>NC_091153.1:14401811-14633968 GCF_040958095.1 Procambarus clarkii
ACACAACTCATGAGGGCAATGGGACAGAAGTCCTCAGGGGATGTACCAAGAGATCCTAGTTTCCGGACAGGGAGGAAAACGGCATCGAGGCAGTCTTCAGGGACTGGCGACGACTCCCAGGCCCGATTATACAGACTCAGTAAATACCGAGACGTGCACGGAGGGAGATGGAGAACCATCTCATAATGAATGCCATCGGAGCCTGCCGCCATGGGACCACAGAGGGCCAGGGCAGACTGAAGTTCAGACAGAGAGAGAAGGGATCATTATAGAGAAGTCGGAGATGGGTGTAGAAATCCAAAGGACGAGATTCAGAACAGATTTACGAAGAAGGAAAGATTGGGAAAGATGAGAACCAGAGCTAACAGATGAAAAGTAGGAACCAGGTTCGGACGCAAACTGCAACGGGTCCGCCACAAGAGTACCACGAAGGTGAAGGACCGGCGAGACATCGGGAATGAACTTACCCGCTGTAATGCGGATGTGCTTCCAGATCGGTGGCAGAGGAGTTTCAGACGTAACGGTGGAGACATAAGGCATCCAACATGCACGTTTAGCCGTACAGATGGCCCTACGGGCCAGTGCACTCGCCTTCTGAAATAAAAGAAAAGGCTTAGCCATCTGCCGGGGGCGGTGTCTCTTCCAGGCTGCACGCTTACAGCGGACAGCCCGAGCACAGTCCTCATTCTACCAGGGAACACACCTTCGTGTCCCCCGAGAGGAAGAGCGAGGAATAGAGCAAAGGGCAGAGTCGAAGACGGTGTCATGAAAAAAGAGGAGAGCGCGAGGGAGAGGCAGAATGGAGAGGTCGGAGAGAGCAGCATGGAGAGTAAATAGGTTCCAGTCCGCCTTGGCAAACTGCCACCTAGGGAAGGAGAGGGGAGGGTGAAAAGAGAAAAAGGTAACAAGGATGGGGAAATGGTCGTTGCCATGGAGTTCATCACGAACCCGCCATGAGAAAACCAAGTAAAGAGACGACAAGCAGAGAGAGAGATCAAAACAGGAAAGGCTACGAGTCCGAGAGTACAAACTAGTGGGCTCACCTGAATTCAGAAGAGGCAGGGTTATCTTGAGGTTATCTTGAGATGATTTTGGGGCTTTTTAGTGTCCCCGCGGCCCGGTCCTCGACCAGGCCTCCACCCTCAGGAAGCAGCCCGTGACAACTGACCAACACCCAGGTACCTATTTTACTGCTAGGTAACAGGGGCATCTATCTTGAGGTTATCTTGAGATGATTTCGGGGCTTTAGTGTCCCCGTGGCCCGGTCCTTGACCAGGCCTCCCCCCCCCCCCCAGGAAGCAGCCCGTGACAGCTGACTAGCACCCAGGTACCTATTTTACTGCTAGGTAACAGGGGCATAGGGTGAAAGAAACTTTGCCCATTGTTTCTCGCTGGCGCCTGGGATCGAACCCAGGACCACAGGATCACAAGTCCAGCGTGCTGTCCGCTCGGCCGACCGGCTCCCTGGCCGGTCGAGGGAAGAGAGGGATGATTCAGGGAAGAAGAGAGGAGGAGCGGTTCGAGAAGGCGACCCCGGGTGTTTGTCAGAACATCACCCCAAAGGGTATGTTGACAATTGAATTCACCCAGCAGGAGCACAGGCTCCGACCAAGACATTCGTGGGGGGAGGGGGAGACAAATAGAACAACCCGTGTACCATGTATGCATGTATCATGTATCATGTATCATGTATGCATGTATCATGTATCATGTATGTACATGTACCATGTATCCATGATAAATGGAACAACCCGTGTACCATGTATGACACGGGCAGCAGAACAACGGAGACGAGATGGAAAAAATAAGGGGACAAAGGGAACATCAGAGCGAATCAAGAGAGCAGAAGAGTTAGGAGCCCTAGCAACAGCTGTGGGGGGAGGGAGAGAAAGGAATAGCCACAGAAGTGACCAAGGCAGGGCATCGGCTCCTGGAGACAGACACAAAGGGGCAAAAACCGTGAAATCAGAAGTTGGAGTTCAAGGAAATTGGCGTAATAACCACGAATTTTCCACTAAAGAATAGACAATGACAAGAAGAGAAAGGACAGCAACAGAGAACAACGAAAACAACGAAGAAACAAAGGTGAAAAGGGAACACAGCATGTTAAAGAAGTGCAGGATCAGGATCAGGTTCAGCGAAGTCAGGGTTAGGGGGCATGGGTAAACTGAGTAAATATGGAGGGAAGGGAGCGGGAAGACAGACCAGAGGCGGACACACAGGATCCGGAGGAGGGGGGGGGGGGCAACCGAGGGTCAAGGACAGCAGCAGGAGGGGCAGAAACCAGGGAGTGCACCTCGGCAAGGGCAGCAACCGAGAAAAAAGCGGGGGTCAAAGAAACCTCCATAGCAGGAACAGGGGGAGCAACCACCGAAACGGGAGGGGATGGAGCGAGAGAGTCAGAGGTAACTTGAGGTTATCTTGAGGTGATTTCGAGGCTTTAGTGTCCCCGCGGCCCGGTCGTCGACCAGGCCTCCTCCCCTAGGAAGCAGCCCGTGACAGCTGCCTAACACCCAGGTACCTATTTTACTGCTAGGTAACAAGGGCATAGGGTGAAAGAAACTCTGCCCATTGTTTCTCGCCGGCGCCTGGGATCGAACCCAGGACCACACGATCACAAGTCCAGCGTGCTGTCCGCTCGGCCGACCGGCTCCCTGTCCGCTCGAGGTAGAGGGCGAGGAAGAAAGCGAAGCCTTCTTACCCGCCGGGGAGGAGGAAGGAGACAAGCCAAGCTTTCGCTTCTAACTCAAAGAGACAGGCATCCCAGCAACAATGTACTGGGCAACAGATTCAAGCATCTCAACAGGAGAAGTAGAACGAGAGCAAACTCAATGGCCGTTGGGAGAGCGATGGACATCAGCCCCCACTGACAGGCAGTGTGGAGAGCTAAGAGATGGAGGAGAATGATGGGAAGGAGGATCGGAGGGAGACGAGGAAGAAGACACAGAAGATATGACAGACTGGGTAGAAAGAAGGGGAACCCCAGAGAGTGAGCCATGAGGGGGACCCTTCGGGACAGAACACAGAACAGTTCCTTTGAGTTCTGTTTTGACAGAACTCAAAGGAATAGAGGAAGAGGCATAGCTGAAGTTTATAACTTTTTAGACACTCAACCCACCAGGGGAATCGAACACTGGCCAACAAGGTGGCAGTTGCATGCTGCATCCACTACACCATACTTCAAAGCCATTAGGAGAGGTAGGAATTCTGGGGTATGTATATATATATATATATATACAACTTTAGAACACTTTCCAACCAGGAGACTCGAACCCTAGCCAGCACAGAAGCCTTCCAGCAACTGGCATAACAGGTACGCCTTAACCAACTCCACCACCTGCTCAGACCCTTAAAAGAGATGGTAATTTCGGAGTATTTATATACCCCAAAGATCACCACCTACCAAGAGCACTAGAGCAAGTGAGGGGTCATTTATACGTTTATTTCATCAAGTCCCTGTAATATGGGAAGACACAGTGTCTATGCTTAAGGCACAACTCTCCTAAACACGAGAGTGAAGTATACAACTTTAGAACACTTTCCCACCAGGAGACTCGAACCCTAGCCAGCACAGAAGCCTTCCAGCAACTGGCATAACAGGTACGCCTTAACCCGCTCCACCACCTGCTCAGACCCTTAAAAGAGATGGTAATTTCGGAGTATTTATATACCCCAAAGATCACCACCTCCCAAGAGCACTAGAGCAAGTGAGGGGTCATTTATACGTTTATTTCATCAAGTCCCTGTTAATATGGGAAGACACAGTGTCTATGCTTAAGGCACAACTCTCCTAAACACGAGAGTGAAGTATACAACTTTAGAACACTTTCCCATCAGGAGACTCGAACCCTAGCCAGCACAGAAGCCTTCCAGCAACTGGCATAACAGGTACGCCTTAACCCGCTCCACCACCTGCTCAGACCCTTAAAAGAGATGGTAATTTCGGAGTATTTATATACCCCAAAGATCACCACGTCCCAAGAGCACTAGAGCAAGTGAGGGGTCATTTATACGTTTATTTCATCAAGTCCCTGTTAATATGGGAAGACACAGTGTCTATGCTTAAGGCACAACTCTCCTAAACACGAGAGTGAAGTATACAACTTTAGAACACTTTCCCACCAGGAGACTCGAACCCTAGCCAGCACAGAAGCCTTCCAACAACTGGCATAACAGGTACGCCTTAACCCGCTCCACCACCTGCTCAGACCCTTAAAAGAGATGGTAATTTCGGAGTATTTATATACCCCAAAGATCACCACCTCCCAAGAGCACTAGAGCAAGTGAGGGGTCATTTATACGTTTATTTCATCAAGTCCCTGTTAATATGGGAAGACACAGTGTCTATGCTTAAGGCACAACTCTCCTAAACACGAGAGTGAAGTATACAACTTTAGAACACTTTCCCACCAGGAGACTCGAACCCTAGCCAGCACAGAAGCCTTCCAGCAACTGGCATAACAGGTACGCCTTAACTCGCTCCACCACCTGCTCAGACCCTTAAAAGAGATGGTAATTTCGGAGTATTTATATACCCCAAAGATCACCACCTCCCAAGAGCACTAGAGCAAGTGAGGGGTCATTTATACGATTATTTCATCAAGTCCCTGTTAATATGGGAAGACAGTGTCTTCCCATAGACACTGTGTCTGCTGACTAGGGTTCGAGTCTCCTGGTGGGAAAGTGTTCTAAAGTTGTATACTTCACTCTCGTGTTTAGGAGAGCTGTGCCATATATATATATATATATATATATATATATATATATATATATATATATATATATATATATATATATATATATATATATATATATATATATATATATATATATACACATACCCCAGAATTATATATATATATATATATATATATATATATATATATATATATAATTCTGGGGTATGTATATATATATATATATATATATATATATATATATATACATACCCCAGAATTATATATATATATATATATATATATATATATATATATATATATATATATATATATATATATATATATATTTATATATATATATATATATATATATATATATATATATATATATATATTTATATATATATATATATATATATATATATATATATATATATATATATATATATATATATGTATTATATATATATATTTATATATATATATTTATATATATATATATATTTATATATATGTATTATATATATATATTTATATATATATATATTTATATATATATATATATATTTATATATATATATATATATTTATATAATATTTGTGATCGATGTTCCCTTCGGGAATCAAAATTTTAAGATACATAGGAAAACAAGGGATATACTGAACATCTTGTTACAGATTCTTTACTTTAAAATGTATAACGTTTCGAATACTTCTCGTATTCATCATCAGATCTAAAAGAAAATACAGAAATCACAATCAAATAGCTGGTAAACAAACAACTCATACTGAATATAATTGCCTATCAAAGAAAGGAAAATGCTTAAAGAACAAAACACTTAAGCTTACTTAAAGTGATAAATCCAAATAAACTTATTAACTGTCACATAGATAAAAGCTAATTTAAAAATCCATTAAATTACAAGAGGAAATTTAAAACTACTAAAACAAATCATTCTATTAAAATTACGTGAAGTGATCAGAAGTGAAACTTGATACCTAACACATAGACACTAAACACTATAACAAATATTCATATAATGACTACAAATCTACAAAAAATATATACAAAATGCAAACAGAATAAACGACAATTATAAAGTACTAACCAAAATCTGATAAAAACTGAAATATTAAATAAAACTAAATACCAAAAAATGTATTATATATCCATATATAATATATTTCTTGGTATTTAGTTTTATTTAATATTTGAGTTTGCTCAAATATTAGGAAGGGAATATATATATATATATATATATATATATATATATATATATACATATATATATATATATATATATATATATATATATATATATATATATATATATATATATATATATATATATATATATATATATATATATATATATATATATATATGTCGTACCTAGTAGCCAGAACACCCTTCTCAGCCTACTATACAAGGCCCGATTTGCCTAATAAGCCAAGTTTTCATGAATTAATTGTTTTTCGACTACCTAACCTACCTAACCTAACCTATCCTACCTTTTTCGGCTACCTAACCGAACCTAACCTATAAAAATAGGTTAGGTTAGGTTAGGTAGGGTTGGTAAGGTTCGGTCATATAACTACGTTAATTTTAACTCCAATAACAAAAAATTGACCTCATACATAATAAAATGGGTAGCTTTATCATTTAATAAGAAAACAATTAGAGAAAATATATTAGTTCAGGAAAACTTGGCTTATTAGGCAAATCGGGCTTTGCATAGTAGGCTGAGAAGTGCGTTCTGGCTACTAGGTACGACATATATATATATGTCGTACCTAGTAGCCAGAACGCACTTCTCAGCCTACTATGCAAGGCCCGATTTGCCTAATAAGCCAAGTTTTCATGAAATAATTGTTTTTCGACTACCTAACCTACCTAACCTAACCTAACCTAACTTTTTCGGCTACCTAACCGAACCTAACCTATAGAGATAGGTTAGGTTAGGTTAGGTAGGGTTGGTTAGGTTCGGTCATATATCTACGTTAATATTAATTCCAATAACAAAAAATTGACCTCATACATAAAGAAATGGGTAGTTTTATCATTTCATAAGAAAAAAATTAGAGAAAATATATTAATTCAGGAAAACTTGGCTTATTAGGCAAATCGGGCCATGCATAGTAGGCTCAGAAGTGCGTTCTGGCTACTAGGTACGACATATATATATATATATATATACATATATATATACATATATATGTATATATATGTATACATATGTATATATGTATATGTTTATATATACATATATATACATATATATATATATATATATATATATATATATATATATATATATGTCGTACCTAGTAGCCAGAACGCACTTGTCAGCCTACTATGCAAGGCCAAATTTGCCTAATAAGCCAAGTTTTCCTGAATTAATATATTTTCTCAAATTTTTTTCTTATGAAAAGATAAAGCTACCCATTTCATTATATATGTGGTCAATTTTTTTTTATTGTAGTTAAAATTAACGTAGATATATGACCGAACCTAACCAACCCTACCTAACCTAACCTAACCTATCTTTATAGGTTAGGTTAGGTTAGGTAGCCAAAAAAGTTAGGTTAGGTTAGGTTAGGTAGGTTAGGTCGACGAAAAACAATTAATTCATGAAAACTTGGCTTATTAGGCAAATCGGGCCTTGCATAGTAGGCTGAGAAGTGCGTTCTGGCTACTAGGTACGACATATATATATATATATATATATATATATATATATATGTCGTACCTAATAGCCAGAACGCACTTCTCAGCCTACTATTCAAGGCCCAATTTGCCTAATAAGCCAAGTTTTCATGAATTAATGTTTTTTCGTCTACCTAACCTACCTAACCTAACCTAACCTAGCTTTTTTTGGCTACCTAACCTAACCTTACCTATAAATATAGGTTAGGTTAGGTTAGGTAGGGTTGGTTAGGTTCGGTCATATATCTACGTTAATTTTAACTCCAATAAAAAAAAATTGACCTCATACATAGAGAAAAGGGTTGCTTTATCATTTCATAAGAAAAAAATTATAGTAAATATATTAATTCCGGAAAACTTGGCTTATTAGGCAAATCGGGCCTTGAATAGTAGGCTGAGAAGTGAGTTCTGGCTACTAGGTACGACATATATATATATATATATATATATATGTCGTACCTAGTAGCCAGAACGCACTTCTCAGCCTACTATGCAAGGCCCGATTTGCCTAATAAGCCAAGTTTTCATGAATTAATTGTTTTTTGACTACCTAACCTACCTAACCTAACCTAACCTAACTTTTTCGGCTACATAACCCAACCTAACCTATAAAGATAGGTTAGGTTAGGTTAGGTAGGGTTAGTTAGGTTCGGTCATATATCTACGTTAATTTTAACTCCAGTAAAAAAAAAATGATATCATACATAATGAAATGGGTAGCTTCATCACTTCATAAGAAAAACATTAGAGAAAATATATTAATTCAGGAAAACTTGGCTTATTAGGCAAATCGGGCCTTGCATAGTAGGCTAAGAAGTGAGTTCTGGCTACTAGGTACGACATATATATATATATATATATATATATATATATATATATATATATGTCGTACCTAGTAGCCAGAACGCACTTCTCAGCCTACTATGCAAGGCCCGATTTGCCTAATAAGCCAAGTTTTTCTGAATTAATATATTTTCTCTAATTTTTTTCTCATGAAAAGATAAAGCTACCCATTTCATTATGTATGAGGTGAATTTTTTTTTATTGGAGTTAAAACTAACGTAGATATATGACCGAACCTAACCAACCCTACCTAATCTAACCTAACCTATCTTTATAGGTTAGGTTAGGTTAGGTAGCCGAAAATTTAGGTTAGGTTAGGTTAGGTAGGTTAGGTAGTCGAAAAAACATTAATTCATGAAAACTTGGCTTATTAGGCAAATCGGGCCTTGCATAGTAGGCCGATAAGTGCGTTCTGGCTATTAGGTACGACATATATATATATATATATATATATATATATATATATATATATATATATATATATATATATATGTCGTACCTAGTAGCCAGAACTCACTTCTCAGCCTACTATGCAAGGCCCGATTTGCCTAACAAGCCAAGTTTTCATGAATTAATGTTTTTTCGTCTACCTAACCTACCTAACCTGACCTAACCTAGCTTTTTTGGCTACCTAACCTAACCTTACCTATATATATAGGTTAGGTTAGGTTAGGTAGGGTTGGTTAGGTTCGGTCATATATCTACGTTAATTTTAACTCCAATAAAAAAAAATTGACCTCATACATAGTGAAAAGGGTAGCTTTATCATTTCATAAGAAAAAAATTATAGTAAATATATTAATTCAGGAAAACTTGGCTTATTAGGCAAATCGGGCCTTGAATAGTAGGCTGAGAAGTGAGTTCTGGCTACTAGGTACGACATATATATATATATACATATATATATATATTTATATTTGGCTTTGGATATTGAGCCACACGAATGACTGAATAGATAGGTAAAGGCTCATGATAATTGGGGGGAGCCATACCAAGTTGGATAAGGGCATGATTGTTGCAACGTTAATGGAGTTACGTTTGAGTGGCAACTTGCTATAAATTGAATGTCGGCGGATAAAGAGCAGCACGTGTTACAAGTGTTGCCGTAGCGTAATGATGAGCTCGTTGGATCTATTGTTTCACCTTTATGTTTAGTGCTCTCTAAGCTACCAAAAATGGAAAGTGTTATTAGTCATAAAGAAGGGCGGTGATTCCGATCATATGTGGCAGTCTTCCAAAACGAAGAGTTGGAAATGAATGACTGTCTATTGCACATGGAGTAATAATATATAAACAATATTAATAATAAAAATAATAATAATAATAATAATAATAATATATTTTTAAATCTGCAATGTTTATTGTAAATTTATTTATTATGTAATTCATTACTACAAATTCGGCAAAGCATTATTTACGACTACTTGCCTTGTTATATCTAACCAGGTGAAGTAACCAACCACCACCAGCTGCTCACCAAATACATTTTGCAATAACCTAAGAGAAAAGGTACAGGCTACATCTGTCTCTTCTCCTCCTCATCCAAGATGTGCTGAGACAAGCCACTAGTTACCTAAGTAGTTCTCTAGTAAGGTGGAATGCAAGTGATTGCTAAGTGCTAGTTGGTTCTTCTTTTAATAAGTTACGCGAGTCTCTCATGAATTAGTGTGAAGGGAGAGGTGTGAAGGGATCATACATGTATCAGTGACTGAATACACTGGGAAGTTATTTTAGTCCCGAGTTATGTCCAGGACTAAGTATACTTGCTTGTAGATGGTTAAGCGAGTGTCAAGGTTTTAATAACCCACCTGCGCGTGACTGGCCATAATCGTGGCCAGGGACTACGTATCCGGAGCCATAATAGTGCTCGGAGAGCATGCACTACACCACAGAGACTTATCAGACTCCGTGGTATAGTGGTTAGACGTTCCTGGCGCCTGGCGTTCCGCGAGCGCTTTGTCCTGGGTTCGTATCCTGGCCGGGGAGGATTTACTGGGCACAAATCCTAAGCTGTAGCCTCTGTTGAACCCAACAGTAAAATGGGTACCTGGTTGTAAAAACGATTCTTCGTGGGGGGGGGGGGGTCGTATTCCAGGGAACATATGATTAAGGACTTGCCGAAACGCTATGCGTACTAGTGGCTGTACAAGAATGTATGAACTATTGTATGTATCTCAAAAAAAAAATCATCAGGTGTTTTGACAGCTGACTACTGTCTGGAAGATCTGTACTCCTTTCTCCTGAAATCCAAGTGGACGATGTGTTTTAGTACACGACTGTGTGGGAGGGTGATGGTGGCCACCAGGTGGAGGGGACGTGGTGGGGAAGATGGTGATGGACCACCAGATGGAGGGGACGTGGTGGGGAAGGTGATGGTGGACCACCAGGTGGAGGGGACGTGGTGGGGAAGGTGGTGGTGGACCACCAGGTGGAGGGGACGTGGTGGGGAGGGTGGTGGTGGACCACCAGGTGGAGGGGACGTGGTGGGGAAGGTGGTGGTGGACCACCAGGTGGAGGGGACGTGGTGGGGAAGGTGGTGGTGGACCACCAGGTGGAGGGGACGTGGTGGGGAAGGTGGTGGTGGACCACCAGGTGGAAGGGACATGGTGGGGAAGGTGGTGGTGAGTAGTAGGGTGTAAGACGCACAGACGATTTTTTTTTTTGAGCGGAGGACCCCTGTGCGGTGTAAGACGCACAGACGATTTTTTTTTTTTGGGCGGAGGACCCCTGTGCGGTGTAAGACGCACAGACGAATTTTTGTTATTCTTGAAATTCGTGTGTAGCGCTTCGGGGTTTCAGGTGAATTTGTAAATTCCCCTGTAGCGCTTTGGGGTTTTCAGGTGAATTTGGGGAGTCACAGATTTGGAATTAGGGAATTCTTATAATGAAAAATAATGTCATATGAGTTTGTTAAAGTTCTTATGAGAAAAATAATTTCCAAGACATAGAAGTTTGTTAAGGCCTTATGGGACAAATTCAAGTAATGTATGTAGCTCTTTAGGGCTTCCAGGAGAACTCTACGGACATGTTTTACATGTTTTCAACTTACAAAATCCGTCTGTGTAAGCCATAGTTTTCATGTAAATTTAGAAATTCGTGTTTGTGAGCCAGGGTTTTCAGGGTTTCGTACATCACACCCCCCTCCCTCCCCCCTTACCTCGCAATCTCTCGCGTCACCTTTATTTACTTTACGCCCGGCCAGCCAGTTGGCTCGTATCTTATCTTATCTTCTCCATAATATCTGGACCGTCCCTCCTCTCTCTCTCTCTCTCTCCTTTCATTCAGTTCAGTTCAACTATTTTCCAACATCGTATGTTTGCTCCTTTTCATTAAGCAAGTCAGTTTTACACAAATAAATCATGTTAGTAAGCATGTTCTAGCTCACGTTCCCCCACCTTAGTCCCCTGTCGTATAATGAATACTATCATTCCAATCCCTCTAAAATTTAAAAATAATCATATTTCAAATGTAGTTCAATACAGTAATTTAGTTACCAAGCTCCAGCGCTTGTCCTCCGCCTTAGCTCTCTCTCGTATCTTCGTTAGTAACAGTCCAATTTCCCTGAAATTTTTACCCTCTGTATTTCAGGCTCCGTAAATAAGATCAAAACAGTTATCGAGCTCCAGCGCTTGTCCCCCACCTTAGTTCGTTTATACAAGATCGTTAGTAACAGTCCAATTTCCCTGAAATTTTTACCCTCTGTATTTCAGACACCGTAAATAAAATCAAGTCAGTTATCGAGCTCCAGCTCTCGTCCCCACCTTAGCTCTCTCTCGTATCTTCGTTAGTATCAGTCCAATTTCCCTGAAATTTTTACCCTCTGTATTTCAGGCACCATAAATAAGATCAAAACAGTTACCAAGCTCCAGCACTTGTCCTCCGCCTTAGCTCTCTCTCGTATCTTCGTTAGTATCAGTCCAATTTCCCTGAAATTTTTACCCTCTGTATTTCAGGCACCATAAATAAGATCAAAACAGTTACCAAGCTCCAGCGCTTGTCCTCCGCCTTAGCTCTCTCTCGTATCTTCGTTAGTATCAGTCCAATTTCCCTGAAATTTTTACCCTCTGTATTTCAGGCACCGTAAATAAGATCAAAACAGTTACCAAGCTCCAGCGCTTGTCCTCCGCCTTAGTTCTCTTTCATATCTTTGTAAATAAACCATCAATTTCCCTTAAATTTTTACCCTCTGTATTTCAGACACCGTAAATAAAATCAAGTCAGTTATCGAGCTCCAGCTCTCGTCCCCGCCTTAGTTCTCCTTCGTATCTTTGTAAATAACCCATCAATTTCCCTAAAATTAAAAGCAGACATACTTCAAAGTTAGTAAATAAGATCAAGTCAGTTACTGAGCTCCAGCTCTCGTCCCCCACCCTCTTCCACCCTCAAGTCTTTGTAAATAACCCATCAATTTCCCTGAAATTTTTACCCTCTGTATTTCAGACATAGTAAATATGAAGTAAACAATTATAAAACTCTAGCTCTTGTCCTCTGTCCAAGTTCACTCCGGTAAATCCAGTACTCTCAGTCCAAATCCCCCTGAGATTTAAACACCCAACTACATTTTCAGACATAGTAAATAAAAACCAGTTCAGTTATCAAGTTTCAACTCTTGTGCCCCAGCTTAGTTCATTTGTGCAAGTTCTTTATTTTCCAGCTAAATCACCCTGAGATTTAAGATCACCTTATTTTCTAACGTAGTAAAATTAATCTGGACATTAGCCTTAGATCATCAGACATAAATATATTCGATCAAGTCCGTCTCCAGCTTATCTCTTATCCGAGTATACACAACCCCAACCTGTTTAATTATCTTTCACCCCCTCCCACCTTCCTCCATCTCATCCAAGTCTCATAAATTTAAATGTAGCTATTAATTTGCGTTCTTTCCCCGTTCATAGCATATTCTCTGTAAGTTCAGATCTGTACTTAGTCTTACATATTCTCTAGTTCTTTCCCATTTTATACAAGACTTAAACAACTATTACCGTCTCCTCTATCTTATTTAAACATGAGTCATATGTAAATATACCCGACTCTTTCCATCCATTACAAGTCCTAGCTTGTTCACCGCCCAACTCACTACGCTATTTCTACTCTACACGTTATAGCATGTTTTCCGCTCATCTTGGTACCAACCCTTACAATCTCTCTCTCATTCCTTTACATGTCTCAGCATGTTCGCCTCGCATCTTACTACGCTGTCTACTTTACATGTTGTAGCATGTATTACTGTGTCCCATATCTTATTTAAACATGAGTCATATGTAAATATACCCGACTCCTTCCATCCATTACAAGTCCTAGCTTGTTCACCGCCCAACTCACTACACTGTCTACTTTACATGTTGTAGCATGTTTTCCGCACATCTTGATACCATCCCTTACAATCTCTCAATCCTTTACACATCCCAACTTTCAACCCTTTCTTACAATTTTCCTCCATCCATCCCTCCGCTACATGTTCTTACCCGTTCATTACAGTCCACTACATATTCTCTAATCATCTCTGTACTAATTCTCAAAACTAGTTGTTTCTGTCATTTTAGTAAGTAAGTAAGTAGATCATCGTTATTAACAACGACAACAACAACAACAGTAACATTACTAATTCACAGTAAGTTACTACTGAGCATTTGGCAGTTATCCATTTTCAAAATAAGGTCAATATAAATCATTCTAAGACATCTTCGTACAATTAAAGATACTTGCTTGTGCACTAAGTCATTACTTACAGTAGCATCTTAAGGCATTGTTTTCGTAACTCAGTTTTATTAAACATACACCTTCATTAGTCAAAGGAAAACTTTTCAAGTCATTGTATTCAATATTTCCGTTAAACTTACTACATCATGTCATTATTCGGTTTCATAATTAAGTACTTGTTTCAGTCCTCCAATGTAATAAGCAAATTATTCTATTAAGGATAAAGAAATCTTATTTAGAAGAGACATTAAGTTTATTACAACATTTAACGCATACAGTTATTCTTAGTAGTTATACAGGTATTCATAAGTGTTCAAGAAGCAATCATATACAAGTGTTCTTAGTAGTTATACAAGTATTCAAGAAAATCATAAGTGTTCAAGAAGCAATTGGATTTATTATATATAAAATATTTCCTCTACAAATTGGACAGCATTTCAGAGCTAAAAGACAACCACTGCATGTCACCATATGTTTACATGGTAGTATTACAATATTTATATTTTTATCCATACAAACTCTGCATAAAATATCTTCTTCCCAAGATTGTTGTGTACAGTCCTTGTTTTCAACAGTGTTAGTACAAGTCTCCGGTAAAGTTTTCAATCCCAGATCTTCAAGCGTAACTTCTTGTTCCTTTTTATCATCAACTGCTTCATAAATTAAGTCCCGTACCCGTAAATAAATATCTGTTCCCTCTTGCATATACCTCAACACGATTTCTAGACATCTACTTTGTATAATAAAAGGCAACAAATCTCTGGATTCCTTAAGGTACTCACTTAAAGCATATCTTATACTCTCCACAGGTATTAATTTTTTATGAATCAGATGTTTGAACTTATCCATACCCTCCATTAAGATATTAATTAAATCATTGTCTATAGGTTTTATAGGTAATGGTATTGTCAATCTAGCATTCTTAACAAATTCCTTGCCCCTTGCAAGAATAATGTAAGCACATTCTGGACTACATCTCGCATGTAACGTCCAAGGATCATCTTCTGGTCTCCAATTTCGTATTCCACAGGCGCAGTGATAGCAGCAGACGTGGTCACTTATACCTGAAAACCATAAAACAATCCAGCATTATCTCGTTACTATCTTTTAACTAATATTCATTATTTCTTTACTTATAACTCTATTAAGTTTAAAATAGTTAAAACACTTCATACCACAGTAAAAAAAACCAGCTTCTGCCAGCTCATGAGAAGTTTGCTTGACGCTTCCAGGCCATGTCATATCAAATGTCTCTAGGCGAGATTTATAAGTTACCAATCCTGGATTCAGCGATTTCCTAAATTTTATCAATCCCAGATCTTCCTTAGGAGGAGCACCGCCTAAAAAAATATAACGTAGTTACGTAAATTATTCTTTAGAAGAATAAGAAGTATCTATTTAAGCAATCAAGTTTTGTACAGAGTATATAAGACTGGTATAAGAATACATCATAAGAATATATACTTACTACTACCACTTATTTTCTTATTTCCCAATTCTATTTTATGGGAAACAAATTCCAGTCCATATTTGAAAGCTATCTCAGACACCTCTAAAGAAACATTGTCACTCCTCTCGCCTCTAATAAAGGCACAGTCTTGATTAATGATCTTATGACGTCTTCTGGGGGTATCGCCAACAATCCATGCACCTACTATACAATAACAAAATGCACACAAACAGTAATCACTATTGCGAAGGTAATAGAACCCATCTTCAACTAAGTCAATAGGGTTTAACCACTTAATGGGCCAATCCACAAATGTTTGTAGTCTAACTCCTGCACATTTAAGGCTTTCTATACTGTAAAACTTCCTGGCACACAAAGGATCCATCGTGTGAGGGCAGCACTAACTATTAGAGTAGGATAAGCAAGTATATATATCCCTAAAATAAGTATCGTACATCGCTACATATTTAACAGTTTCCCCATTTATAATAGACAGTAATCTCCTCTAAATACTTCTCTATTTAAAAATCCTTAAAGTTTCATAATTAAATAAAGCTCTTATATAAATACTTAGTAAACTACTTTCATTATTTATTAGACTTATTAGAAAAATACATCACTTTGGCAATCTCGCTAAAAGTATACTGTTACGTCATTATTCTTAGCTGCCGTACATAATGATAGATATATATATAATTTAGTAGTAAATTCTTATTTAATCTAATTAAAATATATGCTTAAAGCATCTATATCCTAAAATGAAATATACTATTAGTTATAATGTAATATATAATATCACTCTAAGGTAACAAAAATCCTTATTAATATATTCAAATAAGTGGTAACTTTTACATTTCCCCCAATATAAGAGCGCGGACCTCACATTAGGGATATTATTACGACTATCTGGATCGTATCTACTACCTTACGAGGAAGAAAATTCACCATGGATACTGTTCTGACAACTTGTCAGGGTTATTTAACCGACGATTCATTTTGTAATAATGAAACCTGTATTGTGTACGGAGTGAACTGTATATCCTGTGTTCCCCGAGGAATGGCCCTAGACTTAGCCAAGAAATATTCTCATGCTGACGCTTATAATGTTCGCCGACCCTTGTACAGTCTTAAGAGATGTATCCCTGAAGATCGTCCAGTACCAGGAACAATTCATATCTCTAAAGGAGAAAATCTTCCGTATATTGTTGCTATAGCCACCCAATACGGTATTGGATTACCTATAGAAAGTAATAACATTGCTCAGGGAATTATAGAAAACTCAAAAGACAGAAACATGCTCTCTGGATTAAACGAAGATACATCCATTAATCGTCTCGTCTACTTCAAGAATGGTATGAAAGATTTATTTAACTTTATCAAGGGCTCTCCTCAAATTATGAGAGTTATATTACCAACAGGAATTGGGATTACATGTGTTCGAAGAGATAAAGTTTGGGAAAATACTTATCTTCCTGTTATTGAAGATATGTATAAACAGTTAAAACCCTACGGAGTGGAAGTTAAATTACTGTTTAACGAGGAGATTATGCAGAGGAAGAGCAAGTAACACTTGGCAACCTTTTGTGTGCGCAGTGTTTCTACGCGCAGCCTAAAGATGTATATATGCTTCCCCCGGAGTGATCTCTTACGGTGTCCTCCTCTTCTTGGATGTCAGAATCTACTTCAAGCTTGGATATTCAAGGCTATGGAGATCAAGACTATTATTGGAGACTTTGCCTCCCTGTCCGTCTACAATAATCACGACTGTTTATTGTACGATCTTGATGCTACGAGTGTACAAATGTGTAAAATTGTGCAAGGATTGTGGGATCGTTACCCATATGCGAGATTACATCGTGAAAACTTTCCTTACAAAAACAGGGCTGTTGTATCTTATCGCAGTAACCCTGGCAGTATACATATTGGAGAACCACCTGAATTTAACAACAGGATGGATGAAGATCTCCATCTACCCCTTATTATTGGTTTAGTGACTCAGTTTGCTAGTAGACCTGCAACTTTACCAGCATATGAAAATCCTCCGTGTGAAGTACGAAGTTTAGATGAACATTTTTACGATGGACTTGAAAAAGATACAGAATATCAGAGATGGCGCTGGTTTGAAAATGCTCTGAAGGAAGCCCTTGTTTTCATTCTTAAAAGATGTGTTAAGAGAATTATTATTCCATATGGGTTTGGCATGTCAAGTTATTTGGACAACTGCGCAGTATGGGAAAGTAAATATTTGCCTAATCTTGAGAAAATAGGACAAAAACTACGAAAACGAGGTATTGTACTCTTCATAGTACGTCCCGAAAACATCGTTCCTCCTCAGTCATCCACCCACGGCATCTTTGAAAATAAGATTCCATACATTGCTGTTCTTCAAAATGGACCCACAACTAATGCTACTGATGCTGCTAGGACACCTGAAGATGATGCTACGCCTGCTACCGCTGATGCTAGTTCACCTTCTATCAACGCTAAGTTGTCTGATACAATTAATTCAACACCTGTTAATGTTACTACGTCTGTTGATACTAATGTTACAATGTGTGTTAGTAGTAGTTTTACAAATTTAGAAGAGAAGATGGATTGGGAATAATAATGTCTGTAAATAATTTATACTTTGTACATTTTTACAAATTAAATACATTGTACATTTTTTACACATTAAATAACAAAATAGAAACTCGTGTGTTTATTTTCTCCCTTTTTTAATGTCTAAATGTCAACTCTACTTTTCTGAGTATATAGGAAGAGGTACGAAACTTTTTCTGTCTTACTTCAAGATGGATTGTTCTATGTACATGCAAGTGAAGCTTAAGCGTTTGAATAAGTGTATTATAGATGCTGATTTTACTAGTGATGAAATTCTAAAACCTGGAGACTGTCTTGTCTACGATTCTCATAATTTATCTGGTGGATTTGCACAACTGTTATGGGAAAAATATCCTTACAGTAAAGTTTCCGAGTGTGAAGTGATACAGAATAATATAACTCCTGGTGGTATAGTACTTGCTTTATCTCCAGAACCAGAAATAAAACCTCATATTATAGGACTTCAATACAGTAGCTCTAATGAAGATCTAGGATTACAGAAAGATATTATTAAACGTTGGAGTTTTAAATCTGCAATAAGACAAATTTGTTGTCAGGCAAGAAATAATAATTTAATCCAGCGTATAATTATTCCATATGGTATTGGGTTTAATGACGGAATAGGATGGAGTAAAGAAGAACAAGAAGAATGGGAGACACACTATTTTCCAGGACTAGCCCATTTAGCTTATGTTTTAAAGAATAATAAAAAAGAATTATTAATGGTTCGTATACCTCTTGGAGAAGATGTTACGGGGACTGGGAGAGAGAAGAAACAAGTAGAGGGTGGATCTAATAAACGGAAGAGAATGTCATAGTTAAAACTAGTAGATCTAAAATAATACATATAACTAATTTGGAAACTACAGCTAAGAGAGAGGGGCGGAGCGTAACAATCTCCGATGTGATAAGCTAGGTCGGGATATATCTTGCCATAAACTCCCCATCTCGGTCCAACAGTGAGAAGACATACTCGGATCGATGGCTGCTGTATACAGTAAGTGCTTATTGTATGATGTACTTACAGTACTCGTTATATTTGTTGTGATATAATTTTGCTTATTATTGAATATCTTTTAGTTTTGAAATATTATGATTATTTAATAGTCCCTGTGTTAAATATTGTATTTTTCTTTGTTTAAAGATTTACCACATGTGATGGATGTGAAGAGTCTACCAGGGTTTGGAAGCATGCCTGATCTTGTGTCAGAAACTATATGGCAAAGTCCAGCTTCGACTGTTTTGTGGAAGAATATGCCCCTGGCGGAAAAACAGACTTATAAAGTGATGACACATACTGATAAATGTACGCATGAGAACATTGTTCCAGCTCTAGCAAAGTTTATTAGCAAAAGTGAAAATGTTTTAATGATACTGATTGGTCGTGATTTTATAAAGTTGAAAGAAGAACTTCCATTGATAAAATGTGACATAGTCTTATTTAGCTTAAAAGAGAGTGTTACAGATGTACTCAAGAAACATGAGAATTGTCAAGTGTTGTTGCTGACGAAAATTCCTAGTAAGGCCGAGATGAAGAAAATTTCTTTGTTATTTAAAGGCGATAAAATAATTTGCACTTTTAGACCTAAACCCCGTTTTAAATACATATTTCCAGAATTTGAAGAAGTGCCTATAGGATGTAACTTAAAGGATAAATTTTTTATAAGAAAATTTGTGGATGAAATTGGTTCTCCAAATGCTGCAAACTGGTTTATTAATAAGTTGAGTTCTGAAGAACGAGAAGTGTATACTATAATGAGCCAGGATGAACTGCAACAGCAGGTAAATAGTAAGACTGTGAAAGAGCTTAGTATTATTCACCCTAAAACGGAAGAAGATGAACATTGGAGTTTAATTGATCATATGGAGGAGAGCTTTCCATCTTTTCCGTTAAATTTAATAAAGATGAGACCAGAAATAGGATATCATACCCCCCAAAAGATAGAAATAGAGGCAGTGATGAGATTTATAGGACAGGATCCTGTACTTGGGGTTTTCTCTGGTATGGCCTTTATTGAAAATCTTATTAGGATAAGACATACTAATGTGGTACGAGCTACAGATAATTACTCGAATATGGGTGAGAGTAAGTGGATGGAGGTTGAACAAATGGATGCTGTAGAAGCAGTTAGGACTTATTGTAATGACAGAGAAGTACTTCTAATGTCCTGGCCTGAATTGATTTGTGATGATAATGTTTATAGCGATGCTTTCTATGTTTTAAAGGAATTTAAGGGACAAAAACTAATCTATTTTGGGGAAGGGGAAGGGGGATGCTGCGCATGTGATGGATTTTTTAACTTGCTGGATAGTGAGTTTCATTGTGTGAAATCAAATACATGTTTTACTTATAATTCTTTTATAAATTCAAATGTTTATTTCTATATAAGACTATAGTGTTTATGATTTTCTTGAACACTTGTATAACTACTAAGAACACTTGTATATGATTGCTTCTTGAACACTTGTATAACTACTAAGAACACTTGTATATGATTGCTTCTTGAACACTTATGATTTTCTTGAACACTTGTATAACTACTAAGAACACTTGTATATGATTGCTTCTTGAACACTTATGATTTTCTTGAACACTTGTATAACTACTAAGAACACTTGTATGCGTTAAATGTTGTAATAAACTTAATGTCTCTTCTAAATAAGATTTCTTTATCCTTAATAGAATAATTTGCTTATTACATTGGAGGACTGAAACAAGTACTTAATTATGAAACCGAATAATGACATGATGTAGTAAGTTTAACGGAAATATTGAATACAATGACTTGAAAAGTTTTCCTTTGACTAATGAAGGTGTATGTTTAATAAAACTGAGTTACGAAAACAATGCCTTAAGATGCTACTGTAAGTAATGACTTAGTGCACAAGCAAGTATCTTTAATTGTACGAAGATGTCTTAGAATGATTTATATTGACCTTATTTTGAAAATGGATAACTGCCAAATGCTCAGTAGTAACTTACTGTGAATTAGTAATGTTACTGTTGTTGTTGTCGTTGTTAATAACGATGATCTACTTACTTACTTACTAAAATGACAGAAACAACTAGTTTTGAGAATTAGTACAGAGATGATTAGAGAATATGTAGTGGACTGTAATGAACGGGTAAGAACATGTAGCGGAGGGATGGATGGAGGAAAATTGTAAGAAAGGGTTGAAAGTTGGGATGTGTAAAGGATTGAGAGATTGTAAGGGATGGTATCAAGATGTGCGGAAAACATGCTACAACATGTAAAGTAGACAGTGTAGTGAGTTGGGCGGTGAACAAGCTAGGACTTGTAATGGATGGAAGGAGTCGGGTATATTTACATATGACTCATGTTTAAATAAGATATGGGACACAGTAATACATGCTACAACATGTAAAGTAGACAGCGTAGTAAGATGCGAGGCGAACATGCTGAGACATGTAAAGGAATGAGAGAGAGATTGTAAGGGTTGGTACCAAGATGAGCGGAAAACATGCTATAACGTGTAGAGTAGAAATAGCGTAGTGAGTTGGGCGGTGAACAAGCTAGGACTTGTAATGGATGGAAAGAGTCGGGTATATTTACATATGACTCATGTTTAAATAAGATAGAGGAGACGGTAATAGTTGTTTAAGTCTTGTATAAAATGGGAAAGAACTAGAGAATATGTAAGACTAAGTACAGATCTGAACTTACAGAGAATATGCTATGAACGGGGAAAGAACGCAAATTAATAGCTACATTTAAATTTATGAGACTTGGATGAGATGGAGGAAGGTGGGAGGGGGTGAAAGATAATTAAACAGGTTGGGGTTGTGTATACTCGGATAAGAGATAAGCTGGAGACGGACTTGATCGAATATATTTATGTCTGACGATCTAAGGCTAATGTCCAGATTAATTTTACTACGTTAGAAAATAAGGTGATCTTAAATCTCAGGGTGATTTAGCTGGAAAATAAAGAACTTGCACAAATGAACTAAGCTGGGGCACAAGAGTTGAAACTTGATAACTGAACTGGTTTTTATTTACTATGTCTGAAAATGTAGTTGGGTGTTTAAATCTCAGGGGGATTTGGACTGAGAGTACTGAATTTACCGGAGTGAACTTGGACAGAGGACAAGAGCTAGAGTTTTATAATTGTTTACTTCATATTTACTATGTCTGAAATACAGAGGGTAAAAATTTCAGGGAAATTGATGGGTTATTTACAAAGACTTGAGGGTGGAAGAGGGTGGGGGACGAGAGCTGGAGCTCAGTAACTGACTTGATCTTATTTACTAACTTTGAAGTATGTCTGCTTTTAATTTTAGGGAAATTGATGGGTTATTTACAAAGATACGAAGGAGAACTAAGGCGGGGACGAGAGCTGGAGCTCGATAACTGACTTGATTTTATTTACGGTGTCTGAAATACAGAGGGTAAAAATTTAAGGGAAATTGATGGTTTATTTACAAAGATATGAAAGAGAACTAAGGCGGAGGACAAGCGCTGGAGCTTGGTAACTGTTTTGATCTTATTTACGGTGCCTGAAATACAGAGGGTAAAAATTTCAGGGAAATTGGACTGATACTAACGAAGATACGAGAGAGAGCTAAGGCGGAGGACAAGCGCTGGAGCTTGGTAACTGTTTTGATCTTATTTATGGTGCCTGAAATACAGAGGGTAAAAATTTCAGGGAAATTGGACTGATACTAACGAAGATACGAGAGAGAGCTAAGGCGGAGGACAAGCGCTGGAGCTTGGTAACTGTTTTGATCTTATTTATGGTGCCTGAAATACAGAGGGTAAAAATTTCAGGGAAATTGGACTGATACTAACGAAGATACGAGAGAGAGCTAAGGTGGGGACGAGAGCTGGAGCTCGATAACTGACTTGATTTTATTTACGGTGTCTGAAATACAGAGGGTAAAAATTTCAGGGAAATTGGACTGTTACTAACGAAGATACGAGAGAGAGCTAAGGCGGAGGACAAGCGCTGGAGCTTGGTAACTAAATTACTGTATTGAACTACATTTGAAATATGATTATTTTTAAATTTTAGAGGGATTGGAATGATAGTATTCATTATACGACAGGGGACTAAGGTGGGGGAACGTGAGCTAGAACATGCTTACTAACATGATTTATTTGTGTAAAACTGACTTGCTTAATGAAAAGGAGCAAACATACGATGTTGGAAAATAGTTGAACTGAACTGAATGAAAGGAGAGAGAGAGAGAGAGGAGGGACGGTCCAGATATTATGGAGAAGATAAGATAAGATACGAGCCGACTGGCTGGCCGGGCGTAAAGTAAATAAAGGTGACGCGAGAGATTGCGAGGTAAGGGGGAGGGAGGTGATGTGAGGTACGAGCTCCTGAAAACCCTGGCCCGCACAGGTGATTTTCTAAATTTATATGAATAACTAAGGCTTACATAGACGATTTTGTAAGTTGAAAACATGTAAAATATGTCCGTAGAGTTCTCCTGGAAACCCTAAAGAGCTACATACGTTACTTGAATTTGTCCCATAAGGCCTTAACAAACTTCTAAGTCTCGGAAATTATTTTTCGCATAAGAACTTTAACAAACTCGTATGACATTATTTTTCATTATAAGAATTCCCTAATTCCAAATCTGTGACTCCCCAAATTCACCTGAAAACCCCAAAGCGCTACAGGGGAATTTACAAATTCACTTGAAACCCCGAAGCGCTACACACGAATTTCAAGAATAACAAAAATTCGTCTGTGCGTCTTACACCGCACAAGGGTTCCTCTGGCCTGAAAAAAAAAATCGTCTGTGCGTCTTACACCGCACAGGGGTCCTCCGCCCAAAAAAAAAAAAATCGTCTGTGCGTCTTACACCCTACTACTGTGGTGGACCACCAGGTGGAAGGGACATGGTGGGGAAGGTGGTGGTGGACCACCAGGTGGAGAAAGCATTGTGGGGAGGGTGGTAAGGAGGGGTGGGGGAGAGGAGACTGCCAGGGGTAGATAACATTGTTGGACATACGTTGGTAATTGCTGAACACGTCCAGGTATTACTAACAAACTCTGGTAGGTTGTGGAAATGAATTGCTGAAATGAATCTCTCTCCCTCTCCCTCCCTCTCTCTCTCTCTCTCTCTCTCTCTCTCTCTCTCTCTCTCTCTCTCTCTCTCTCTCTCTCTCTCTCTCTCTCTCATGCGTAGAGTAGACCTTCGGGTGGATATGTAATCTTCTTACATTAATTATAACTAATAAAAAAATTAGGTGTATATATGTATCGATTCCTTTAGACTTGCTTAATGGAGCCCTGCTTATTTTGGACCTCCTTACTATGGACCTGCTTACCATTGACCTCCTTACCACGGACCTGTTTACCATGGACCTAATTACCATGGACCTCCTTACTGGAGCCTTGCTTATTATGGACCAGCAAATCATGGACCTACTTACTGGGGCTCTACTTATTAAGGACCTGCTTACTGTGGACATGCATACCATGGATTTGCTTACTGGGACTCTACTTATTATAGACCTAATTACCCTTGACCTGCTAACCATATGGACCTGCTTACCATAAATCTGCTTACCATGGGCCTGCTTGCTATGGATCTGTTTACCATGGTTCTGATTACCATTGACCTGCTTGCTGTGGAACTGCTTACCATGGATCTGCTTACCATGAACCTCCTTACCTTGGACCTGCTTAAAATGGACCTGCTTACCATGGACTTGCTTACTATGGACCTCCTTACCATGGACCTGCCTACCAAGGACCTTTTTTACCATGGACCTGCTTGATATGGACCTGCTTACCATGGACCTTCTTACCATGGACTTCCTTGCTATGGACCTGCATGCCGTGGACCTGCTTACAATTGACCTGCTTACCATGGACCTGCTTACCATGAACTTGCTTGGTATGGACCTACTTGTTATGGACCAGCTTACCATGGAAATGCTTACCATGGACCTGCTTACCATGGACCTGCTTGCCATAGACCTCCTTACCATGGACCTGCTTACCATGGACCTGCTTACTATGGACCTGCTTTATATGGATTTGCTTACCATGGACCTGCTTTATATGGACTTGAATACTATGGACCTGCTTGCTATGGACCTGCTTACAATGGACCTGCTTACCATGGACCTGTTTACCATGTACCTGCTTACCAAGGACCTGCTTACCATGGACCTGCTTACCAAGGACCTGCTTACCATGGACCTGCTCACCATACACCTGCTTAACATTTACCTCCTTACCATGGACCTGCTTACCATGGAACTGCTTACCATGGACCTGGTTACCAAGGACCTGCTTACCAAAGACCTGCTTACCAAGGACCTGCTTACCATGGACCTGCTTACCAAGGACCTGCTTACCATGGACTTGCTTACCATGGAGCTGCTAACCATGGACCTGCTTGCTATGGACCTGCTTACCATGGACCTGCTTACCATACACCTGCTTACCATTGACCTCCTTACCTTGGACCTGCTTACCATGGACCTGCTTACCATGGACCTGCTTGCTATGGACGTGCTTACCGTGGACCTGCTTACCATGGACCTGCTTACCATGGACCTGCTTACCATGGACCTGCTTACCAAGGACCTGATTACCATGGACCTGCTTACCATGGGCCTGCTTGACAAGGACCTGCTTACCAACGACCTGCTTACCATGGGCCTGCTTACTAAGGACCTGCTTACCAAGGACCTGCTTACTATGGAAATGCTTACCAAGGACCTGCTTGATATGGACCTGCTTACCATGGACCTGCTTACCAAGGACCTGCTTACCATGGACCTGCTTACCATGGACCTGCTCACCATACACCTGCTTACCATTTACCTCCTTATCATGGACCTGCTTACCATGGACCTGCTTACCAAGGACCTGCATACCTTAGACATGCTTACCATGGACCTGCTTACTATGGACCTGCTTTATATGGATTTGCTTATCATGGACCTGCTTTATATGGATTTGCTTACTATGGACCTGCTTGCTATGGACCAGCTTACAATGGACCTGCTTACCATGGACCTGCTTACCAAGGACCTGCTTACCATGGACTTGCTTACCATGGAGCTGCTTACCATAGACCTGCTTGCTATGGACCTGTTTACCATGGACCTGCTTACCATACACCTGCTTACCATTGACCTCCTTACCATGGACCTGCTTACCATGGACCTGCTTACCATGGACCTGCTTACCATGGAGCTGCTTACCATGGACCTGCTTGCTATGGACCTGTTTACCATGGACCTGCTTACCATACACCTGCTTACCATTGACCTCCTTGTCCTTGGTAAGCATGTCCTGGTACCTGCATACCAAGGACCTGATTACCATGGAACTGCTTACCATGGACCTGCTTACCAAGGACCTGCTTACCAAGGACCTGCTTACTATGGACCTGCTTACCATGGACGTGCTTACCATAGACCTGCTTACCAAGGACCTGCTTACCATGGACCTGCTCACCATGGACTTGCTTACCATGGACCTGCTTACCATTTATCTGCTTACCATGGACCTGTTTACCAAGGACCTGCTTACCATGGACCTGCTTACCATGGACCTGCTTAAGATGGACCTGCTTACCATAGACATGCTTACCATAGACCTGCTTACTATGGACCTGCTTTATATGGATTTGCTTATCATGGACCTGCTTGCTATGGACCTGCTTACAATGGACCTGCTTACCATGGACTTGCTTACCATGGAGCTGCTTACCACGGACCTGCTTACCATGGACCTGCTCACCATAGACCTGCTTACCATGGACCTGCTTACCATTTACCTGCTTACCATGGACCTGTTTACCAAGGACCTGCTTACCATGGACCTGCTTACCATGGACCTGCTTAAGATGGACCTGCTTACCATAGACATGCTTACCATAGACCTGCTTACTATGGACCTGCTTTATATGGATTTGCTTATCATGGACCTGCTTGCTATGGACCTGCTTACAATGGACCTGCTTACCATGGACTTGCTTACCATGGAGCTGCTTACCACGGACCTGCTTGCTATGGACCTGCATACAATGGACCTGGTTACCATGGACCTGCTTGCTATGGACGTGCTTACCATGGACCTGCTTACCATGGACCTGCTTTCCATGGACCTGCTTTCCATGGACCTGCTTACCAAGGACCTGATTACCCTGGACCTGTTTACCATGGACCTGCTAACCAAGGACCTGCTTACCATGGACCTGCTTACCAAGGACCTGCTTACCAAGGACCTGCTTGCTATGGACCTTACCATGGACCTGCTTACCATAGACCTGCTTACCAAGGACATGCTTACCATGGACCTGCTCACCATACACCTGCTTACCATTTACCTCTTTATCATGGACCTGCTTGCCAAATACCTGCTTACCATAGATCTGCTTACCATGGACTTGCTTACTAGGGACCTGCTTTATATGGATTTGCTTATTATGGACCTGATTTATATGGATTTGCTTATTATGGATCTGCTTGCTATGGACTTGCTTACAATGGACCTGCTTACCATGGACCTGCTTACCATGGACCTGCTTACCATTTACCTGCTTACCATGGACCTGCTTACCATGGACCTGCTTAAGATGGACCTGCTTACAATAGACATGCTTACCCTAGACCTGCTTACTATGGACCTGCTTTATATGGATTTGCTTATCATGGACCTGCTTGCTATGGACCTGCTTACAATGGACCTGCTTACCAAGGACTTGCTTACCATGGAGCTGCTTACCACGGACCTGCTTGCTATGGACCTGCTTACCATGGACCTGCTTATTATACACCTGCTTACCATTGACCTCCTTACTATGGACCTGCTTACAATGGACCTGCTTACCATGGACCTGCTTGCTATGGACGTGCTTACCATGGACCTGCTTACCATGGACCTGCTTACCATGGACCTGCTTACCATGGACACCCTTACCAAGGACCTGATTACCCTGGACCTGTTTACCATGGACCTGCTAACCAAGGACCTGCTTACCATGGACCTGCTTACCAAGGACCTGCTTACCAAGGACCTGCTTGCTATGGACCTGCTTACCATGGACCTGCTTACCATACACCTGCTTACCAAGGACATGCTTACCATGGACCTGCTCACCATACACCTGCTTACCATTTACCTCTTTATCATGGACCTGCTTACCATGGACCTGCTTGCCAAGGACCTGCTTACCATAGATCTGCTTACCATGGACCTGCTTACTAGGGACCTGCTTTATATGGATTTGCTTATTATGGACCCGATTTATATGGATTTGCTTATTATGGATCTGCTTGCTATGGACTTGCTTACAATGGACCTGCTTACCATGGACCTGCTTAAAATGAACCTGCTTGCTATGGACGTGCTCACCATGGACCTGCTTACAAAGGATCTGTTTATCAAGGAACTGCATACCATGGACCTGGTTACCAAGGACCTGCTTACCATGGACCTGCTTACCAAGGACCTGCTTACCATAGACCTGCTTACCATGGACCTGCTTAGCTTGGACTTACTTACCATACACCTGCTTACCATTGATCTCCTTACCATGGACCTGCTTACAATGTACCTGCTTACCGTGGACCTGCTTGCTATGGACGTGCTTACCATGGACTTGCTTACCATGGACCTGCTTAAAATGGACTTGCTTACTAAGGACCTGCTCACCATGGACCTGTATACCATGGACCTTCTTACCATGGATCTGCTTGCCAAGGACCTGGTTACCATAGACCTGCTTACCATGGACCTGCTTACTATGGACCTGCTATATATGGATTTGCTTATCAAGGACCTGATTTATATGGATTTGCTTACTATGGACCTGCTTACCATGGACCTGCTTACAATGGACCTGCTTGCTATGGACGTGCTTACCATGGACCTGCTTACCAAGGATCTGCTTACCATGGAACTGCTTACCATGGAGCTGCTTACCATGGAGCTGCTTACCAAGGACCTGCTTACCATTAAGCTGCTTTCCAAGGATCTCCTTACCAAGGACCTGCTTACCATGAACCTGTTTACCATGGACCTGCTCAAAATACACCTGCTTTCCATTTACCTCCTTACCATGGACCTGCTTACCATGGACCTGCTTACCAAGGACCTCCTTACCATAGAATTGCTTACCATGGACCTGCTTACTATGGAACTGCTTTATATGGATTTGCTTATCATGGAACTGCTTTATTTGGTTTTGCTTACTATGGACCTTCTTGCTATGGACCTGCTTACCATGGACCTGCTTGCTATGGACGTGCTTATCCTGGACCTGCTTACCAAGGATCTGCTTACCATTTACCTGCTTACCATGGACCTGGTTACCAAGGACCTTCTTACCAAGAACCTGCTTACCAAGGACCTGCTTGCCATGGACCTGCTTACCAAGGTGTTACGGCCCTCTCGGGACGCAACGGGGTTCTCACTCTGATGTTGTTAGAGGAAGATATATGTATCCGTTCCCAAGCCAGTAGTGGCTATCAAGGGATGAGATCCGTGACGCAAGTAACTTAAAAGGGAGTAGGGAAAGAAAGTTAAGAACTTAATATTATAATGTTCACCATCACCGATTAAATATATAAAAATCAAACGTGCACAGGGGGAGGGGTATTAACACTTTACAAGGGGATCATGCACAATCTAGTCTTCTGCTGAAGACTCTGGATCAAGAAGCTAGGTGCTGAGTCCGCAGTGCTTTCCTCGTGGCCTTAAGACGTGTCCTCTGAGAATACCGAGCCTACCCTGGCCACAGGTCAGCCAAAACACAGGTCCACTGGGGGCACCGTCGTGGAGGCCGTCAACCACACGTCCAGCAGGTCTGCTGGCAGGTACTGAGCCACCAAGGCTGGTACGGCCACTCCACGAACGATAATAGGGGTACGCCCTAGACAGGAGTCTCGTGTGATATCACAAATCACCCTCCTGTCCTCAATACCCCAGTGGATTATCGTCTCCAACAGTCGGTCCCGGGTAAATCCTTTCACTGCCACTCCACTGGCAGGCTAACACACCACAGTGTTCTTCCGGGGGGACGACGTCACAACAGCTGCAGCAAACTTTTCAGTATGGAGACTGGCTGCCTCGGGTAGACTCACTCAACCTTCAACACAGTGGTCCCAGGTCGACTCTGTAAACAGACACGTCATCAATAACCGGGACACTAATACATCTCACTTACGGGCTCGGGCGCAAACACCTGACGTATCCAGTCCATAGATGGCGCTGTCGTCGGAGCACCACCTCACCAGAGGTCAGGAGCGGCGGTGTTGAGTGCGGAACCAGACTGGAAACTGGTCCTCGAGGCCAGTACACGCTGTCCTCACCAGGTGTCGTCGACCGTTTGGCGGGGGTTCCGGAAGCTGACCCACAGATGGCGTGATTGTCACTGCTCCAGGCTCGGACGCTGGATCCGGGTTCGTAACACCTCCCCACCAAAAAGAATTTGGTTTGGGGTTCTATAAAAAGAAACACAAACCAAATTAGTACGGCGACACTGCTCCAAATGGACACACATGCTTTATAATCTGGGATGGCGAGGCTGTCTTGTCTACAGAATTGTCCTACTGGGCAATTCCGGCCCAATGGGAACTTGCAGATTGAAGGCGATGTCCTGTCTGGCGTAACCTTCCACGTCTCCACTGCGATGTCAATCAGGGGCGTCATCTCACATGTCTCAAGGAAGGATCGGTGTAGACACGATCTGGGGCGTCTCGACACTTCCCTGCGTCGTGGCACCGATGATGGCTGATCCCAGACGGTATTTCTAGTACCGATCCGGTGGTCCTTCAGGGAGACAGGAACCTGGAATACAGGGGTCAGATAATTCAGAGTGATCGCGACAGTGGGTAAGTCAATACTTACGGCATACCCTACTAGGTCCACTCCTAGTCTCAACGGGGCTGTTTGCACGTCGCAGATGGCATTCGCTCTGCCACCGTCAGGTCGACCAACGTTCCGTATAACGCTGCATTGAGGCTCAGCTATCACGCGGGGAGTGTCAACCTGTCGGAGACAGTCACTCATATTATCATTTCTTGTACCTCCTGAATCTACTATTACCTCCCAGGTCCCTTCGTCGACTGCAACACTTGCAGTACCAATCTCCAATCCCTGGGACCTCTTCACGATGTTCATGGGAGCCATCATTCGTCGGGTCGTCCACCGGTCCGCACTGAGAGCACAAACGAGAATCAAACAAAATACCGATAGGAAACATTTGGTAAATCGAGGGATAAGTTTCCTGAGCTTGTTATGTCCATAGCCGGCAACTTCCACAAGCCTGGCTTGGACCGAAGAGGGCACTAGACCTTTTGAACACACCTCACATACCTCTGACGTCTGGGGAATCTCTGGCTGGTTCACTACATGCTGTAACTTGCCATACCGCAAGCACACATCCGCCTTCGCTCCAGACTCGTTGGTATTCGTGGGTGTCTGCACACAAGGCCTCTCTTCTAGCTCAGGTTCTTCTGCCATCGTAACCTCATGTTCCTTGTCGAGAGAATCAGGAGACACTGCTAGAACGTTCTCAATCTGTAGGCGAGAGGACAAATTAAACATAGTTACATCCGGGTCTGTCTTTACCTGGACATTACCATTGCCTGTAGACACCTCCGACCTTGCTGTTCTGGTAGACTCGTCCACAACCTTGGGAAGATTGATGCTCCAATCTGTCACCAAGTCGTTGGCTAGTACCACGTCAATCCCAGCCACAGGGAGGGTATCGACTACTGCCAACGCACATGTGCCGCTGAAATAAGGCGAGTCAAGATGTACTGGCACTAAGGGGGCGATGTACTGCGTCCTAGGAAACCCAACCAGGACAACCTCTGGTCTCCCAACCACACTTACTCCCTCGGGTAACGAGCTCTTCACGATCAGGGACTGGGCTGCTCCACTATCTCTGAGCACTACAATTGATCTTCCAGTATGATCACTCGTTACATACCCGGTTGAAGTGTGAGGGGCCAACAAACTTGGTTCTTCCTGCGTCGTCGTCGACTGGTTTCCTGCTGGTGGTGTAACACAGCTCATCAACATCACCTCCCTTCGTGCGCTGCCACCTCTTCTGCCTCGGCATCTAGCAGCTATATGCCCTTTCTGCCCACAAGTCCAGCACACCATATTCCTCCTCGGGCTCCGGTGTTTCGGACTGCTAGGACTTGTTCTTCGGGGGCTACTTGGGGGCGTCTTCTTAGCACTTTGTGGGACGGGTCTTTCTTCTTCATCATGAGGTCTGTCGAACCGGCGCTGGTAGTTCCTTGGGACGTACTTAGCAGACGGCCTATGAGTCAGGATGTACTCTTCAGCCATGGTGGCTGCTGCACTCAAGGTCTCTACCTGCTGCTCTTCTAAGTATGTCTTGAGGTCTCCAGACAAACAATCCTTGAAGTCCTCGAGCAGAATCAGCTGCTCAAGGTCTTCCTTGGTCTCCACTTTTCGAGAGGCACACCATTCTTGAAAAAGTCGCTCCTTGATTGTGGCGAATTCGGTGAAAGTGTGCTCTGAGGTCTTCTTCAGGTTTCTGAACTTTTGCCTATATGCCTCAGGTACCAATTGGTACGCCATGAGCACCACTTTCTTCACCATATCGTAATCGCCGGAGTCGTCAAGGGATAACGTAGAGTAGGCGATTTGGGCCTTCCCAGTCAAGACTGACTGTATCATGATGGCCCAATTCTCCCTTGGCCACTCCAAAGAGGCAGCGACTTTCTCAAAGGCTGCGAAGAACTTCGAAACTTCTCTCTCGTTGAATTTGGGGACCATTTTGATATTCCTTACTGGATCGAAACCGCTTACTCCAGTTTGTCTCTGTCCAACGCCTAATCGTAATACTTCTAGTTCATGTTGTCTCTGTCTTTCTTTTTCTTCTCCTTCTCGTTCTTCTCTCTCTCTTTCTCGTTCTTCTCTCTCTCGTCTCTCTTCTCTTTCTCTTTCTCGTTCTTCTCTTTCTCTTTCTCGTTCTTCTCTCTCTCTTTCTCGTTCTAATTCTAAACGCCTCATCGCCAATTCTTTATCTTGTCTTTCTCTTTCCATTTCTAATTTCTTCCACTCTATTTCTCGATTAATTTCCAAGGCACGCATTTTGACAGTTAGCAAGCTTATATTCAGCTCACCTGCATCACTGTCAACGTCGCTGCCCTTATCTTCCTTTTCCATGGAAGCTATCTCCTCACCTTCCCTTGTACTAGGAGTCTCGCCTTCCTGTTTCTCTTCTGCCTTCAGGTGCCGGTGAACCTTGGACAAGATCTCCACACGGGAATCACTGGCACGGATCTTTATCTCCAGGTAGGCGCTCACTAGTACAAGCTCTGGTTTGCTCAGATACTTTAATCTGGCAAGACAGTCCACTCTATTCAGAAAAGCCTGAACATCGTCCAGATCATCGATGGTAGCTTTTTCTGCCATTGTCACAGATGGAACACTCAACTAGCACTTAACACACCGCTTACCCGTTAGGACTTAACACACCGAGCACTGTTCTACGCCAATACTGCACTTTATCGGACCAAACACTGCACTTGCCAATATTGCACGTAATCACTTCAGGCACCACACTACCCAATATTGCACTGAGTCCAAGCGAACACTTCGCTCTACAATATTGCACTGAATCACTGAGCACCGCACTAGTCAATATTGCACTTAATCGCTTAATCACAGCGAGCACCGCACTGCACAATATCGCACTTAGTCACTCTGAGCACCGCACAGGACGTATAACGTCACAATCGTCACACAGGGGGAATTATATACAGGGATTACGCCACTTCACCACCCCTGTCAAACATACTTAACAAGGGGACGGATCCCGCTGGGGATGCCAATTATGTTACGGCCCTCTCGGGACGCAACGGAGTTCTCACTCTGATGTTGTTAGAGGAAGATATATGTATCCGTTCCCAAGCCAGTAGTGGCTATCAAGGGATGAGATCCGTGACGCAAGTAACTTAAAAGGGAGTAGGGAAAGAAAGTTAAGAACTTAATATTATAATGTTCACCATCACCGATTAAATATATAAAAATCAAACGTGCACAGGGGGAGGGGTATTAACACTTTACAAGGAGATCATGCACAATCTAGTCTTCTGCTGAAGACTCTGGATCAAGAAGCTAGGTGCTGAGTCCGCAGTGCTTTCCTCGTGGCCTTAAGACGTGTCCTCTGAGAATACCGAGCCTACCCTGGCCACAGGTCAGCCAAAACACAGGTCCACTGGGGGCACCGTCGTGGAGGCCGTCAACCACACGTCCAGCAGGTCTGCTGGCAGGTACTGAGCCACCAAGGCTGGTACGGCCACTCCACGAACGATAATAGGGGTATGCCCTAGACAGGAGTCTCGTGTGATATCACAAATCACCCTCCTGTCCTCAATACCCCAGTGGATTATCGTCTCCAACAGTCGGTCCCGGGTAAATCCTTTCACTGCCACTCCACTGGCAGGATAACACACCACAGTGTTCTTCCGGGGGGACAACGTCACAACAGCTGCAGCAAACTTTACAGTATGGAGACTGGCTGCCTCGGGTAGACTCACTCAACCTTCAACACAGTGGTCCCAGGTCGACTCTGTAAACAGACACGTCATCAATAACCGGGACACTAATACATCTCACTTACGGGCTCGGGCGCAAATACCTGACGTATCCAGTCCATAGATGGCGCTGTCGTCGGAGCACCACCTCACCAGAGGTCAGGAGCGGCGGTGTTGAGTGCGGAACCAGACTGGAAACTGGTCCTCGAGGCCAGTACACGCTGTCCTCACCAGGTGTCGTCGACCGTTTGGCGGGGGTTCCGGAAGCTGACCCACAGATGGCGTGATTGTCACTGCTCCAGGCTCGGACGCTGGATCCGGGTTCGTAACACAAGGACCTCCTTATAATGGACTTGCTTACCATGGAGCTGCTTACCATGGACCTGCTTGCTATGGACCTGCTTACCATGGACCTGCTTACCATACAGCTGCTTACCATTGACCTTCTTACCCTGGACCTGCTTACCATGGACCTGCTTACCATGGACCTGCTTGCTATGGACGTGCTTACCATGGACCTGCTTACCATTGACCTGCTTACCATGGACCTTCTAACCATGGACCTGCTTACCAAGGACCTGAATACCATGGACCTGCTTACCATGGACCTGCTTACCAAGGACCTGCTTACCATGGACCTGCTTACCAAGGACCTGCTTACCATGGGCCTGCTTACCAAGGACTTGCTTACCAAGGCCCTGCTTACTATGGACTTGCTTACCAAGGACCTGCTTGATATGGACCTGCTTACCATGGACCTGCTTACCAACGACCTGCTTACCATGGGCTTGCTTACTAAGGACCTGCTTACCAAGGACCTGCTTACTATGGAAATGCTTACCAAGGACCTGCTTGATATGGACCTGCTTACCATGGACCTGCTTACCAAAGACCTGCTTACCAAGGACCTGCTTACCATGGACCTGCTCACCATACACCTGCTTACCATTTACCTCCTTATCATGGACCTGCTTACCATGGACCTGCTTACCAAGGACCTGCATACCATAGACATGCTTACCATGGACCTGCTTACTATGGACCTGCTTTATATGGATTTGCTTATCATGGACCTGCTTTATATGGATTTGCTTACTATGGACCTGCTTGCTATGGACCTGCTTACAATGGACCTGCTTACCATGGACCTGCTTACCAAGGACCTGCTTACCATGGACTTGCTTACCATGGAGCTGCTTACCAAGGACCTGCTTGCTATGGACCTGTTTACCATGGACCTGCTTACCATACACCTGCTTACCATTGACCTCCTTACCATGGACCTGCTTACCATGGACCTGCTTACCATGGACCTGCTTACCAAGGACCTGCTTACCATGGACCTGCTTACCAAGGACCTGCTTACCAAGGACCTGCTTACTAGATACTTACTTACGCATCCTAGGGGTCCAAAACCCGGATTTCCCAGCACTTCGCCCTGATGGCATCACCATATACTCATGGAAGGAGGGTAGACAGTTGCTGTGGGACTACACATGTGTATCCACCCTGGCTGACACCTATGTACACTTCGGAGCTGATCAAGCAGGTGGGGCGGCCAACCACAGGGAAACAGCAAAATCACTCAAGTACAGGCGACTGGAAGGTCAATACCTCTTTGTTCCCATAGCGTCTGAGACGCATGGCCCCTGGGGCAAGAGTGCCTTGGGATTTCTCAAGGAATTGGGGTCCAAGCTCATTGACGTCACCAGAGACCCAAGGGCTTCCAGTTTTTTATTTCAGCGTCTCAGTGTGGCGATCCAGAGGAGAAATGCTTGCTGCGTCCTCGGTTCCTGTCCAGAAGCGGAGGAGCTTCAAGAGATCCATAACCTTTAGGCATTTGTCTTGTATGTTTTGTAACCTTTAAATACACAATAAAGGAAAAAAAAAAAAAAAAAAAAAAATATATATATATATATATATATATATATATATAGGCTGATATATATATATATATATATATATATATATATATATATATATATATATATATATATATATATATATATATATATATATATATATATATATATATATATATATATATATATATCCAACACTATGAACGTTGAAAGGTGCGTTGTCTGAGCTTTGTGTATGGCGAGGCAGGTACAGTGAATGGGTGAGGGTGAGGGGAGGGTCGCCGCCGTCTCAGTGCCGCCACCCACCAGCCCCCAAGGCGGGGTACGGGGGGAAGTGGGGAGTGATGGGGGAGGCTCTCGAGCTGCCTACAGTGATGTTAGTGGAAAGTTAGTGCGTTCATAAGCAAATCGGTGAGTGTAGTGTTAAAAACAAAGTGCACTAGTGATTTCCCCGAGTGTTTGATAGTGTGTAACAAGTGTGACGGCAGCCTCCCTCGTGTGCCCACCCTCCACCACCCCCCTGCCCGCCATCTTCCCCCACCCCGCTACCTGCGCCCTACCCAGCCAGCCGCCCATCAACACACAGCCTACCCACACACGGTGCCCAGGCCATGCCCAACCCCCCCAGGAGGGTAATGCTTGCCGTGTTACTCTCCATCTGGGAAGGAGAGGGTGCACTCAGCGGGCAGCCAGGCGTCATCACATCTAGGCATGGCACATGTCGCACCTGACACACAGCCTCTTTCCAGCCAAGAAGATGGCCACCCAAAAGGGAACTGTCAAGTGTGTGACAGACGGTATCGTCTCAATTCAAATGGAACTGTCCGCTTTCATTCTCTCAATTCAGGTGGTTGTCTAGGGTCTAGGCGCCTGCCCCGGGGCAATGACGATGGACAACCTGCTGCAGGAGCGAGGAACAATACCTCCCTCAACTTCATTTCAGCAGATAATCTGCTTGAAGCAATCAAAGCGACGTCCACCAGGACCTTGCCCCACATCCCCAAGGCTGCCCGTCATCAAGCAGCAGCCAAACTCACCAGTCTGCTGACAAAGGTCAACAATGCTCCTAGAACTATCGGAGCATGGCACAATCTCCTTCTATTTGGGAATGCATGCCTAGCATTACCGCCCAGGAGAGACAAGTCATTAGCAACCTCTGTAATCAGAGCTCTTAATGAATTCCCTAGAGCAGACAACCTGGTCCGCCTCCCCCCTCGTGCCAAGAACACCAGCCGCAGGACGACCAACAATAACTCATCTGAGAACCACAAAATGAGAGCACAGATCACCAGGAAAATAGAAGAGGGCAATACCACAGGTGCCATCAGAATCATGACCAGCGATGACACTATTGCCCCCAGGAACGCCACGACAGCAGAGGCTCTTCAAGACAAACACCCACCCAGAGCCCCCGACAGCAGCAGGGATCCCCAGGAAAACAATGCTGGCATAGAACCCTTGACTGTTCGAGAATCTGAGGTGTACAAAGCAGCCATGTCTTTCCCAACAGGTTCAGCAGGGGGCTTTACAGGCCTAAGACCCCAGCACATCAAACAAATGCTGAACCCGGTGCTTGGAGATGCTGCAAAGGATCTTCTAGTGGAACTTACCAGATTCTCCAACATGTGTTTGGCTGGCGGCATCCCTGAGGACATCAGGCCTGTCTTTTATGGAGCAGCACTCTGTGCTCTAAAGAAGAAGGATAGGGGTATCAGGCCCATTGCCGTTGGCAACACCCTCCGACGCCTTGTAGCTAAGGCTGCAGTGAGATCTATCAGCCAGGAAGCAGCCACCTTGCTGAAACCTCATCAGCTCGGGTTTGGGATTCCCCTAGGTTGTGAAGCTGCAGCACATGCAGCGCGGGCTTACATTGTTGATCTCCCGGACCAGAAGGCACTAGTAAAGCTTGACTTCAAAAATGCCTTCAATCAAGTCAGACGAGACGCTGTCCTCAGGGCTGTACACAACCATTTCCGTCCCCTTTACCCATTCATCCGATCGTGCTACAGTGGGGACTCTAAGCTTCTTTTTGGGGAGCATGAAATAAACTCCTGTGAAGGTGTCCAACAAGGTGACCCCTTAGCCCCCCTCCTTTTCTGCCTAGCTATCAAAGAGGTCACTGATAGTCTGACAAGCGAGCTAAACATCTGGTACCTGGATGATGGCACTCTAGCTGGAACTCCGGAAACCATTTTGGGGGATATAAGGAAAATCCAGGAACAGGGAGCAGCCTTAGGCCTCATTCTCAATGCATCCAAATGTGAAATAATCTCCCGCAACCCAGACATCACTGGGCAAATACAAAATGCTCTTCCAGACATTCTCGTTGTCGAACCACCGGACTGCACTCTCCTGGGTGCCCCCATTGGCCCACGAGCAATCGAGGAGGTCCTGGCTGCAAAAATCACTGACCTAAAGAGAATGCAGGACAGGATTGACAAGATTGATGCCCATGATGCTCTCTTTCTCCTTACAAGATGCCTGTCTCTCCCTAAGTTGACCTACTTTCTGAGATGTTCTCCATCCTACAGCAGCCCTAAGTTAAATGTGTATGACACCCTTCTGAGGTCCATGCTGGTGAAAGTCCTGAACCTGCCATTGGACGACTCTCAGTGGGAGCAAGCAACCCTTCCTGTAAGACTCGGCGGCCTTGGTGTCCGCACAGCCTCCCAAATTGCTCTACCAGCCTTCCTTTCCTCCTCTCATGCATCGCACGACCTCGTCAGAGATATTTTACCTGCAACCCTGAGAGATTCAGCAGGAATACACGATCCTGCTTTCACTGAATGTTCAAATCAGTGGAATGTTCTTGCAGCCCCAGCAACCATTATAGAGCCAACAAAACAACACAAACAGTCCGGCTGGGACCACCCTCTAGTGGAAAAAGTAGCTGATGCCATGCTAAGCGTCGCAACATCAGACAAGGAGAAAGCCCGCCTCAGAGCAGTGCGTGCCCCCCATGCAGGAGACTTCCTCCTGGCAGTACCCATGTCTGCAATGGGCACGCGCCTAGATCCAGAATCCCTTCGTGTAGCAGTGGCCCTCCGCCTTGGTGCCCCAATTCACACTGAATACAAGTGTATTTGCAACAGGGTGGAAGCAGACCAATACGGACTGCATGGGTTGCATTGCGGAAGCACAAAGGGCTGGCATGCAAGACACAACGAGGTCAATGACATCATCAAGAGAAGCCTCGTCTCAGCTGGGTGCCCAGCGGAGAGAGAACCTCGCATCCTAGGGGTCCAAAACCCGGATTTCCCAGCACTTCGCCCTGATGGCATCACCATATACTCATGGAAGGAGGGTAGACAGTTGGTGTGGGACTACACATGTGTATCCACCCTGGCTGACACCTATGTACACTTCGGAGCTGATCAAGCAGGTGGGGCGGCCAACCACAGGGAAACAGCAAAATCACTCAAGTACAGGCGACTGGAAGGTCAATACCTCTTTGTTCCCATAGCGTCTGAGACGCATGGCCCCTGGGGCAAGAGTGCCTTGGGATTTCTCAAGGAATTGGGGTCCAAGCTCATTGACGTCACCAGAGACCCAAGGGCTTCCAGTTTTTTATTTCAGCGTCTCAGTGTGGCGATCCAGAGGGGAAATGCTTGCTGCGTCCTCGGTTCCTGTCCAGAAGCGGAGGAGCTTCAAGAGATCCATAACCTTTAGGCATTTGTCTTGTATGTTTTGTAACCTTTAAATACACAATAAAGGAAAAAAAAAAAAAGGGAAGGGGGTGGTAGGAGAAAAGCACACAGAAACTGTATTGGAGGGGACCCACATTCCCTCCAATGCGTTATGTGTGGTTTCCTCCGAGGCTATGGGTCCCCCTTCTTCCAGCCAGAGGTGGTACTCCCTTCCCTATTTACAAAAAATATATATATATATATATATATATATATATATATATATATATATATATGTATATATATATATATATATATATATATATATATATATATATATATATATATATATATATATATATATATATATATATATATATATATATATATATATATGTCGTACCTAGTAGCCAGAACGCACTTCTCAGCCTACTATGCAAGGCCCGATTTGCCTAATAAGCCAAGTTTTCATGAATTAATATATTTTCTCAACTTTTTTTTGTTATGAAATGATAAAGCTACCCATTTTATTATGTATGAGGTCAATTTTTTTTTTATTGGAGTTAAAATTAACGTAGACTTTTTTTTTTTTTTTTTTTTTTGAGATATATACAAGAGTTGTTACATTCTTGTACAGCCAATAGTACGCGTAGCGTTTCGGGCAAGTCCTTAATCCAAAGGTCCCTGGGATACGATCCCCCGCAGCGAAGAATCGTTTTTTCATCCAAGTTCACATTTTACTGTTGCGTTAAACAGAGGCTACAGTTAAGGAATTGCGCCCAGTAAATCCTCCCCGGCCAGGATACGAACCCATGACATAGCGCTCGCGGAACGCCAGGCGAGTGTCTTACCACTACACCACGGAGACTGCTAAATGACATATGATATATGACCGAACCTAACCAACCCTACCTAACCTAACCTAACCTATCTTTATAGGTTAGGTTAGGTTAGGTAGCCGAAAAAGTTAGGTTAGGTTAGGTTAGGTAGGTTAGGTAGTCGAAAAATAATTATTTCATGAAAAATTGGCTTATTAGGCAAATCGGGCCTTACGACATATATATATATATATGTCGTATCTAGTAGCCAGAACGCACTTCTCACCCTACTATGCAAGGCCCGATTTGCCTAATAAGCCAAGTTTTCATGAATTAATTGTTTTTCGACTACCTAACCTAACCTAACTTTTTCGGCTACCTAACCAAACCTAACCTATAAAGATAGGTTAGGTTTGGTTAGGTAGGGTTGGTTAGGTTCGGTCATATATCTATGTTAATTTTAACTCGAATAAAATAAAATTGACCTCATACATAATGAAATAGGTAGCTTCATCATTTCATAAGAAAAAAATCAGAAAAAATATAATAATTCAGGAAAACTTGGCTTATTAGGCAAATCGGGCCTTGCATAGTAGGCCAAAAAGAGAGTTCTGGCTACTAGGTACGACATATATATATATATATATATATATATATATATATATATATATATATATATATATATATATATATATATATATGTTGTTGGATATTTCCAACACTAATTCAACACTGTTGTATTATTATTAATTATTACTAAATCTACTAATCACTGTAGTAATTAAAATTAACCAACTGCAGAGTTCACATGTACTAATAATTGTATCTGTACAATAAGGCTAGAATTCTTACATCACCAGACGCCAGTATTGTGTCAGATTCCATTATAATAAACACATCTATATCCAGAGTGTCAGAGAATTGAGTTTGATTCTCTATAAAACAACGGTGTTCTGTGTGATAATTATTTACAGATAAACTGATCCCCAACTAATGCCAAATAGAGCGTTTATAGTTACAACTGTTATCTGGTAATAAATTTAACGTCACGCGTGAATGCCCTGGAGAGACTTTAATTCATCTCCATTGCTTGTTTACCATCGTAAAACGAGCAAATAATAATATTTAACTCCTCTGAATAATAAACCCGACCTTATCCGAGCATTTCAATCGCAACTGCGAGAAATGATATTATTCGTAGTAAATAATTTGTGTATCAAATGCGGGACGCGGAGCGGGGGAGAGGAGACGCCATTACCCAAGCCGTTTTACCACGAGACGCTCCTACCCAAGAGGACGCCACCGAGAGCGGGAGAGGAAAGTCGCCACTGTGAGGTGTGAAGAACAGTTGGAGAATACAGCAACTTAGCTGGTGTCAGTGTCACTGTATACGCCGTGTTGAACTGTCAACGAGAATTAACTTGACGTTCAGCCGGGAACCTGTTAATTGGTTCCGTGCAGCCAACGTAACCGGCCAGAGAAGCGCGTCAACATCTAGGCTAGGCTCGACACCACGTATTCGTTACTACGACGCCAGAACCTAGGACGCGAGCTTCGGCAAGCCTTAACTTACACAGTGCCCTATTAGCTAAGTACCTTTATTCTCTTTGATGCATCATTATGAATAGGTTATAGCTGGGTAGCTTGTCGTGACGCCGAGCGACTATAAAAACCCACAGGTTATTATCTGTCTCCATTCTCCATTTTAATTTCTTGAACATAGATATTTAGCAGCCTAATATGTTGCTACTGAATATATTTTGATTTGCAGCGTGTGTGAAGAATTCCCCGAGCTGTCAATTCCCGTGTTAATCATCTCCCAGTGTTCCATGATGAGTTCAGGAGATTCCGAGGATGAGTCATAACCGATGTCATGGAAAACGTCTTTAAGCTAAGACCCTTTTCTGTATTCCTTAAATTACATTATCTGTAGTATATTATTCTTGCGGATCACTGTTTTCTGGATTAACATGTGTTTATTATAATCATTAATTTCTCATGTTCATAATCTATGTTCTTATTGGTGACATATTTTTATTGATTCTATAATAGGTCATAGGATTAGTTTATTGCATAATGAACTGGAGCACGAACCACACTAGTTCCTAGACATATATGAAGTTCTAGTAATAACCCCCCAATGTAGGTGTTTGAGGCTTTGATTCAGTTAAATTATATACAGCCCATTAATTATACAAGTGATTATATTCTCTAGTATTTATCCATAGTTACTGGTTCATCTAGGAATTTTCTAATGATCACATTTTATTAGTTTCCCTCTTTACTATAAAAGCGGGTGGTCCTTCGTAATTGATTTTAATTACATTAATATTTAAATAAATAGAGTCAAGCCCCAAATGTCCCACATTATGGTCCTTATCGAACCGGATAAACATAAATTATAATTATAAATACTAATTAGTAATAACTAATCCCTGTGTGATGTAGTTCAGACTAACCATTTAATTAATTGTGTCTGCCAACAGCGTAACACATAAGTTAGTCTAAGCCACACCAATTCATTGCTACTTTCACCTCATGTATAAGGTAGCACTCGTGGGACACAGTCAATTACCCACAACACTTAGACCTATACCTCATACAGAAGTAAGAATCTTTAGGTCACCAGGAGCAACAGCTCATAACCTTTATATGTTTTCACTTGTGTGTGCAAGTGCACCCTTATAAACTATAAAAACAAAAAACCCAAAAATACAGTACAATTATATTCACCTTACTGCACCACAATAATCTTTACCAATCTTATTAGGTAGAATTTAGGCTGAGATTGTGCTGAATTTGGTACAAGCCCAGACTAAATAAATTTATAGTTCTTAGGTAGGAATTATCACGACTAGACTTCAGCTAGTCAGTAGTGTATGTATTATACCATTTGTGCTGACCCTATCCAGGGTGGGATTTAAACTTTGAGATAACTCTGATTGGAGTGTCTCCATAATATTTCTCTTGTACTCATTATTGTGTGTATCTATTTTGTGTATTGCTGGATGATCCCCATTACCTCTAATGGTGATATAGAAGAGCTAACCGGACGAGAACTAATGGTGAAGTTCAGACAATGCACAAAATATCTAGCTACTTGTTGTTAGGTAGGTACATTTAACCTCAAGTGAAGTAGAGTATAAATTAGCCACATTAAATTAGGCTACATTTAATGTTACTTGTCCACTAATGAGCAAGTACCCAAGCTTCATTAGTAATACATATACTAATCCCATAAAGTTTGGACCCAAGCCCAACATGGCTACTCCTGAGCAATTAAGGAGAACCTATATTGGCCTTAAAGGTCATTTGACCAGACTAATTAACAAGGCTGAGGGTTTATCTAAAGAAACTCCCATTGACTCTTATCGCTTAGAGACATCAGTAAGAGTAGCTGATCTGAAATTTGATCAAGTTAGGTCTGCAGGTCAGTCTTCTATTACTCTACTGAATACCATAGAAACTGATCCTGATGAAGTAAGTCAAATTGTAGACGATATCTCCCAGTATGAAGAGGAGACTCAAGAGATATCCTTTACAGGCTATCTAAACTAGCAAAACAATCTAAATCCAATACCAGTAACACAGGGTCTCAATTCAGTAACCAACTACCAGAGGTTCGTTTACCTACTTTAGACTTACCTACATTTTCAGGATTAGATACAGAAAATTGGGATAATTTTTGGACTTCATTTGAAGTTCATATACATAAGAAATCGTCTCTTGACAAGGTTTCTAAATTCTCATACCTGCTTAGTCTTCTCAAAGGAGAGGCTAAAAAGGTCATACATAACCTAACTCTCAATGAGAGTAATTATGAGGAAGCTATAAAACTGTTGAAGTTGAACTATTGCAACAAAGAGTTGAGTATAGCTAACCTTTATTACCAATTGCTAGATCTGAATGCACCAAATAGTAGACCAGAGTCACTTCAAAGCTTCAGACTAGAAGTAGAGTCTCTAGTAAAGGCCTTAAGTACTAAAGTTGATATACCAGCTTCAGAATGGTCAATCAAGTTACTTTTGCAGAGGAAATTACCTCGAAATGTCTTAACAGAGCTCTGCTCACATTATAACACCGAGTTTCTCACTCTTGACCAAATATTCGAGGGACTGAGAATAACGGTTAACAGGTTGAAGACCCATGATAAAATTAAACCTGAGTCTAAACCAACTAATACTGACACTTCAGTCAAACCCAAACAGACTTTGAATAAGTCTAATAAATATAAATCTAAGACTACTCCATCCACTGGAAAAAGAAGTGGTAATGTAGGTACTTATTCGGTGTCTCCTTCTGAGATAACCAATGACTTGTCTACTAAAGAGACTAAGTCAAACAAAGAGAGAAGGTGTCTGTTTTGTAATCAAGGACATGCCACCTACCAATGCTCTGTTTATCCTACTTATAATACTAGGATTAAAAGGTTGCAAGAAATACACAAGTGCACCAAGTGTATGGGCTCTCATGATCCCCAAAAATGTGTAGTGCAGCTACGTTCCTGCAATAGATGCAACCAAGGTGTACATCACTACGCCTTATGTAGAAAATCTTCTACACCATCCATGACCACTGGGGAGAATTCCACGAATTCTACCACAGTGCAATATTGCAAAGTGCATCAAGAAATAAATGTACTTGCTACAGAGTCAGGCAATAATACCACTCTGCCTACAGCTCAACTTAGACTAATAAACAGGAAATCTAGAGTTAACACTAGAGGTCTTTTTGATCAAGGATCACAGAAAACCTTCATTACACAACAGTTAGTAGATCAGTTAAATTTAAAACCTGCTAAAAGTGTGAGGTTAAATATTTCTGGTTTCTTGACTAATAGTGGACCTCGTGAATACCAAGTAGTTAAGGTATTAGTGAGACTTGGATCTTCCACTAGTCCAATACAAGCGGTAGTAGTAGATAAACTTCCTACAGACCTGCAGGTCACAGGGTTAGCTCGCACTGCAAAACATCTTAGACGAAACCGCATGAGGCTAGCAGATTACAAAATAAATTCTGACTGCCTCACTGATGTTGGAATACTTATAGGCGCGGATCATTATTACAAATTTATAACTGGATGCACCAGACAACACGGAATGAATTTGTTGTCATCTGCTGGAGGCAAATTGCTTACTGGACCGGTGCTTTTCCGACAAAATCCAGCGTCAACAAACCAACAGTCTAACAATATAATAGTGGCGTGACTAGGCTTGGAACAGTCACCCCTACGTTTCAGAGAAATATCTGAAGATATTGAGTCTGATCCACCTGTACATCGTCTGTGGGATTTAGACACTTTAGGTATTATCCCTGAACAACCAAGCCCTGATGATATGTGGACTTACCAGCAATATCTGGATACAGTTGTCTATGAAAATAAACAATACTGGGTAAGACTTCCATGGAAGTTGAATCATCCACAACTTCCAGTTAATTATTTTATGGCAGCCTCACAATTGCAGTCTCAATTAGCACGACTACAGAAGCAGCCAGACAAACTGAACATGTATCATCAACTCATCCAACAACAACTTAACAGTAAATTTATCGAAGTTGTTGATAACGATGACCGGAAAATAGGTCATTATTTACCTCATCACGCTGTGGTGAAAGACTCATTGACAACACCTATCCGTATTGTCTTCAACTGCAGTGCTAAAGTAAAGCCAAGCAGTGTGTCTTTAAATGAATGTCTCCAAACGGGACCTAGCCTAACACAAAGGCTACATGATGTACTGTTACGATTCCGCACTGGTATTTTCGCTTATACTGCTGATATCAGTAAAGCTTTCCTCCGAGTAGGTTTACAGGAGGAAGATCGTATCTACACAAAGTTTCTCTGGATTAAGGACCCACTGGATCCTAACAGAGATATCATCACATATCGTTTTGCCTCAGTATTATTCGGAGCGACGTCTTCCCCATTTCTTTTGCAAGCAACATTAGACACACATTTGAGGAAGTCAAATAGCCCTTATAAGGCAGACATTAGCGACAACTTGTATGTCGACAATTTCCAGGGAACAACTAATGATCAAACTAATTTGGTAGAAATCTACCATGATGCTAACTGTGAGCTATTAGGGGCCAATATGCCACTACAGTCATGGGCCTCAAATAATGAATTACTAAACCAGGTAATCGAGAAAGAATTTCCAGGTTATCAGGTACCCAATCAATTAAAGGTTCTAGGCGTGGAATGGAACACCAGTACTGACGAGATGAATGTCAAGTCAGTACAAACCGATAACTCAACCCTTACCATGAGAACATTGCTCTCGTTTGTCAGTCAACCATTTGACCCTTTAGGCTTACTTAGTCCTATATTAATAAGGGGCAAACTCCTATTACAGGAATGCTGGCAGAAACATATGGGATGGGATGATCCGTTACCAAGTGAGTTACAAGCTAAATGGCAGATACTCTCAACGGATTTTAATCAGTTAGGTGTTTTGAAATTTCCTCGTAATGCTTCAGGACCAAACTTGCCCACAAATTTGCACGTTTTCTGCGATGCCTCTGGCAAAGGGTATGGCGCTGTAGCCTACTTAGTTAATAGTGCACAATCAATTTTGCTCACATCTAAAGCAACAGTTGCTCCCTTTAAGAAGAGATCTTTACCTCAAATGGAGTTGACTGCATTGCTGGTGGGAGTGAGATTGGCTCATTGCCTGACAAAGAAACTCAATAATATCCACTTTGGTAAGATTGTCGTGTGGTCAGACAATGAGGCAGTCTTACAATGGGTAAGAAACAACAACAATAAGATTCCCTATGTCAGTAATCGTGTTAGGGAAATTCATGAGTTATCTGTTGGATATAAATTCAGACATGTTCCTACTAAGGACAAGCCTGCAGATTATTTATCTCGAGGATTGACACTAAAACAACTTATCAAGTCTTCGCTGTGGTTCAATGGACCTTCATGGCTTGTTGGTGGTCAGTGGCCCAAACAAAAGCCACAAGTCATAGTGACCAATATCACCACTCCCATGAAAGAACCAGAACCTCAACGAATCTTAGCCATTGATCCTCACAACTATTCTAACTTAAGTAAGTTATTAAGAGTGACTGCACATGTGTTTGATTTTCTTGCTAAGATAGGAATTCGACATAAGTTTCCCAATCCTATCCTCTACTGGATCAAACGTGCACAACAAGAGACATATGGAAGCGAATATGAAAATCTTCCAGATAAATTAACTACGTCTCTAGGTATCTGGTATGATGCCAACACTCATAATATACTAAGATGTGGAGGACGTTTGCTTCATGCAAAAATTGATCTGGACACAAGGAATCCAATTCTTCTACCTCGTCACCACATCATCACTAAACGTCTTGTTTTACATCACAATCAATATGGTACTTTACATGGTGGAGTGTTGGATACTCTCACCGACCTTAGACAGAAGTACTGGCTTCCTCATAGTCGTCAGACAGTCAAGTCAATTATTAAATTCTGTGTAATCTGTAAAAGATACGATGCCAGAGTATGTCCATACCCAGGACCTCCACCACTCCCTGAAGAAAGAGTGGTTCACCTTCGTCCTTTTGAAACCACTGGTGTTGATTACACAGGAGCCTTACTCCTCACTGGCAACCCAGACAAGATACCAGTGAAAGCATACATTTGTCTCTTTACGTGTGCTACAACCAGAGGCGTACATTTGGAAGTGACTTCAGATATGAGTGCTGAAGCCTTCCTCCAGGCCTTCCGTAGATTTGCAGCTCGCAGATCTTGTCCTAAACTAATGATATCGGACAATGGTTCCAATTTTGTGGCAGGAGAAGCTTGTCTGCGAGAAGTCTGGAATCATCCAGAAGTACAGTCAGTCCTGCAGAGACGACAATGTCATTGGAAATTTATAGCACCAAGAGCCCCTTGGCAAGGTGGGTTCTATGAGCGAATGATAGGCACAGTCAGGAAGTGTTTAAGAAAAACTTTACACAGACAAAAGGTCAGTTACTCCGAGCTCCAAACCATTGTTGTGGAAATCGAGGCGCGAGTCAATAACCGCCCATTAACATACCTGTCCGATGATTTCTCCCAAAGAGAACCTCTGAGTCCCTCACACTTGATACATGGAGGCCTACTGAGCCCTCTCATACCTTTAGCCGAAGAGGACCCCGTAGACCCTTCACATGTGACAAGAAGTGACTTGGTAGATAGCTACCAGCATCTCTCAAGGGTTATTAACAGGTGGAATGAGGTGTGGACTCGAGAGTACCTCACAGCTCTACGAGAGTACCACTACGGAGCTTCGAGTCCTTATAATAAAGTGCAACTTAAACCAGGGGACCTAGTACTAGTCGACAGTGATGGACCAAGGTCAGAGTGGCCCATAGGCAAAATTGTTGCCATTCATCCAGATCATCAAGGTGTCCTCAGAGTAGTGAAAGTTTTATGCCGAGGCAACACTAATCTAAAAACTTTAGAGAAGTTGGTACCTCTCGAGTTAGCAGAACGAGAGTATCTGCCAGAACCAGTTTCTCCCGTAGTTTCCGAGGACAGTAATTCTGATCCACCGAGCAACCGCCCCACTAGAGCTGCTGCTCAACAATGCAAGCGGAAACTGCAAGCCTATTACAGCTTTGACCAAGAGTAAATCCCTTTATATCCAATTTAAGTAACCATGATGATACTGTGGTGTGATGTCAAGTAACAAACCATTACAAGTCACAATGACCCAGGACATTCTCATCACAGTAGATTCTCAGTTATTTGAATTGTGTGATTTCAATCTTTAATTATTGTATAGGCTATAAATAACATTATTTATCTAGAGTATCTGAGAGTTTGTAGACTTTGAGACTTAGTAACATACACATTACATGTCATAGCGACACCAGTCCCAGAGTTTATTGTAAACGTTCTTATTTATCAGCTTTAGGTAATTCAAAATAACATGTTCCATTTAACATGAAATCTGCAAGACTTAAGTTTCTTGCATGTCCTTGACAAATACGGGACATTCGTTATGTGTGTACTAACATACTAACATACTAATATACTAATATTAATACCAACATCGGGATGGGTATGTCAGTACTCCACATTACACTGCGACCTGAAAATTCTCCCCCCGGAGTTATGTTGGAAATTTCCAACACTAATACAACACTGTTGTATTATTATTAATTATTACTAAATCTACTAATCACTGTAGTAATTAAAATTAACCAACCGTAGAGTTCACATGTACTAATAATTGTATCTGTACAATAAGGCTAGAATTCTTACGTCACCGGACTCCAGTATTGCGTCAGATTCCATTATAATAAACACATCTATATCCAGAGTGTCAGAGAATTGAGTTTGATTCTCTATAAAACAACGGTGTTCTGTGTGATAATTATTTACAGATAAACTGATCCCCAACTAATGCCAAATAGAGCGTTTATAGTTACAACTGTTATCTGGTAATAAATTTAACGTCACGCGTGAATGCCCTGGAGAGACTTTAATTCATCTCCATTGCTTGTTTACCATCGTAAAACGAGCAAATAATAATATTTAACTCCTCTGAATAATAAACCCGTCCTTATCCGAGCATTTCAATCACAACTGCGAGAAATGATATTATTCGTAGTAAATAATTTGTGTATCAAATGCGGGACGCGGAGCGGGGGAGAGGAGACGCCATTACCCAAGCCGTTTTACGACGAGACGCTCCTACCCAAGAGGACGCCACCGAGAGCGGGAGAGGAAAGTTGCCACTGTGAGGTGTGAAGAACAGTTGCAGAATACAGCAACTTAGCTGGTGTCAGTGTCACTGTATACGCCGTGTTGAACTGTCAACGAGAATTAACTTGACGTTCAGCCGGGAACCTGTTAATTGGTTCCGTGTAGCCAACGTGACCGGCCAGAGAAGCGCGTCAACATCTAGGCTAGGCTCGACACCACGTGTTCGTTACTACGACGCCAGAACCTAGGACGCGAGCTTCGGCAAGCCTTAACTTACACAGTGCCCTATTTGCTAAGTACCTTTATTCTCTTTGATGCATCATTATGAATAGGTTATAACTGGGTAGCTTGTCGTGACGCCGAGCGACTATAAAAACCCACAGTTTATTATCTGTCTCCATTCTCCATTTTAATTTCTTGAACATAGATATTTAGCAGCCTAATATTTTGCTACTGAATATATTTTGATTTGCAGCGTGTGCGAAGAATTCCCCGAGCTATCATTTCCCGTGTTAATCATCTCCCAGTGTTCCATGATGAGTTCAGGAGATTCCGAGGATGAGTCATAACCGATGTCTTGCAAAACGTCTTCAAGATAAGACCCTTTTCTGTATTCCTTAAATTACATTATCTGTAGCATATTATTCTTGCGGATCACTGTTTTCTGGATTAACATGTGTTTATTATAATCATTAATTTCTCATGTTCATAATCTATGTTCTTATTGGTGACATATTTTTATTGATTCTATAATAGGTCATAGGATTAGTTTATTGCATAATGAACTGGTGCACGAACCACACTAGTTCCTAGACATATATGAAGTTCTAGTAATAACCCCCCAATGTAGGTGTTTGAGGCTTTGATTCAGTTAAATTATATACAGCCCATTAATTATACAAGTGATTATATTCTCTAGTATTTATCCATAGTTACTGGTTCATCTAGGAATTTTCTAATGATCACATTTTATTAGTTTCCCTCTTTACTATAAAAGCGGGTGGTCCTTCGTAATTGATTTTAATTACATTAATATTTAAATAAATAGAGTCAAGCCCCAAATGTCCCACATATATATATTGTGACAATAATCTCCTTCAAGAGATTGAGCCTGCTCTTCCCTCCACAAACACGTCGTTGAAATTATATAAAACGACTATGGAAGACATGTCCAACAACAACAACAACACCAGCAAGGCTTGCCAGGGTGAGCAAAACGTATGCAGCCAGCCACCTGTTCGGACTCAAACCACCAAACTACATGTTGATCGCTACCGGCTCCGCTGATTGGTCGCCGGTCTGGCTGCACCTGCACTCGCCCCCCCATACTACTTGATGTCTGGGGTCGCCCCAACCTCTTACCTCAGAATGTTCAGTGCTCTCGTTGTCACCACTCCTCCCGGCTAGACGCTAGCGTGTACTGAGAGAAGTGGTGGCTTAAAGCCAATATTCCAACACCTCCCATTTACTTTTGTATTGCACTTCTTGTTATTTTGCCTTAACGTAACTTTTCATTGTGTCATCTAATTATTCTTATTATTTTGATTGATTTTATTATAAGAATTTGTTTGTGCATTTTATTCATGTTTTGATTTAATTAACGTAATTAAAATTTCATTGTTAAAGTTTACTTGTGTTTTGTGTGTCTTCTCCTTACCTTACCACAGACGAAGTTCCAGTTTTTCTATTTTTTTTTATAACTATGTGACGAGGCCATACCCCTAGCCTTAAACAGCCGAACACCAACGCGTTACCGTCACAAGTTATATGGGGGCCTGTCCTAGGAGCTTCACTCAGGTACTGGTGCCAAGTGGTAATTTATGGTAAGCGTATTTAACTTTGTTAACGTAGCTTTACTATTTTTCATATTCAATTCATTTTTTATAAGGTGCGGTGTATTGTGCATTACGAGAGTAACATATAGTGAAGGTGAGACAACTTTGGATTACGTGGTGACTGTAGGCCGCAGTCATACTCTTAATTGGTCATCTCTCCCTCCGTGTTATTACTCGTGTTTACCATCTATGTCCCTTGAATATTTCTCATTCTGACAGATCATCATATTGGTACCCTGGTACTGTGGTCTGCCCCGGGTCAAGAGTACCCAATCTTCTGCAATCTGACTGTAGGAGGACAAAGAGGGCCATAGTTCCTCTAGCTCGAACTTTAGTTGCTGAATTGGGACGTCAGCAGCAGTTCTCGTCACAAGTTGACACCTCGCACCCCTACACGTCAGTCAGAGATGATGATACATACAACGGTAGGGAATTAGCTTATTTTTTCAGAGCACAAAAGTTCGCTAATTCTGTAAGTATCATATTAAATTCAGTGGGGAAAACTTGCTTTATGTCCTATAGAGACTTGGCAAGGTATGCCTACATCCTTGGACCACCAATTTTACTTTTGAAGCATTTAACTGTTTCATTTGTTTTCGAAACTTTGTTTCATTTGTTAGTAGGATTTTCTTGCCCTTATTCTCTTACATGAGTACCGGGTACAAGATTTCCTGCCCCCTTGATTTAATTTAATCATTTAATATCTTTCACTTAACGTTAATTGTTAAAGATCACACAGGATAGGTACCAGTTGCCACGTTGTCCTGTTTCTGACATTTCACTATTGAATATTCGTGTACCTTTATTTGCTAATTTCACCATGTTTCGTCTCCAAACTTTCCGTGCAAATCCAGCAGGTGAAATAGGGACTTTAAGTCGTGCCAAGAGGACTGAATTACAAACTCTTGCACATGAGTATCAACTAGAAGTTCCCTACCAAGCCAACAAAAATGACCTACACAACCTGTTGCTGGATTACTATTTAGAGCAAGGTAAGATAGACTCTGAAACTCATGAAACTTACTATATTGCAGATAAAACTGACTTGGCAACGATGAAACTTAAACTAGAGCTGGCTAAGATTGAACGTGAGCAGCAAAGGGAAGCCCGCGAACAACAAGAACGAGCGGCTGCCATACGGAGGGAAGAACAAGAACGCGAAGCTGCTTTGAGGAGGGAAGAACAAGAACGAGAAATCACCCTCAGAGAACGCGAAGCTGCTTTGAGGAGAGAAGAACACGAACGAGGACTCGCCCTCCAAGAACGTGAGGTTGCACTACTCCAGGAGCGGGAACGAGTACAGCTTGAAACCAAACGACGCGAGTTGGAGATGCAACGCGAACATGACAAGCAACAAGCAACTCTGGCTCTAGAGTGTCGTCAACGTGAAATCGCCTTGGAAACTTCCCACTTCACTCAACGCCAACAAGCTACTGCCAATCTTCCCGTCAGTTTTAATATATCACATGCAAGTAAGTTAATGCCATCCTTTGTAGAAGCAGAAGTTGATGTGTTTTTCACCACCTTTGAAACCCTTGCTAATCAACTCAGTTGGCCTGTCGACCAATGGGCCACACTTCTCAGAGTCCATCTTACAGGTAGAGCTGCAGTCACACTCAGTACTTTGGCGTCTGAGAATGACTACTACACTCTGAAACAAGCAGTGTTGGACGCCTACCTACTTTCCACAGAAAGTTATAGAAGGAAATTCCGTGACCACCTGAAGGCAAGTACCACTACCTTCCTCGAGTTTGCTAACACGAAACGGAGGTATTTCATGAAATGGCTGGAAGCAGCACATGTCTCTACTTTTACAGAACTCGTCAACCTGATGCTTGTTGAAGAATTCTTGAGACGTGTGCCACCTCCTGTCCGCCTCTACTTAGCAGATAAAGAAGAAACCGACTACCTGAAGTGTGCTAAGTCGGCTGACACTTACAGCCTCATCCACCGGCTGACACCCGAACCATCCTCCAGTAAGAAGTCGTGGTACAATTACGAGAAGGTGAGCCCCGATCAAGCTGGTTCACAACTGTACTGCAAGTATTGTAGACTCTATGGACATACCATAGACAAGTGTGGTAAGTCTCAATACAAGGGAACCACTGACCAACAAAGACCCAAACCAACTCCTCCTAAGTCCGGTAAGCCTGTGATGAATGTTGGTGTTAATGTTAATGATCTTTCTCTTTTCAGTAACCACCTGTATACTGGAACTGTCTCTGCCAACGGTTCAAATCCGGAGGGACGTTTAAAATTGAAGATCTTGAGGGACACAGCGGCTCTACAATCGATCATCTTGAAGTCGGCTGTGCCCAACATAGTCTACACCGGGGAAACAGTCTTCATCACTGACCTCACTGCTACCACTCCATACCCTCTCGCCAGAGTCCACCTGGATTGTCCCTACGTGAACAGAGAAGTCCAAGTCGCCGTCAGGGAAAAGCCTTTTCCCATGCCTGGAGTGCAACTTCTCCTAGGCAACGACTTGGCAGAAGACCTGCAACCGACCAACCTGATCGTCATGGACAAACCCCAGGTGTGTAACTCTGTGCCAATAAACCCTATTCTTGAGTATGTTCCAGCAGAGGTTCAAGAGAGTGATGAAGTTTCTCCTCCGGTTCTCGTGACCACCCGTGCACAAGCCGCACGTCCACAGCCAGCTGACTCGACTGCTACCGCTGTCCCTCAAGACCCTCAGAAACTCCCCCCGCATCTGACCAAGTTGGAGTTCCGTAAGTTGCAGAGGGAAGATCTTACTTTAACACCATTGTTTTTCCAGGCTGAGACTCAACCCGACAGTATTCCTGGGTTCTTCCTAGAGAACGACTTGCTCTACCGCAGATATAGACCCAGTAAACTGAAGGAGGAGGACGATTGGGCCAACATCGAACAACTTGTGATTCCCACCAGCCTGCGGCCCACTATTCTACACCTGGCCCACGGAGCATTCTCCCACTACGGCTTCAACAAGACTTACCATGGGATTCGTCAAGACTACTACTGGCCAGGTATGGTAAATAACGTCAAACAGTACGTAAAACAGTGTCATACATGTCAGATGGCAGGCAAACCGAACGTCTCCATTCCCAGAGCACCACTGATTCCCATACAGGTGCCTGCGGAACCTTTCCACAGACTCATAATAGACTGTGTTGGTCCTTTACCTCGGACCAGTTCAGGTAACGCCTACATCCTAACCATCCTGTGTCCTACCACCAGATTTCCCATAGCAGTTCCAGTGAAGAACATCACGGCTGCTACGGTTATAAAACATCTATTGAAGATCTTCACTCAATACGGATTTCCCAGGGAGATTCAAAGTGACTGTGGCACCAACTTCACCAGTGATCTCTTCAAAAGGACACTGGAGGAGTTCAACATCAAACAGGTATTGTCCAGCCCCTATCATCCTGCTTCACAGGGTTCTCTTGAACGTAGTCATCAGACCATCAAAGCACTCTTGAAAAAGTTTTGTAGTGAAACCTCAAAGGATTGGGATAAGCAGATTGACCTAATAATGTGTATTTTCAGAAGTCTCCCCAATGAGTCCCTAGGAGTATCTCCTTATGAGATGCTCTACGGCCGTAAGTGCCGTACTCCCCTTAAGGCTTTCAAAGACTCTCTCAGAGATGCCACCTTCAGTGAGCATCAGAATGTGCCCCAGTTTCTTCAAAACCTTCAACACATTCTAGAGAGAGTCCACCGCTTTGCCCATGATAATCTATTGAAAGCCCAGGTGAGAATGAAGACTCATTACGACCAAACCAGCAAAGTAAGAAAATTCAAGCCGGGAGACTTCGTCCTTGCCTATTTCCCTATCCCAGGTTCACCTTTACAAAACCGATTTTCAGGACCCTACTGCGTCAAAGAGTGCAGAAGCAACAACAACTACGTCATAGAAACTCCAGATAGGCGGCGGAAGACCCAGCTGTGCCACGTCAACCTCCTGAAGCAATATAATGGTACTCCTCCCACTGTCTTGACTAACTATTCCACATTCACAGAACCCTACATCCACAGTGAGACCTTCCCAGCTTCTCCTCCCGAAAGCACTGAAAAAGGGTCGGCGCTTTCTAATTCCGAAATCCTTAATGATCTTCCCAAATGCTTTCAGGATAATAATCGTGCTCCTTTGCCCTCTTCTAATTCCACTCTCACCTCGTCAGATAAGCCCTTCATCCTCCATGTCGACGCCAATGGTACCGACGATGGTGGTGTCGTGATGCAGCAACGAGGCGAGAAGAATACACCTGTCAGCGACTACTGCTACAAGGAACGACGGAACAATTGGCAAGGAACTACTCTTCCTCATCCTGAAGCTTCAGCACTTCACTTCACACCTGAAAAGTGCTCGGTCCACCATCAATACGGACCACACCACCCTACACCTCCTGCAGCACGCCCACTTCTCATCTCAACGTCTTCTACTATGGGCTTGCTACCTGCAGAAATTCAACCTGGAGACACGCTATACCAAGAGTCTGACAACATCTTAGCCCATGATCTCTCCAGAGTTTATAAAGTAGAAGCGACTCCATCCATTACTCCACCACATAACGACGTACTTCTTCCAGAACCGCAGGCTTCGGGGGAGAGTTGTGACAATAATCTCCTTCAAGAGATTGAGCCTGCTCTTCCCTCCACAAACACGTCGTTGAAATTATATAAAACGACTATGGAAGACATGTCCAACAACAACAACAACACCAGCAAGGCTTGCCAGGGTGAGCAAAACGTATGCAGCCAGCCACCTGTTCGGACTCAAACCACCAAACTACATGTTGATCGCTACCGGCTCCGCTGATTGGTCGCCGGTCTGGCTGCACCTGCACTCGCCCCCCCATACTACTTGATGTCTGGGGTCGCCCCAACCTCTTACCTCAGAATGTTCAGTGCTCTCGTTGTCACCACTCCTCCCGGCTAGACGCTAGCGTGTACTGAGAGAAGTGGTGGCTTAAAGCCAATATTCCAACACCTCCCATTTACTTTTGTATTGCACTTCTTGTTATTTTGCCTTAACGTAACTTTTCATTGTGTCATCTAATTATTCTTATTATTTTGATTGATTTTATTATAAGAATTTGTTTGTGCATTTTATTCATGTTTTGATTTAATTAACGTAATTAAAATTTCATTGTTAAAGTTTACTTGTGTTTTGTGTGTCTTCTCCTTACCTTACCACAGACGAAGTTCCAGTTTTTCTATTGTTTTTTATAACTATGTGACGAGGCCATACCCCTAGCCTTAAACAGCCGAACACCAACGCGTTACCGTCACAATATATATATATATATATATATATATATATATATATATATATATATATATATATATATATATATATATATATATATATATAAACTTTGCCTAATAAGCAAAGTTTTCATGAATTAATTGATGATATTTACATTGGTAGGGAATTAGCCTTCTTTTTTTCAGAGCACAAAAGTTCGCTAATTCTGTAAGTATCATATTAATTTCAGTGGGAAAAACTTGCTTATGTCCAATAGAGACTCGGCAAGGTATGCCTACATTCTTGGACTACCTATTTTACTTTTGAGGCAATTAACTGTTTCATTTGTTTTAGAAACTCAGTTTCGCTTGTTTAGTAGGATTTTCTTGCCCTTATCCTCTTACATGAGTACCGGGTGCAAGATTTCCTGCGACCTTGATTTATTAATCTTTTACCATCTTGAAATTAACATTAATTGTTAACGATTCCACAGGATAGGTACCAGTTGCCACGTTGTCCTGTTTCTGACATTCACCATATCACAACAGTATATTCGTTGTGCATTTATTTGCTAATTTCACCATGTTTCGTCTCCAAGCTTTCCGTGCAGATCCAGCAGGTGCAATAGGGACCTTAAGTCATGCCAAGAGGACAGAATTACAAACTCTTGCACATGAGTATCAACTAGAAGTTCCCTACCAAGCCAACAAAAATGAAATACATAACCTGTTACTGGATCACCTCTTAGAGGAAGGTAAGATAGACTCTGAAACTCACGAAACTTACTTTATTGCAGATAAAACTGATTTGGCAACGATGAAACTCAAACTAGAGCTGGCCAAGATCGAACGCGAGCAGCAAAGGGAAGCAGCTGCCATGCAAAGAGAAGCCCTCGAGCAACAAAGGGAAGCACCTGCCATAAGAAAGGAAGAACAAGAACGTGAAATCGCCCTCAAGGAACGTGAGATTGCAATACTCCGTGAGCAGGAACGTATACAGCTTGAAACAAAACAACGCCAATTGGAGATGCAACACGAACTTGACAAACAACAAGCAACTCTGGCTATGGAATGTCGTCAACGAGAATTCGCGTTGGAAACTTCACACCTCGCTCAACGCCAGCAAGCTACCGCCAATCTTCCCGTCAGTTTCAATATATCACATGCAAGTAAGTTAATGCCACCATTCGTAGAAACAGAAGTTGATGTGTTTTTCACCACCTTTGAAACCCTTGCTAATCAACTTAGTTGGCCTGCCGACCAATGGGCAACCCTTCTCAGAGTACATCTTACAGGTAGAGCTGCAGTTACACTCAGTACTTTGGCGTCTGAGAATGACTACCAGACTCTGAAACAAGCAGTGTTGGACGCCTACCTTCTCTCCACCGAAAGTTATCGAAGGAAATTCCGTGACCACCTGAAGGCAAGTACCACTACCTTTCTCGAGTTTGCTAATACCAAAAGGAGATATTTTATGAAATGGCTGGAAACAGCACATGTCTCTACCTTTGCAGAACTCGTCAACCTTATGCTAGTTGAAGAATTCTTGAGACGTGTGCCGCCTCCTGACCGTCTATATTTAGCAGATAAAGAAGAAACCGACTACCTAAAGTGTGCTAAGTCGGCTGACACTTACAGCCTCATCCACCGGCTGACACCAGAACCATCTTCCAGTAAGAAGTCGTTGTACAGTTACGAGAAAGTGAGTACCGATCAAGCTGGCTCGCAATTGTACTGTAAGTATTGTAGACTCTATGGACATACCATAGATAAATGTGGTAAGTCTCAATACAAAGGAAACGCCGAATCACCTAAACCCAAACAGACCCCTCCTAAGTCCGGTAAGCCTGTGATGAATGTTGGTGTTCATGGTAATGATCTTTCTCTTTTCAGTAAACACCTGTATACTGGAACTGTCTCTGCCAACGGTTCAAATCCGGAGGGACGTTTCAAACTGAAGATCTTGAGGGACACAGCGGCTCTTCAATCGATTATTTTGAAGTCAGCTGTGCCCAATATCGCCTACACCGGAGAAACTGTCTTCATCACTGACCTCACTGCTACCACTCCTTATCCTCTCGCCAGAGTCCACCTGGATTGTCCCTTCGTGACCGGAGAAGTCCAAGTCGCCATCAGGGAAAAACCTTTTCCCATGCCTGGAGTACAACTTCTCCTGGGCAACGACTTGGCAGAAGACCTACAACCGACCAACCTGATCGTCATGGACAAACCCCAGGTGTGTACCTCTGTAATGGATAATCCCATCTTTGAGTGTGTTCCAGCAAAAGTTCAAGAGAGTGATGAAGTTTCTCCTCCGGTTTTAGTGACCACCCATGCACAAGCTGCACGACCACAGCCAGCTGACTCTACTGCTACCGCTGTCCCTCAAGACCCTCAGAAACTACCCCCGAATCTGACCAAGTTGGAGTTCCGTAAGTTACAGAGGGAAGATCTTACCTTGACACCATTATTTTTCCAGGCTGAGACTCAACCTGACAGTATTCCTGGGTTCTTCCTAGAGAACGAGTTGCTCTACCGCAGATATAGACCCAGTAAACTGAAGGAGGAGGACGATTGGGCCAACGTCGAACAACTAGTGATTCCTGCCAGCCTGCGGCCCACTATTCTACACCTGGCCCACGGAGCACTCTCCCACTACTGATTTAACAAGACCTACCATGGAATCCGTCTAGACTACTACTGGCCAGGTATGGTAAATAGCGTCAAACAGTACGTCAAACAGCGTCATACATGTCAGATGGCAGGTAAACCGAACATCTCTATTCCCAGAGCACCACTGACTCCCATACAGGTGCCTGCGGAACCTTTCCAAAGACTTATTATAGACTGTGTTGGTCCTTTACCTCGGACCAGATCAGGTAACGCCTATATCTTAACCATCCTGTGTCCTACCACCAGATTCCCCATAGCAGTTCCAGTAAAGAACATTACGGCTGCTACGGTTGTGAAACATTTATTGAAGATCTTCACCCAGTATGGATTTCCAAGGTAGGTTCAGAGCCACACACACACACACACACACGCCCCAGGAAGCAGCCCGTGACAGCCGACTAATTCTCAGGTACCTATTTACTGCTAGGTAACACGGGCATTCAGGGTGAAAGAACTTTGCCCATTTGTTTCTGCCTCGTGCGGGAATCCAGCCCGCGCCACAGAATTACGAGTTCTGTGCGCTATCCACCGGGCTACGCGCTATCCACCAGGCTATGTGTGTGTGTGTGTGTGTGTGTGTGTGTGTGTGTGTGTGTGTGTGTGTGTGTATATGTGTGTGTGTGTGTGTGTGTGTGTGTGTGTGTGTGTGTGTGTGTGTGTGTGTGTGTGTGTGTGTGTGTGTGTGTGTGTGTGTGTGTGTGTGTGTGTGTGTGTGTGTGTTTGTGTGTGTGTGTGTACTCACCTAGTTGTGTTTGCAGGGGTTGAGCTCTGGCTCTTTCGTCCCGCCTCTCAACCGTCAATCAACTGGTGTACAGGTTCCTGAGCCTATTGGGCTCTATCATATTTACACTTGAAACTGTGTATGGAGTCAGCCTCCACCACATCACTTCCTAATGCATACCATTTGTCAACCACTCTGACACTAAAAAAGTTCTTTCTAATATCTTTGTGGCTCATTTGGGCACTCAGTTTCCACCTGTGTTCCCTTGTGCGTGTACCCCTTGTGTTTAATAGCCTGTCTTTATCTACCCTATCAATTCCCTTTAAAATCTTGAATGTGGTGATTATGTCCCCCCTAACTCTTCTGTCATCTAGCGAAGTGAGGTTTAATTCCCGTAGTCTCTCCTCATAGCTCATACCTCTCAGCTCGGGTACTAGTCTGGTGGCAAACCGTTGAACCTTTTCCAGTTTAGTCTTATCCTTGACTAGATATGGACTCCATGCTGGGGCTGCATACTCCAGGATTGGCCTGACATATGTGGTATACAGAGTTCTGAATGATTCTTTACACAAGTTTCTGAATGCCGTTCGAATGTTGCCCAGCCTGGCATATGCCGCTGATGTTATCCTCTTGATATGTACTGCAGGAGACAGGTCTGACGTGATATCAACCCCCAAATCTTTGTATTTCTCTGACTCCTGAAGAATTTCCTCTACCATATGATATCTTGTATCTGGCCTCCTGCTCCCTACACCTATCTTCATTACATTACATTTAGTTGGGTTAAACTCTAACAACCATATGTTCGACCATTCCCTCAGCTTGTCTAGGTCTTCTTGAAGCCTCAAACAGTCATCATCTGTTTTAATCCTTCTCATAATTTTGGCATCGTCCGCAAACATTGAGAGAAATAAATCGATACCCTCCGGGAGATCATTTACATATATCAGAAACAAGATAGGGATGAGTACAGAGCCCTGTGGGACTCCACTGGTGACTTCACGCCAATCGGAGGTCTCACCCCTCACCGTAACTCTCTGCTTCCTATTGCTTAGGTACTCCCTTATCCACAGGAGCACCTTACCAGCTACACCTGCCTGTCTCTCCAGCTTATGTACCAGCCTCTTATGCGGTACTGTGTCAAAGGCTTTCCGACAATCCAAGAAAATGCAGTCCGCATAGCCCTCTCTTTCTTGCTTAATCTTTGTCACCTGATTGTAGAATTCTATCAAGCCTGTAAGGCAAGATTTACCCTCCCTGAACCCATGTTGGCGATTTGTCACGAAGTCCCTTCTCTCCAGATGTGTTACCAGGTTTTTTCTCACGATCTTCTCCATCACCTTGCATGGTATACAAGTTAAGAACACTGGCTTGTAGTTCAGTGCCTTTTGCCTGTCGCCCTTTTTGTATATTGAGACCACATTCGCCGTCTTCCATATTTCTGGTAGGTCTCCCGTCTCCAGTGACTTACTATACACTATGGAGAGTGGCAAGCAAAGTGCCTCTGTGCACTCATTCAGTATCCATGGTGAGATCCCGTCTGGACTAACAGCCTTTCTAACATCCAGATCCAGCAGGTGTCTCTTGACCTTTTCTCTCGTAATTTCGAACTCTTCCAAGGCCGCTTGGATTACCTCCCTTTCTTCTAGCACAGTGATCTCACCTTGTTCTGTTGTGAAAACCTCCTGAAACCTCTTGTTGAGTTCTTCACACACCTCTTTGTCATTCTCTGTATACCTGTCCTCGCCTGTTCTAAGTTTCAATACCTGTTCTTTCACTGTTGTTTTCCTTCTGATGTGACTATGGAGTAGCTTTGGTTCGGTCTTGGCTTTGTTTGCTATATCATTTTCAAAACTTTTCTCTGTTTCTCTTCTCACTCTGACGTACTCATTCCTGGTTTCTTCGCTTCCATACATGCCCTATTATACGATGGATTCTTCTGTTGCTTCTCGGATTTTTCCCTTTGGGCTGGGATGAACCTGTTTACTGCCTCCTGACACTTTTGGGTAACATAGTCCATAATACCCTGTATAGACTTATCTCTGAGGTACGTGTCCCAAGGTATTTTTCTTAGGAAACTTCTCATCTGTTCATAATTCCCATTCCGGTATGCCAGCCTTTTGATTCCTAGTTCTTTTTGGGGGGAGATAATTCCTAGCTCCACCAGGTACTCAAAGTTCAATAAACTGTAGTCACTCATTCCCAAGGGCGCTTCCATCTTAACTTCCCTTATATCCCACTCATTTAGGGTAAATATCAAATCAAGCAGTGCTGGTTCATCTTCTCCTCTCATTCTTGTTGGTTCTTTGATGTGCTGGATTAGAAAGTTTCTTGTTGCCCCGTCCAGCAGCTTAGCTCTCCATGTTTCTGGGCCTCCATGCGTATCTCTGTTCTTCCAATCTATCTTCCCATGGTTGAAGTCTCACATAATTAGTAGTCCAGATCCATTCCTGCTAGCAACAGAAGCTTCTCTCTTTATTATGTTAATGGTGGCCATGTTGTTTCTATCATATTCCTGTCTAGGTCTTCTGTCATTTGTGGTGGATTACATATGACTACGACTATAATTCTTTTTCCCTCCATCTGTTATGGTACCTGCTGTGTAGTCACTGAAACCTTCACAGCCCTGAATAACCATCTCCTCAAAATCCCAGCCCTTTCTTACCAGCAGAGCTACACCACTACCACCTCTTTCTTCCCTCTCTTTCCTCATAACATAATAGCCCTGTGGGAACACTGCGTTTGTGTGTGTGTGTGTGTGTGTGTGTGTGTGTGTGTGTGTGTGTGTGTGTGTGTGTGTGTGTGTGTGTGTGTGTGTGTGTGTGTGTGTGTGTGTGTGTGTGTGTGTGTGTGTGTGTGTGTGTGTGTGTGTGTGTGTGTGTGTGTGTGTGTGTGTGTGTGTGTGTGTGTGTGTTTGTGTGTGTGTCTGTACTCACCTAGTTGTGTTTTGCAGGGGTTGAGCTCTGGCTCTTTCGTCCCGCCTCTCAACCGTCAATCAACTGGTGTACAGGTTCCTGAGCCTATTGGGCTCTATCATATTTACACTTGAAACTGTGTATGGAATCAGCCTCCACCACATCACTTCCTAATGCATACCATTTGTCAACCACTCTGACACTAAAAAAGTTCTTTCTAATATCTGTGTGGCTCATTTGGGCACTCAGTTTCCACCTGTGTTCCCTTGTGCGTGTACCCCTTGTGTTTAATAGCCTGTCTTTATCTACCCTATCAATTCCCTTTAGAATCTTGAATGTGGTGATCATGTCCCCCCTAACTCTTCTGTCTTCTAGCGAAGTGAGGTTTAATTCCCGTAGTCTCTCCTCATAGCTCATACCTCTCAGCTCGGGTACTAGTCTGGTGGCAAACCGTTGAACCTTTTCCAGTTTAGTCTTATCCTTGACTAGATATGGACTCCATGCTGGGGCTGCATACTCCAGGATTGGCCTGACATATGTGGTATACAGAGTTCTGAATGATTCTTTACACAAGTTTCTGAATGCCGTTCGAATGTTGCCCAGCCTGGCATATGCCGCTGATGTTATCCTCTTGATATGTACTGCAGGAGACAGGTCTGACGTGATATCAACCCCCAAATCTTTGTATTTCTCTGACTCCTGAAGAATTTCCTCTACCATATGATATCTTGTATCTGGCCTCCTGCTCCCTACACCTATCTTCATTACATTACATTTAGTTGGGTTAAACTCTAACAACCATATGTTCGACCATTCCCTCAGCTTGTCTAGGTCTTCTTGAAGCCTCAAACAGTCATCATCTGTTTTAATCCTTCTCATAATTTTGGCATCGTCCGCAAACATTGAGAGAAATAAATCGATACCCTCCGGGAGATCATTTACATATATCAGAAACAAGATAGGGATGAGTACAGAGCCCTGTGGGACTCCACTGGTGACTTCACGCCAATCGGAGGTCTCACCCCTCACCGTAACTCTCTGCTTCCTATTGCTTAGGTACTCCCTTATCCACAGGAGCACCTTACCAGCTACACCTGCCTGTCTCTCCAGCTTATGTACCAGCCTCTTATGCGGTACTGTGTCAAAGGCTTTCCGACAATCCAAGAAAATGCAGTCCGCATAGCCCTCTCTTTCTTGCTTAATCTTTGTCACCTGATTGTAGAATTCTATCAAGCCTGTAAGGCAAGATTTACCCTCCCTGAACCCATGTTGGCGATTTGTCACGAAGTCCCTTCTCTCCAGATGTGTTACCAGGTTTTTTCTCACGATCTTCTCCATCACCTTGCATGGTATACAAGTTAAGAACACTGGCTTGTAGTTCAGTGCCTTTTGCCTGTCGCCCTTTTTGTATATTGAGACCACATTCGCCGTCTTCCATATTTCTGGTAGGTCTCCCGTCTCCAGTGACTTACTATACACTATGGAGAGTGGCAAGCAAAGTGCCTCTGTGCACTCATTCAGTATCCATGGTGAGATCCCGTCTGGACTAACAGCCTTTCTAACATCCAGATCCAGCAGGTGTCTCTTGACCTTTTCTCTCGTAATTTCGAACTCTTCCAAGGCCGCCTGGTTTACCTCCCTTTCTTCTAGCACAGTGACCTCACCTTGTTCTGTTGTGAAAACCTCCTGAAACCTCTTGTTGAGTTCTTCACACACCTCTTTGTCATTCTCTGTATACCTGTCCTCGCCTGTTCTAAGTTTCAATACCTGTTCTTTCACTGTTGTTTTCCTTCTGATGTGACTATGGAGTAGCTTTGGTTCGGTCTTGGCTTTGTTTGCTATATCATTTTCAAAACTTTTCTCTGTTTCTCTTCTCACTCTGACGTACTCATTCCTGGTTTCTTCGCTTCCATACATGCCCTATTATACGATGGATTCTTCTGTTGCTTCTCGGATTTTTCCCTTTGGGCTGGGATGAACCTGTTTACTGCCTCCTGACACTTTTGGGTAACATAGTCCATAATACCCTGTATAGACTTATCTCTGAGGTCCGTGTCCCAAGGTATTTTTCTTAGGAAACTTCTCATCTGTTCATAATTCTCATTCCGGTATGCCAGCCTTTTGATTCCTAGTTCTTTTTGGGGGGAGATAATTCCTAGCTCCACCAGGTACTCAAAGTTCAATAAACTGTAGTCACTCATTCCCAAGGGCGCTTCCATCTTAACTTCCCTTATATCCCACTCATTTAGGGTAAATATCAAATCAAGCAGTGCTGGTTCATCTTCTCCTCTCATTCTTGTTGGTTCTTTGATGTGCTGGATTAGAAAGTTTCTTGTTGCCCCGTCCAGCAGCTTAGCTCTCCATGTTTCTGGTCCTCCATGCGTATCTCTGTTCTTCCAATCTATCTTCCCATGGTTGAAGTCTCACATAATTAGTAGTCCAGATCCATTCCTGCTAGCAACAGAAGCTGCTCTCTTTATTATGTTAATGGTGGCCATGTTGTTAATATCATATTCCTGTCTAGGTCTTCTGTCATTTGTGGTGGATTACATATGACTACGACTATAATTCTTTTTCCCTCCATTTGTTATGGTACCTGCTGTGTAGTCACTGAAACCTTCACAGCCCGGAATAACCATCTCCTCAAAATCCCAGCCCTTTCTTACCAGCAGAGCTACACCACTACCACCTCTTTCTTCCCTCTCTTTCCTCATAACATAATAGCCCTGTGGGAACACTGCGTTTGTGTGTGTGTGTGTGTGTGTGTGTGTGTGTGTGTGTGTGTGTGTGTGTGTGTGTGTGTATGTGTGTGTGTGTGTGTGTGTGTGTGTGTGTGTGTGTGTGTGTGTGTGTGTGTGTGTGTGTGTGTGTGTGTGTGTGTGTGTGTGTGTGTGTGTGTGTGTGTGTGTTTGTGTGTGTGTGTGTACTCACCTAGTTGTGTTTGCAGGGGTTGAGCTCTGGCTCTTTCGTCCCGCCTCTCAACCGTCAATCAACTGGTGTACAGGTTCCTGAGCCTATTGGGCTCTATCATATTTACACTTGAAACTGTGTATGGAGTCAGCCTCCACCACATCACTTCCTAATGCATACCATTTGTCAACCACTCTGACACTAAAAAAGTTCTTTCTAATATCTGTGTGGCTCATTTGGGCACTCAGTTTCCACCTGTGTTCCCTTGTGCGTGTACCCCTTGTGTTTAATAGCCTGTCTTTATCTACCCTATCAATTCCCTTTAGAATCTTGAATGTGGTGATCATGTCCCCCCTAACTCTTCTGTCTTCTAGCGAAGTGAGGTTTAATTCCCGTAGTCTCTCCTCATAGCTCATACCTCTCAGCTCGGGTACTAGTCTGGTGGCAAACCGTTGAACCTTTTCCAGTTTAGTCTTATCCTTGACTAGATATGGACTCCATGCTGGGGCTGCATACTCCAGGATTGGCCTGACATATGTGGTATACAGAGTTCTGAATGATTCTTTACACAAGTTTCTGAATGCCGTTCGAATGTTGCCCAGCCTGGCATATGCCGCTGATGTTATCCTCTTGATATGTACTGCAGGAGACAGGTCTGGCGTGATATCAACCCCCAAATCTTTTTATTTCTCTGACTCCTGAAGAATTTCCTCTCCCATATGATATCTTGTATCTGGCCTCCTGCTCCCTACACCTATCTTCATTACATTACATTTGGTTGGGTTAAACTCTAACAACCATATGTTCGACCATTCCCTCAGCTTGTCTAGGTCTTCTTGAAGCCTCAAACAGTCATCATCTGTTTTAATCCTTCTCATAATTTTGGCATCGTCCGCAAACATTGAGAAATAAATCGATACCCTCCGGGAGATCATTTACATATATCAGAAACAAGATAGGGATGAGTACAGAGCCCTGTGGGACTCCACTGGTGACTTCACGCCAATCGGAGGTCTCACCCCTCACCGTAACTCTCTGCTTCCTATTGCTTAGGTACTCCCTTATCCACAGGAGCACCTTACCAGCTACACCTGCCTGTCTCTCCAGCTTATGTACCAGCCTCTTATGCGGTACTGTGTCAAAGGCTTTCCGACAATCCAAGAAAATGCAGTCCGCATAGCCCTCTCTTTCTTGCTTAATCTTTGTCACCTGATTGTAGAATTCTATCAAGCCTGTAAGGCAAGATTTACCCTCCCTGAACCCATGTTGGCGATTTGTCACGAAGTCCCTTCTCTCCAGATGTGTTACCAGGTTTTTTCTCACGATCTTCTCCATCACCTTGCATGGTATACAAGTTAAGGACACTGGCTTGTAGTTCAGTGCCTTTTGCCTGTCGCCCTTTTTGTATATTGAGACCACATTCGCCGTCTTCCATATTTCTGGTAGGTCTCCCGTCTCCAGTGACTTACTATACACTATGGAGAGTGGCAAGCAAAGTGCCTCTGTGCACTCATTCAGTATCTATGGTGAGATCCCGTCTGGACTAACAGCCTTTCTAACATCCAGATCCAGCAGGTGTCTCTTGACCTTTTCTCTCGTAATTTCGAACTCTTCCAAGGCCGCCTGGTTTACCTCCCTTTCTCCTAGCACAGTGACCTCACCGTGTTCTGTTGTGAAAACCTCCTGGAACCTCTTGTTGAGTTCTTCACACACCTCTTTGTCATTCTCTGTATACCTGTCCTCGCCTGTTCTAAGTTTCAATACCTGTTCTTTCACTGTTGTTTTCCTTCTGATGTGACTGTGGAGTAGCTTTGGTTCGGTCTTGGCTTTGTTTGCTATATCATTTTCAAAACTTTTCTCTGTTTCTCTTCTCACTCTGACGTACTCATTCCTGGTTTCTTCGCTTCCATACATGCCCTATTATACGATGGATTCTTCTGTTGCTTCTCGGATTTTTCCCTTTGGGCTGGGATGAACCTGTTTACTGCCTCCTGACACTTTTGGGTAACATAGTCCATAATACCCTGTATAGACTTATCTCTGAGGTCCGTGTCCCAAGGTATTTTTCTTAGGAAACTTCTCATCTGTTCATAATTCCCATTCCGGTATGCCAGCCTTTTGATTCCTAGTTCTTTTTGGGGGGAGATAATTCCTAGCTCCACCAGGTACTCAAAGTTCAATAAACTGTAGTCACTCATTCCCAAGGGCGCTTCCATCTTAACTTCCCTTATATCCCACTCATTTAGGGTAAATATCAAATCAAGCAGTGCTGGTTCATCTTCTCCTCTCATTCTTGTTGGTTCTTTGATGTGCTGGATTAGAAAGTTTCTTGTTGCCCCGTCCAGCAGCTTAGCTCTCCATGTTTCTGGTCCTCCATGCGTATCTCTGTTCTTCCAATCTATCTTCCCATGGTTGAAGTCTCACATAATTAGTAGTCCAGATCTATTCCTGCTAGCAACAGAAGCTGCTCTCTTTATTATGTTAATGGTGGCCATGTTGTTTCTATCATATTCCTGTCTAGGTCTTCTGTTATTTGTGGTGGATTACATATGACTACGACTATAATTCTTTTTCCCTCCATTTGTTATGGTACCTGCTGTGTAGTCACTGAAACCTTCACAGCCCTGAATAACCATCTCCTCAAAATCCCAGCCCTTTCTTACCAGCAGAGCTACACCACTACCACCTCTTTCTTCCCTCTCTTTCCTCATAACATAATAGCCCTGTGGGAACACTGCGTTTGTGTGTGTGTGTGTGTGTGTGTGTGTGTGTGTGTGTGTGTGTGTGTGTGTGTGTGTGTGTGTGTGTGTGTGTGTGTGTGTGTGTGTGTGTGTGTGTGTGTGTGTGTGTGTTTGTGTGTATGTATGTGTGTGTGTGTGTGTGTGTGTATGTGTGTGTGTGTGTGTGTGTGTGTGTGTGTGTGTGTGTGTGTGTGTGTGTTGTGCGTGCGCGCGTGTGTTTGAACCATATAAACAACAATGAGTGAAGTATGAGCTAAGGTGAAGCAGCACCAACAAGGGGCGGCCAAAGCCTTGCACTTCTAGTGAAGGTGAAACAGAATTTAAAATCTCAGAGGCGTGAGGAAAGAGTTCCCGAGAACGGTGAGAGCCAAAAGAGAAGGAGGAAGAGGAGGAGAAAGAGGAACAATAAGAAGAGAAAGAGAAGTAGAAGGCAAAAAAGAGGGACAATCTCCAGCCTGGCAGGAGGAAGGAGGGGGAGCAAGAAATATACCCTGGAGCTGTCACGGTAAATCTTGCAACAGGCGAAGAGCACGTCCTATGAATGGCCTTTCTACTCTATCTCTTCTAGTGAAAAAACTGCTGGATATTCTTGGGAGACATGCAGTGGGTGCGTGTTTGTCTGTGTGAATGTCTTGAAAAACTACGCGTCTTTATCTTTCGTTAAAATCTTTGACCGAGGATATCTGGTCAGTCTATTTGTTGCTTCTATCTTACATAGTCCCCAAGAAGCACTGAGGCAAAACGCAGCTGGGGATTGTTTCTATGTTAGGGTTGAACAGATTTTATTACTGACGAATCAGGTAAATGATTTACAAGATCCAGCAATATACCATCGCACACGACTGAACATTTAAATCGCAGATTAACTGAGGAAGTTGCATGTATGCGAGCCAATTACTACTCAAGTATACCAATTAAACCATAACAAGTTTACATAGGTTCAGTGTTGCAACTTGCTTATTGGTGTCATTCTCTTTATACCCCATTGCTTCATTATGTGTAAAAATAGTACATGAGGTTGGAAGAACACACAGGTATGAAGACAAGTTTTATCTGAGCAATATAGCTCTGTATAACGCAGCACAATATTAGTTGGGGTTTTGTCAAAAAACGTTCATATTACCTTCGGAGCCGTATTCACAATACCTCTGTGCTAAGCAAATATAAAGAACAAAACAAAATGGAAAATATTTACTTCCTCAGGTAACACTATACACTAATCCAGATACCACTATCAACTTCCTGAGATACCCCTATATCCTCCCTCAGATACCACTATACACTCCCTCAGATACCACTATATCCTCCCTCAGATACCACTATACACTCACTCAGATACCACTATACCTTCCACCAGATACCACTATGCACTCCACAAGATACCACTATACACTCCCTCAGATACCGCTAAACACTCCACCCAGATACCACTATACTCTCCCTCAGATACCACTATACTCTCTCTCAGATACCACTATGCACTACCTCATATACAATTATACTCTCCCTCAGATACCACTATACACTACCTCAGATACCAGTATACTCTCCCTCAGATACCACTATACATTACCTCAGATACTACTATACACTCCAAAAGATACCACTATACACTCCACCAGATACCACTATACACTCCCTCAGATACCATTATACACTCCACTAGATACCAATATACACTCCAAAAGATACCACTATACACTCCACCAGATATTACTATACACTACCTCAGATACTAATATACACTTCCTCAGATACCATTATACACTCCCTCAGATACCTCTATGCACTCCCCCAGATACCACTATACACTCCCTCAGATACCATTATAAACTCCAGCAGATACCACTATACACTCCCTCAGATACCACTATACACTTCCACACATACCACTATACACTCCGTCAGATACCACTATACACTCCACCAGATACCACTATACACTTCCATAGATACCACTATACACTTCCACAGATACCACTATACACTCCCTCAGATACCACTATACACTCCCTCAGATACCACTATAAACTTCCACAGATACCACTATACACTCCCTCAGATACCACTATACACTCCCTCAGATACCACTATACACTCCCTCAGATACCACTATAAACTTCCACAGATACCACTATACACTCCCTCAGCTACCCCTATACACTCCCTCAGATACCACTATATACTCCCTCAGATACCACTATACACTCCCTCAGATACCACTATACACTCCCTCAGATACCACTGTAAACATCCACAGATACCACTATACACTCCCTCAGATACCACTATACACTCCACCAGATACCACTATACACTCCCTCAGATACCACTATACACTCCCTCAGATACCACTATACACTCCCTCAGATACCACTATAAACTTCCACAGATACCACTATACACTCCCTCAGATACCACTATAAACTCCCTCAGATACCACTATACACTCCACCAGATACCACTATACACTCCCTCAGATACCACTATACACTCCACCAGATACCACTATACACTCCCTCAGATACCACTATACACTCCACCAGATACCACTATACACTCCCTCAGATACCACTATACACTCCCTCAGATACCACTATACACTCCCTCAGATGTCACTATACACTTCCCCAGATACCACTATACACTCCCTCAGATACCACTATACACTCCCTCAGATACCACTATACACTCCACCAGATACCACTATACACTCCCTCAGATACCACTATACACTCAACTGGATACCACTATACACTCAGATACCACTATACACTCCACCAGATACCACTATACACTCCCTCAGATACCACTATACACTCCATCCGATACAATTATACACTCCACCAGATACCACTATACACTCCACCAGATACCACTATACACTCCCCCAGATACCACTATACACTCCCCCAGATACGACAATACACTCCACCAGATACCACTATACACTCCCTTAAATACCACTATACACTCAACTGGATACCACTATACACTTAGATACCACGATATACTCCAACAGATACCACTATACACTCCCTCAGATACCACTATACACTCCCTCAAATACCACTATACACTCCCTCAGATGTCACTATACACTCCCCCAGATACCACTATACACTCCCTTAAATACCACTATACACTCAACTGGATACCACTATACACTCAGATACCACGATATACTCCAACAGATACCACTATACCCTCATCCAGATACAACTATACACTCCCTCAGATACCACTTTACACTCCCTCAGATACCACTATACACTTCCATAGATACCACTATACCCTTCCTCAGATGCCACTATACACTCCCTCAGATACCACTATACACTCCCTCCGATACCACTATACACTTCCACAGATACCACTATACACTCCTTCGGATACCACTATACACTCCCTCTGATACCACTATACACTTCCACAGATACCACTATACACTCCGTCAGAAACCACTATACACTCCACCAGATACCACTATACACTTCCACAGATACCACTTTACACTCCCTCAGATACCACTATACACTCCCCCAGATACCTCTATACATTCCCCCAGATACCACTATAGACTCTCTTAGATACCACTATACACACCCCCAGATACCACTATACACTACCTCAGATATCACTATACACTCCACCAGATATCACTATAAACTACCTCAGATACCACTATTCACTCTACCAGAAACCCTTATACCCACCACCTGATATCACTATACACTCCCTCAGATACCACTATACACTCCCTCAGATACCACTATACACTCCCTCAGATACCATTATACTCTGCCTCAGATACCACTATACTCTTCCTCAGATACCACTATACACTCCCCCCAGATACCACTATGCACTCTCCCAGGTACCAATATGCACTCCCCCAGATGCCACTATACACTCCCTCAGATACCACTATATACTCCCTCAGATACCACTATACACTCCCTCAGATACCACTAAACACTCCACCAGATACCACTACACACTCCCTCAGATACACTTATACACTCCCTCAGAAACCACTATACACTACCTCAGATACCACTATACACTCCCTCAGAAACCACTATACACTCCCTTAGATACCACTATACACTTCCTCAGATACCACTATACACTCCCTCAGATACAACTATAGAATCCCTCAGATACCACTATAGACTCCCTCAGATACCATTATATACTCCCTCAGATACCACTATACACTCCACCAGATACACTTATACACTCCCTCAGATACCACTATACACTCCCTCAGATACCACTATACACTCCCTCAGATACCACTATACACTCTCTCAGATACCACTATACACTCCCACAGATACCACTATACACTCCCTCAGATACCACTATACACTCCCTCAGATACCACTGAACACTCCACCAGATACCACTATACACTCCCTCAGATACACTTATACACTCCCTCAGAAACCACTATATACTCCCTCAGAAACCACTATACACTACCTCAGATACCATTATACACTCCCTCAGATACCACTATACACTCCCTCAGATACACTCCCTCAGAAACCACAATACACTCCCTCAGAAACCACTATACACTACCTCAGATACCATTATACACTCCCTCAGATACCACTTATGCATATTGCTTATGCATCGTTAAACGCCTAGAAAGAGATGTTGTTGTCTTGCCTATATACTGGGTTTTTTGGAGCTTACAGTCCCCAAGAGGGCATTTGAAGGCATAGACGACGTTAGTCTCTTTCAAAGCGTTCTGTTTTGTGTCTGGAGAGTTTCTCATGAGTAGGCTGGCCGTTTTTCTGGTTTTATAGTAAATCGTCAGTTGTATCCTCTGATTTTTGTCTGTAGGGATAACGTTTCTATTAACAATATCTTTCAGGACCCTTTCCTCCGTTTTATGAGCTGTGGAAATGAAGTTCCTGTAAAATAGTCTAATAGGGGGTATAGGTGTTGTGTTGGTTGTCTCTTCAGAGGTTGCATGGCGTTTCAACAACGGCTTCTCCAATGGTTTCGAGGAAGACATCATAAGAAGGAAAGTGAAACGCCATGCAACCTCTGAAGAGACAACTAACACAACACCTATACCCCCTATTAGACTATTTTACAGGAACTTCTTTTCCACAGCTCATAAAACGGAGGAAAGGGTCCTGAAAGATATTGTTAATAGAAACGTTATCCCTACAGACAAAAATCAGAAGATACAACTGACAATTTACTATAAAACCAGAAAAACGGCCAGCCTACTCATGAGAAACTCTCCAGACACAAAACAGAACGCTTTAAAAGAGACTAACGTCGTCTATCTCTTCAAATTCCCTCTTGGGGACTGTAAGCTCCAAAAAACCCAGTATATAGGCAAGACAACAACATCTCTTTCTAGGCGTTTAACGATGCATAAGCAACAGGGCTCCATTAAGGAACATATAATCTCTTCCCACAACCAAACCATCGCCAGAGAAATCCTAGTAAACAACACAGAAATCATCGATAGATACAGCGATAGCAGGCGGCTTGACGTTTGCGAGGCACTACACATCAAGAAGTCAACACCAGCAATCAACAGCCAATTAATGCACAACTATATTCTACCCACCTCAAGACTCCGCTCCAATATAGATGCATCAAGAAATATGGACCAATAGGCTTTCTACAATCACTTCTATTCAATACCCATTGTTTCGTGTTCTGTCTTGTGTTGATGATATTAATACCCTATTAATACCACCTCTTGTTCTGTCTTGTGTTGATGAAATTAATACCCTATTAATGCCACCACACCCCATCCACCTCTCTCAAATGTAGATATAAAAACGGAGATGCGTAAGTTCTATTCAGTTGTGTATTTGTAAACTGAAGTCTTTGAAAATGTAATAAGTTTTACGAAACGCGCTCGTGTCGCGTCAGACTAGAAATAACAATGAGTTTTGGGGAATTGATTTTGATTTACCTCCAACAGTGAAAAGAAATGTACGAAAGATTGAAAAAATTCGTGTTAGAATTATTAATCTTACTTTTTCCATCATATTTAATAATATATATATATATATATATATATATATATATATATATATATATATATATATATATAACTGAAAACTCCCACCCCAGAAGTGACTCGAACCCATACTCCCAGGAGTCACGCAACTGGTATGTACAAGACGCCTTAATCCACTTGACCATCACGACCGGACATAATGAGGTGATAGCCGAGGCTATTTGAACCACCCCACCGCCGGCACTCGGATAGTAATCTTGGGCATAGCATTTTACCAAATCACCTCATTCTTTGGGGCACACGTGAGGAACACAAATGCGAACAAGCCTGAATGGTCCCCAGGACAATATGCAACTGAAAACTCACACCCCAGAAGTGACTCGAACCCATACTCCCAGGAGCCACGCAACTGGTATGTACAAGACGCCTTAATCCACTTGACCATCACGACCGGACATAATGAGGTGATAGCCGAGGCTATTTGAACCACCCCACCGCCGGCACTCGGATAGTAATCTTGGGCATAGCATTTTACCAAATCACCTCATTCTTTGGGGCACACGTGAGGAACACAAATGCGAACAAGCCTGAATGGTCCCCAGGACAATATGCAACTGAAAACTCACACCCCAGAAGTGACTCGAACCCATACTCCCAGGAGCCACGCAACTGGTATGTACAAGACGCCTTAATCCACTTGACCATCACGACCGGACATAATGAGGTGATAGCCGAGGCTATTTGAACCACCCCACCGCCGGCACTCGGATAGTAATCTTGGGCATAGCATTTTACCAAATCACCTCATTCTTTGGGGCACACGTGAGGAACACAAATGCGAACAAGCCTGAATGGTCCCCAGGACAATATGCAACTGAAAACTCACACCCCAGAAGTGACTCGAACCCATACTCCCAGGAGCCACGCAACTGGTATGTACAAGACGCCTTAATCCACTTGACCATCACGACCGGACATAATGAGGTGATAGCCGAGGCTATTTGAACCACCCCACCGCCGGCACTCGGATAGTAATCTTGGGCATAGCATTTTACCAAATCACCTCATTCTTTGGGGCACACGTGAGGAACACAAATGCGAACAAGCCTGAATGGTCCCCAGGACAATATGCAACTGAAAACTCACACCCCAGAAGTGACTCGAACCCATACTCCCAGGAGCCACGCAACTGGTATGTACAAGACGCCTTAATCCACTTGACCATCACGACTGGACATAATGAGGTGATAGCCGAGTGCCGGCGGTGGGGTGGTTCAAATAGCCTCGGCTATCACCTCATTATGTCCGGTCATGATGGTCAAGTGGATTAAGGCGTCTTGTACATACCAGTTGCGTGGATCCTGGGAGTATGGGTTCGAGTCACTTCTGGGGTGTGAGTTTTCAGTTGCATATTGTCCTGGGGACCATTCAGGCTTGTTCGCATTTGTGTTCCTCACGTGTGCCCCAAAGAATGAGGTGATTTGGTAAAATTCTATGCCCAAGATTACTATCCGAGTGCCGGCGGTGGGGTGGTTCAAATAGCCTCGGATATCACCTCATTATGTCCAGTCGTGATGGTCAAGTGGATTAAGGCGTCTTGTACATACCAGTTGCGTGGCTCCTGGGAGTATGGGTTCGAGTCACTTCTGGGGTGTGAGTTTTCAGTTGCATATTGTCCTGGGGACCATTCAGGCTTGTTCGCATTTGTGTTCCTCACGTGTGCCCCAAAGAATGAGGTGATTTGGTAAAATGCTATGCCCAAGATTACTATCCGAGTGCCGGCGGTGGGGTGGTTCAAATAGCCTCGGCTATCACCTCATTATGTCCGGTCGTGATGGTCAAGTGGATTAAGGCGTCTTGTACATACCAGTTGCGTGGCTCCTGGGAGTATGGGTTCGAGTCACTTCTGGGGTGTGAGTTTTCAGTTGCATATTGTCCTGGGGACCATTCAGGCTTGTTCGCATATATATATATATATATATATATATATATATATATATATATATATATATATATATATATATATATATATATATATATATGTTGTACCTAGTAGCCAGAACGCACTTCTCAGCCTACTATGCAAGGCCCGATTTGCCTAATAAGCCAAGTTTTCATGAATTAATTGTTTTTCGACTACCTAACCTACCTAACCTAACCTAACCTAACTTTTTCGGCTACCTAACCTAACCTAACCTATAAAGATAGGTTAGGTTAGGTTAGGTAGGGTTGGTTAGGTTCGGTCATATATCTACTTTAATTTTATCTCCAATAAAAAACAATTGACCTCATACATAATGAAATGGGTAGCTTTATCATTTCATAAGAAAAAACTAGAGAAAATATATTAATTTAGGAGAACTTGGCTTATTAGGCAAATCGGGCCTTGCATAGTAGGCTGAGAAGCGCGTTCTGGCTACTAGGTACGACATATATATATATATATATATATATATATATATATATATATATATATATATATATATATATATATATATATATATATATATATATATATATAGGGGGGTACCACCACTGGTGCAATTATAGGGACCCACAGCCTCAGAGAAGGGAACACAGAGCACTCAGGGAAAAACTTGACATTTAACTCTGAATACGAAAGAGTGTTCACTTCTCCTACCACCCCCTTTTTTTTTTTTATTATGATGTACACTTTATTATGCAAGGTTATACAGTTACATATCTGATTTTATACAAAAAATGAGCATTAAGAGGACACAAGAAAAAGTTCGCTTCCTAGAGGCTGTAGATTTCCTCGAACTCCTCCGACGCCGGGCAGGAACCGAGGATGCAGCGGGCATTTCCCCTCTGGATCGCGACACTGAGGCGCTGAAAGAGAAAACTTGCTGCTCTAGGGTCTCTTGTGGTGTCAATGAGCTTGGAACCAAGATCCTTAAGAAACCTTCTTGCACTCTCACCCCATGGGCCTAGGGTCTCAGACCCTATTGGAACGAAGTTGTACCTTTGATTTAATTGCCTGTACTTGACTGACTTTTGTTTTTCTCTGTGTGTCGCTGCGGCTCCTGCCGTGCCGGCAGAGAGGGTGATGTATGTCGTTGCCAGGGTGGATACGCAAGTATAGTCCCATGCTAACTGCCTGCCACCCTTCCACGGACGCAGTGTGATTCCGTCTGGTCGGCCAGCAAAGCTAACAGAGTCACGGTTCAGTAGGTTGCGGGGCTCTCTCTCCGCTGGACACTGAGCAGAGGCAAGGCTTCTTTTAATGATGTCGTTGACTTCGTCGTGTCTAGTGTGCCAACCACCCGATTTTCCACAGTGCAGGCCATGCAATCCATATTCGTCAGCATCTGCCTCGCCGCAAATACACCTGTGAACAGTGTGGATAGGGGCAGCAAGACGGAGAGCGACTGCAATACGGAGCTCCTGCGGATCAAGACGTGTGCCTGTCGCAGACATAGGGACTGCTAGAAGGAAGTCCCTTTGCATGGGGAGCCTGCACAGCTGTGAGGCGTGCACGATCACTGGGGGTTGTTGCTGCCTCCAGCAAAGCTGTGGCTTCTTTGTCAACAATGGAGCTGTCCCAACTGGATTGTTTCTTGGCTTTCGGCATGGCTGGTCTGAGTGCTGGGTCTGTCATGGCACCCCATTTCGTGTCGCATTCCGTGTAGTGGGGGTCCTGTATCCCCGCTACATCACTCAGGGTGTCAGGTAGAATTTCCTTAACCAGGTCATCTGATGCTGAGGAGGAAGACAGGAAGGCTGGGACAGCAATTTGGGTGGCGGTGCGGACACCCAAGCCACCGAGCCTGACAGGAAGAGTGGCTTGTTTCCACTGGCATTCGTTGAGGGAGAGGTTAACAACTTTTTCCAGCATGGTCTTCAGTAGGAGGTCATACTCGTCAAGCTTTGGGTTGTTGTAAGATGGGGCGCACCTCAGAAAGTAGGTTAGCCTCGGAAGGGATAGGCATTTGGTGAGGAGATAAAAAGCATCGTGGGCATCGATGTCACCTATTCTGTCTTCCATCCTCCTAAGGTCTGCGATTTTCTTGTCGAGGATCTCCTCAATGGCGTTAGACCCGAGGGGAGCTCCAAGGAGGGTGCTGTTCTCGGCCCTAATGACATGGGCTCCAGGCAAGGCAGACCTTATTCTAGCTACGATGTCTGGGTTGGAGGAGACTACTTCACACTTGGAAGGGTTCAGGACGAGACCCAGGCTTACTTCTTGCTCCCTTATTTTCCTGATATCTGACAAGAGGTGGTCTACGGTGCCAGCTATAGTGCCATCATCCAAAAACCAGATGTTGAACTCGCTGGACAAGCTTTCGGTGATTTCTTTTAAGACTAAGCAGAAAAGAAGGGGAGCAAGAGGATCACCTTGCTGAACACCTTCACATGATCTGATTTCATGTTCACCAAAGAGCAGTTTTGACTCACCACTGTAGCACGATAGTATGAACGGGTAGAGGGGCCGGAAATGGCGATGTACGGCACAAAGTACTGCATCTCTTCTGACCATGTTGAAGGCATTCTTAAAGTCCAGTTTGAGCAGGGCCTTTTCATCAGAAATGTTGGTGATGTATGCTCGTGCTGCATGGGCAGCCGCTTCACAGTCTTGGGGGGATTCCAAATCCTAGCTGGATTGGTTTCAGCAATTCAGCCGCTTGCTGGCTGACAACCCTCGTAGCAGCCTTGGCAATCAGGCGTCGGAGAGTGTTGCCAACAGCGATTGGCCTGATTCCTTCGTCCTTCTTTTTGAGAGCACAGAGGGAGGCACCAAAAAAGAGAGGCCTGATGACCTCAGGTATATCACCAGCCAGACACATGTTGACGAACCTTGTGAGTTCCATAAGAAGATCTTGTGCAGCATCACCAACCGCAGGATTTAACATCTGCTTGATATGTTGAGGTTTTAACCCTGTAAAGCCGCCTGCTGACCCAGGTGGAAAAGAAAGGGCTGCTTTGTAGACCTCAGATTCACCAACGGTTAATGGGTCTGAAATGGTGTCGGCTGATGGCGGAACGATGTTGTCGCCTTGAGGGGCTCTGGGTGGGTGCTTGCTTTGCAGGGCCCGTGCTGTGGCTGAGTTTCGAGGAGCAATTTTCTCGTCACTGGTGAGGACTCTAATAGCACTTGCGGTATTTCCCTCTTCAATTTTCTTGGTGATTTGTGCTCTGATTTTGTACGTTTCCGGTACGTTGTTGTTACCATTTCTGCGGTGGATGTGTTTTGCTCGCAGAGGCAGGCGAACTAGGTAATCCACCCTTGGGTATTCATTTATCGCCCTCAGGACCGAGGAAGCAAGTGATTTGTCCCTCCTTGGAGGGACGGTGAGGCATACATTGCCAAACAGAAGGACATTATGCCACGCTTGAATGTTTTCCGGTGCATCATTGACCCTTTTCAGAAGATTACAAAGTTTGGCTGCTGCATTTGGGCGGGCTGCTTTTGGGATGTGTGGTAATGTTCTAGCAGACGTCGCTATGATCGCTTGGGTGAGGTTCTCAGATGAGATTAGGTTAATGGGAGTCTCTTCCCTAACTGTTAATGGCAGCTGGCCATTGCTTCCCTTCGGAAGCTGGTGGGAACCGCTGCATCTTTCCTCGTTGAAGGTGTGAAAGCGGATAACACCACCGTTGGAGTTTATGGCGGTGTTTTTGTTGCATACTCGGCAAAAACCTCTTTTAGGAGCAGTTGTTGGCACCTCAAGGCTTGTGGAGTCCTGCCCGACCGCTGGGACCCCTTCCATTTCAACTCGGTTGGGAGAGTTAAACTGTGCATTGTTCTATAGAGGGGAGCAAACACACTGGGTCATGGCCAAGCAACCGGGTGTGGAGCCAGCAACTGGGTGTGGAGCCAGCAACTGGGTGTGGAGCCAGCAACTGGGTGTGGAGCCAGCAACTGGGTGTAGAGCCAGCAACTGGGTGTGGAGCCAGCAACTGGGTGTGGAGCCAGCAACTGGGCGTGGAGCCGGCAACTGGGTGTGGAGCCGGCAACTGGGTGTGGAGCCAGCAACTGGGTGTGGAGCCGGCAACTGGGTGTGGAGCCGGCAACTGGGTGTGGAGCCAGCAACTGGGTGTGGAGCCAGCAACTGGGTGTGGAGCCAGCAACTGGGTGTGGAGCCAGCAACCGGGTGTGGAGCCAGCAACTGGGTGTGGAGCCAGCAACCGGGTGTGGAGCCAGCAACCGGGTGTGGAGCCAGCAACCGGGTGTGGAGCCAGCAACCGGGTGTGGAGCCAGCAACTGGGTGTGGAGCCAGCAACCGGGTGTGGAGCCAGCAACCGGGTGTGGAGCCAGCAACCGGGTGTGGAGCCAGCAACCGGGTGTGGAGCCAGCAACCGGGTGTGGAGCCAGCAACTGGGTGTGGAGCCAGCAACCGGGTGTGGAGCCAGCAACTGGGTGTGGAGTCAGCAACTGGGTGTGGAGCCAGCAACTGGGTGTAGAGCCAGCAACTGGGTGTGGAGCCAGCAACTGGGTGTAGAGCCAGCAACTGGGTGTGGAGCCAGCAACTGGGTGTAGAGCCAGCAACTGGGTGTGGAGGCATCAACTGGGTGTGGAGGCCGCGGCTGGGTATGGGGGCATCAACTGGGTGTGGAGGCATCAGCTGGGTGTATATATATATATATATATATATATATATATATATACATATATATATATATATATATATATATATATATATATATATATATATATATATATATATATATATATTTATATATATATATATGTCGTACCTAGTAGCCAGAATGCACTTCTCGGCCTACTTTGCAAGGCCCGATTTGCCTAATAAGCCAAGTTTTCCTGAATTAATATATTTTCTCTAATTTTTTTCTAATGAAATAATAAAGTTACCCATTTCATAATGTATGAGGTCAGTTTTTTTTATTGGAGTTAAAATTTATGTAGATATATGACCGAACCTAACCAACCCTACCTAACCTAACCTAACCTATCTCTATAGGTTAGGTTAGGCTAGGTAGCCAAAAAAGTTAGGTTAGGTTAGGTAGGTTAGGTAGTCGAAAAAACATTAATTCATGAAAACTTGGCTTATTAGGCAAATCGGGCCTTGCATAGTAGGCTGAGAAGTGCGTTCTGGCTACTAGGTACGACATATATATATATATATATATATATATATATATATATATATATATATATATATATATATATATATATATATATACATATATATATATATATATATATATATATATATATAATATATATATATATAAACATATACATATATATAATGAGAGAGCTGCATGAACGGATAAGCCATACCTCTGTTTGAAGAGGTACCTCTACCTCTAAGAACTCTGTTTGACCCAGCCAGGATTCGAACCCAAGCCGTACAGGATCACCCCTACACATACACAGTATCGTGACCACCGTACCAATGATCGTCACCAATGAGACGATCATTGGTACGGTACTCACCTAGTTGTACTCATCTAGTTGTGTTTGCGGGGATTGAGCTCTGGCTCTTTGGTCCCGCCTCTCAACCTTCAATCAACTGGTGTACAGATTCCTGAGCCTACTGGGCTCTATCATATCTACATTTAAAACTGTGTATGGAGTCAGCCTCCACCATATCTCTGCCTATTGCATTCCACCTGTTAACTACTCTGACACTGAAAAAGTTCTTTCTAACGTCCCTGTGGCTCATTTGGGTACTCAGTTTCCACCTGTGTCCCCTTGTTCGTGTACCGCCAGTGTTGAATAGTTTATCCTTGTCTACCCTGTCAGTTTCCCTGAGGATTTTGTAGGTTGTGATCATGTCTCTCCTCTTCTGTCTTCCAGTGTCGTAAAGTGCTGACGACGGTGGTCACATTGCTGTGTACGTTAAGGGGTGAAATTCATTAATTATTTTCATCCTGTTATTTTTTCATCCAGTGAAACTTAGGCTGCCATTCCTGGATGTACTAATAATAAAAAGAGGGACCTCTCTAACACCAGTGTATATACTAAGCCTACAAACATAGGATTATGTATAAATGGTAGGAGTGAGTGCCCCCAAAGATACAAAGCCGTGTTCTCTCCGCTTATATTCTTCGCGCGCTTACCCACTGCTCTGAATGGAGGAACGTGAGAAGGGAGATTGAAAGAATAACTCAGGTGTTGGTGAATAATGTATTTGACAACACAGAAATAAACACTACTGTAAAAACGACCCCTGACCGATGGTACAAACCTGAACCAAGAACAGAAACCACAATACTTCCAATAAAATTATATTACAAATCAACTATGCACAGTGAACTTAAAAAAGAAGAATGAATAATGAAAAAAATAATCCGTAAAGGAGTAAAAAGCATTACTCCTAACCAAAACGTAGACCTAATCATATCCTATTAAACAAAGAAGACTACCAACCTCCTTTTTAAAAACAGCCCGAAGTCAACGGAGAACCCTTTACAGCAGTCAAACGTGTTATATATATATTCACCTGCCCCTACGTAGGATGTAACCTTCAATCTAAGTACATAGGTATGACGTCGACTAAGCTGACGAGGCGTTTGTCCTGTCATCTTCAATAAGGGGCCCCTCAAAATTACATGAGACAAGCCCATGACATCACCTTAACAAGAGAAATGTTGAATACAAACACTTACATAAATAGACAAAACCTAGGATGTAAGAAGATTTCAAATTCTTGAAGCAATCCAGATAAAAATAGAACAACCTACCATTAATACTCAAATTACGGAACTATTCACTCTACCCACCATGAGGGTAAGAACAAGGAATGTGAAGATGGCAACGTTGACGCCACTGCTCAACATGCCACACCCACTACAAGGGTGTGGGACAAGGACAACAATGGGACCACCAGTCCCCAGGGAGGAACAACACCAAGACGATGGCCGCTGTTGACACAAGAACTATTAGGTTTCTTAGTTGGAACATTTGTATCATCAACAAAAGACTGAATGACCTAATTGCATATGTTACCAGTAACAACATAGATATAATTGCTTTACAGGAGCCCTACACGTCCAATATGATAAACAAAACCCCACCAAAGATCAGAGGGTATGCATCCTATAATAACAGTAACGCCACAGGCCTATTAACATACGTCAGAAGTGATTTACCGCACATTCTTGTGAGCACGTCACACAATGTACACACACAGTACCATCACTTTCATGTACAAACTACAGCACGCCACTTTTCATTCCTCAACGTATATGCCAGAAGCCAGAAACTCAATGTAACATTGTTCCCAGATCTAGACAATCATGGGACAATATACATGGGAGATTTTAATGCTAGACATATTACGCTGGGAGACAGTACTAACAACGATAATGGATGCAAATATATCAAATATGTTTATGACAACAGATTAACCGTGTATACTACGGATACCCAAACTCATTTATTGGGAGGCAGACTTGATTATGTAATGGGTAGAAACCTTGTGCAAGATAGGATGGAATGTTCGTTGGTAAATCACTTGGTTAGTGATCACTATGCAGTTTCTGCTTCCTATGAGGTACAGTGTGATGTAACTAATAGACATCAGAGACGGAAAATGAATATTCCATATGGCTTGCATGACCACTTTATTAATTGTATATCAAAATGGTATTAAGATTACACAATAACGAATGTACAAGCCTTCTCCAGAGATCTCGTTGATACGATTACTACCTACTACGACACATGGGTGTGTTGGGGAACAGGTCGTAAGCCTAGCAGAAGTGGGCAACACCTACCACCACCCAAGTGGGTCCTTGACCCCGTATTTGTTAAAGAACATGAACGAGTAAAGCAATTTGGAGATACGTACAAACGAACCAAAGCACAAGGTGACTTGCATGCATTTCTAGTTGCAAATTGAGAGGTGAGAGACATGAGCAATGTTATACGTAATAAACATTGGGAAGAGTTCCTACAAAGTATAAATGAGCAAACACTTATTGAAGTTTGGGAAAAGATACGAAAAATCTCTAGAAGCAGCCCAACCAAACCGCTGCACCACAGCCCACTAGAACAAGCAAACATCCTCCTTGATCAATGGGCACTAACATCGAGCTACGACTCACTCCCAATTAACATACAGCACAAACTTGATGACACACGCCCCAACAGACAACGAACCATCAATCTTGCCTGTACAACTATCGACGTGTCGGACCTTAATGATGTAACTGAATGGGAATTAAATCATGCACTAAAGATGGGAAAATCAACTGCTCCTGGAGAGGATGGTATTACTTACAGTCTACTGAGATTATTCTCAGACGTACCAGGTAATCCACTATTAGTGTTGTACAGAATGAGTTTACGTGAAGGAGTATTACCTGATGCTTGGACAAAGAGTGTCATTGTTCCCATCCCCAAACCACACTCAGATAATTATAGACCCATATCTCTAACGTCGTGTGTTTGTAAAGTGCTTGAACGTATTGTTCTTAACCGACTCATGTATCGTATACAGGGGCACCTGTCACCTAAACTGTTTGAATTTATGCCTGGGCTCAGTACACAACACTGTTTTGCTGAGTACTTCGCACATATTGAAGCTTCCCCTCAAACAGTCTTCATCGACCTAGCAGCAGCTTTTGATACAGCAAACAGAGAAATCATACAGGAACAGCTTGCCGAGCTGGGAATAACAGGAAAATTACTGAAATGGATAAAGGGCTATTTGTCTAATCGAACAGCATATGTTTTGTTTAATGGTGTTAAAAGCACAGAGAGCAAACACTTTGAACTGGGAACTCCACAAGGAGGGGTCCTCAGTCCCTTGTTGTTCAACGTTCTGATGCATAAACTTATTAAAGAACTTCCAACTAATAATGAAGACACTGTCATTTGTTATGCTGATGATATATGTTTACAGGCTGCCACCGAGCCTAGAATGCAAGTTCTGCTCGACGCTTTTGCTACTAGAGCTGAGGAATGTGGCCTCCTTATCTCTGTACAGAAAACTTGTGCCCTCCTTCCATGTGGTATTCCACCAGCCAATTATCATATAGATGGGCGAGCACTTGAGAACTGCGAGTCCTACAGATACCTTGGTGTCCCCATTAACGACCCTGGGTACCTTTCTTCTCTCAAGAGGAGACTTTGGGAGAGATTAAAGCCCTTGCGGGTCCTTGTTGGTGTCAATCATGGACTTAACGTGAGACTTGCTAGAATGTTTTATGTATCATTTATACGCTCTGTGATTGACTACAATGCTCTACATCTCACACTGTATACTGACAAAGAGCTGAAATCTCTTGAAACCTTGCAAAATGAAGCTATGCGTCTCATCCTTGGGGCTCCAAAGTCCACGAGAATAGTTAACATGAGAGCAGAGTTAAAATTACCTACCATAAGTGAGAGAATTTTGTCTATTAGCACAGTTTTCGGCGTGAAGGCATTGAGTATATCTAGACAACACATGAAGTTTCAAGCTAAACTTTCTAATATGCTGCACTCACCTGTGGTCTATAGAAGAAGAACGAAATCTGATTATGTATATTGGTTCTACAAGGTAGCCAACTCCATCAAAATATTAAATATGTACCCAACTCGACTAATGATTAATCAGCCAATTACTCCATGGGATAACTGGGATCTATCAGTTGATTTTGTAAATGCGCCCAAGAAAGATAGTGTGCACACTATATTATTAAAACAGTTAACACTGAAAAGCATCACTGAAAGTACTCAGAGTATGGGTAACGATGTTTATCAGTGCTATACCGACGGCTCTGTAGCAGAAGGTGGACGATGTACCGGATGTGCATGTAACATATTTGAACAATCTTCTCTCGTACATTCAGCAATGAAGCGCGTCAATGACTGGGCAAGTACAACTCAAACCGAACTTGCAGGCATATACCTTGCCACTGAATTTTTAAAGACAAAGGCAGTGGACTTATATACTGTGACTCGCAGAGTGCACTCCTGGCATTGAACGCACATAGTAGTGACACCCAGAAAATAGTCAGTGATATTCGAATGAATGTTTTAGCTGCCAAAGAAAACAGATTTGAGATTAAATTCTTATGGATACCATCACATGTTGGCATCTCAAGGCATGACACTGTTGATATGCTTGCTAAGTCAGCCTGCAGAAAACCAGTGGTAGAAATTGATATGGGTGTTTCATTAGCAGTGACAAAGAGAATACTTAAACAAATATCTAATGAAAATCTCACCGACCTAACAAATTCTCAAAGACCTGAAAGTTGTAGCATTAAATATTATGATAGATATCGTGAGGAGACATTCACATATGGGACTAATAGAACAAGAACCCGGCAATGTGATGTTATAGTGGCCAAAATACGCCTGGGATATAGACGTATCTGGCAGCTTTCTCAAAACCCAAATGTCGAGTGCACAATGTGTCAACTTTGTGAAAGAGAAAACATGCACTCTCTTGAACATTATATTGTAGAATGTCCCATACTGACTGACTTTCGCCCTCCTGGGCTAAGGTATGCTGAACTCTGTAGTTACTATATGAGTACTGGAACACTTGATGATATCTTGGACTTGTATCCAAGATTAACCATGTAATATATCAATTATACAATGTATATATATGATGTAACTATATAACCTGAGCTTGTAAAAGCACCTTCATCACCTTCAGTGATTAAGTGCTTAATTGCACACTAGTTTCTTTATCAGCTACCTCACCCTGTCAGAGTATATGAGACAAATGTATGTGAATGCATGTGTTTGTGTATATGTGTATGTATATGTGTGTGTGTGTGTATGTATATGTATGTGTATAAAGTATATATGGAAGCTGATCAGAATTACATTTCACCTTTGTGAATGTACATTAATGACACTATGTAAAAGACACATCTAACACTTTATGTAGGACATACGTAAATCTGTGTATCTATGTATTTACGTATGTAGGTTAGCTTAGCATTTTAAAAGCACCGAATCACCTTCTGTGGTTGAGTGTTCAATAAACCCTTGAACTGTATGTTTAACACTTCTCTAACCCTGTCCATGGAGGACAGAAGAAAATGTATATAAGCTGGTTAGCATTGTAAGTGTGTGGCCACGTCTGTGGTAGAAAATATTAAAAAAAAAAAAAAAAAACACCCACTACACCTGACTAATCTTTGTCTGTGCTTCCTCCCTTTTTTGGCTCTATTCGTCTTCATTTATGCCCTATTCTTCTCCCCTTAATCCCTTACTCTTCATCAATTTGTATATGTAGGTACCTGACCGTCCCTAATGGTATAAATCCAATAATTCCAGAACAGTCCCTTCACGTGAGAATGAATCATGTAGGTGCGAAACGTTGTGTAACTTTATAATTAGTGTAATACCTTCTAGAGTCAATTATTATTTTAGTTCACCTCGAATAAAGATAACATTTTGAGAAATCCTCTATCAATTACACAAAGATGCAAGAGTACTAGTCAGAGGGAAAGAAACCCTAAACAAGAAAATAATGAGCAAAATCATTATAATTGTATCCCACTAAAAGCACAGTTCAAAGTGTTTTGAACTGTCTTATAATTCATTTAATGCCACTTTCAACACCGTTTTTATTGCCAGAAAACACCACCTCCTGTCTGACTGAATGAGTGGACTGCTGGCTGTCGTGGAGGGGGGACGTGTTCCCTGCACTCTCCGGCAGTTGGTGGTTGTTTGCCAGTTTGGCCGATTGGGGGCGAGTGTGTCACTGCCCACCTGTGCTGACGTGGAATTCACGATGGGGGTCCTTCTTCTCCCTGTAGTGCGGGCTCAGTCTGTGGACCTCGAATTTTCCGGACGGGCTGGGTACCAGGAGATAGCGCTGGTGTGTGATTTGCTTCATGTCCCTGTGATAAACATTTATGGAGTCGAGCGGGTGACGGCACGTCGGGTGATCGTGAAGTTTACGGAGGAGTTGGCGTATCGGGAATTTTTCCATCTATACGAGGGGCGGACCTTACCCCTGCTAGATGGTGCAGGCACTGTGACCCTCTTTGATCGGAGTGGTGCCCTCACTTACGTCGGTGTACATGGGGCGCCCTTGGAGTTTGCGGAGGGTGTGCTACGGCGGTACTTCGGCCGGTTTGGCGCCGTAGTTAGTGTGCGGTTGCACATGATTTCCTCCGGTCCGCTCAAGGGTGTGAAGACTAACATTCGCACCCTGGGCATGCGGCTCAGGGCAGACATACCGTCCTCCGTGCGTCTTATGGGATACAACGTTCGGGTGTTTTACGCCCGCCAGCCTCGGACGTGTTATCGTTGTGGCCTCTTGGGCCATCAGGCTGCTGCCGTTGTGCCCGTGAACCTCTTCAGTGAGGTGGATTTTCCCCTGCTTCCTGTGGAGGAGGCTTTGGTGGATGTGGACGTCTCTTCAGCCCCGGATGTGCCACCTGTGTTGCCTGTTGCGCCACCTGATGCGCCCCCTGTTGCTGTCGCCTCTCTTCCGGAGGTTGTGTCGTCGCCTGGTGATCGTCCTGTTCCGGCTGGTGTCCCTGGGGTTCTGCCGACTGCCTTCTGTTTTAATCCCCCGTCTTCCAGTTCATCCTCTGCTGCGTCTGACCCTGTCCCTGCACCCTCGCCGTCTGTTCCGGCTGTGCTGGGTGATGGGGTGGATCCGGCGCTTCCTCCTGTGCCTGGCCTGGTACCCCATGTGGTTGAGGATGCTGCCGTTCTACGACGTGCATCGGTTCGCCCGGCTTGTGTTGCACGTGTCTCTGAGTCAGTCTCCGGGTCTGATGATGTGCGGCCAAAACCTAAGTGATCCCAGCGTTCTTCTGCTTGGGCTTCTGTTGGCGACTTCAACACTTGTGGATCTTCCGGCAACAGCGGGGTGGCTCCGATTGCGTTGCATACTACGGTGGTGGCGGAGGCGCATTTGCCTGCAGATGCCGGTGCCGGTGTTTCGGGCTCCACTTCAGATATGGTGTCTGCGGATCCTGCTTCAGGTGCGTCGCCTGCGTCGGATGGCTCCGGTTCTTCGTGGGGGCTGGTTCCCTCTGCTGAGGTTCGTGGTGAGCGGAGTGGCCTGGTGGTGGTGTTAAAAAAGGCTGCTCGCTCTGGGGGTTCTGTGACCCCCTCCTCGTTCCCCGTTTCATCCGCGGCGGTCTCGACGCGTCTTCCGTCTCCGGCCGTCTCTTCAGTTTCTTCTGCGGTCTCGGTAGAGGTGTTACCATCTAGTCGACCGTCCCCTGCTCCTGTGCGTACGGCGACGCGGCCGTCTCGGCAGCCCTCGTATGCTTCTTCTTCTTGTTGATAGTAGGTGCAGTTTGCATGAAGGGTTTGTCCTCCCGATGACTGCACCAGTACTGATGTTGTTGGACGCGTTTATGTTGAAGATGATCGGAGCTACCAAGGTGCTTGTTGCTTTGTGCTGTAGATAGAGGAACGGTGATTAAAACAGAGGTGTGTGTTAGAGGGAGACTTGCCGCACCGTAGGGCGGTGTGTTGTGTTTATGGCGTCAGCTGATCCTTGGTGTTGCGACGAGGTAGTTGTTTTCTGTGTTTAGCTGTTGGTGGCGCCAGGTATAAATGTGGCGCGGGTCAGATGTGACCCAATTTGTTGGTTGATTGGAGATATTTAGCCAGTGCTTTGACTATTTGGTATTTTTCTTGTGACGAGTGGTTACCGCCTCCTAATATATGCTCGATGGTGAAGGGTATTTTAAGTGCGATAAAGACTTGTTTGAAATTTACTCTGGCACTATAATGTCGGAAGCAGTGCAGGAGATAGTGTTCGACTGTTTCAGGCACCTGACAGTGAGTACAGAGTTCGTTGATGTCTGTTCTGTACTTAGAGCTGTGTGCTGCTAGTTTGGTGTGTCCCAGCCTTAATCTGGTCATCGTTACATCAATTTCTCTGCTTTTATATCGGACATGTTTCCAAGTTTCCCATTTCTTTTTAATGGACCCATAGTGCAAAGGTGAGCATAACGTTTTCCAGTTTGTTGCATAATCCTGGGAGATGGTATCTTTGAAGGCTTCTTTACGTGCAACCTGGGGAATTGGATGACGGGTGAGGTGAGGCGTGTCGTGCATTGCTTTGGCTAGTTGGTCTACAAGTTCATTATGGAGAATACCACAATGTGCTGGGACCCATTGGATAGAGGTGTCATAACCGTTCAATTGATGTTTGTGAAGAAGTTGAAGGCATGGGTAGATAATCTCCTTGCATGTTTTCGAAGAGTACGAAATTGCTTGAATCGCGCTCTTGGAGTCACTACAGATTGTATATATCCCAACTGGTAATGTTGTGATGATTTGGAGAGCTTGATACAAGGCATATAATTCCGCTGTGAAAATAGATAGTTGGTTTGGTAACCGCCATCCCTGCTTGAGATGGTATTCCGGTATCCATACAGCGCAAGTGACCGAGGGTACGTTGTTCATGAAGATGCGAGACCCATCTGTGTAAATCTCTGTGGTATTTGGGTAGCAATTTTTCATTGTTGAGACAAAGACTGAGGCTATGGCTGAGTTTGGTGCAGATTTTGGAATGTTGTCCTCGAGTTGTATTGCTGTATTAGGAGTTGTATAAAGCCAAGGTGGAATGGGGGGAACATGAGGTTGGGTTTCACAGTTTTGAAGTAGGGAGAGGTCTATATTGAGGTTATTTGTAGCCCGTGTGAGGAAAGGTTGCGAGTGAATGGTTGGGGAGCGGGGGTTATATGGGTTAACTGTTGGGTTAATTTTTGATCTGTATGGGTGTGTCTGGTGAGCAGTGGTGCAGAGTGACAGATAGTTGGCACACATAATGTCTCGTCTGGTGGCTAGGCTTGTGAAGCCTGTTTCCCCGTAAAGTCCGAGGATTGGAGTTGAACGCATTGCGCCACATATAAGTCGCATGACATTATTTTGTATGACCTCGAGGCTCTGTAGGTTAGTGGGCGCCGCCGACGCATATGCTTGGCAACAATAGTCTAGTTGGCTGCGAATGTAGGTTGTATAGAAACGGAGCAAGATTGCAAAATGCTTCTTCTGTGTCATCTTCTTCCTCGAAGGACGTGGTTTCCGCTCCCCAGCCTCGTTATTCGACTTGCGTCGGTGAGGTTAAGGAGTGGCAGTTTCCGCCTGATCTGGAGATTCCTGAGTTTATGAAGGGCCCACGGCAGCAGGGGGATCGTCCCCCTACCGACATGGAATATTTGATTTGGGAAGCCTATAAGCGAAAGTATCCTTGGGCTTCGGAGACGTATGTTCCTGTCTCTGAGAAATGTATTCCTCGTTCATGATTCCTTTGTGTATTGTGTGTTGTGTGTTGTTTCCATTTGTGTGCATGGTTGTGGGGTGCGGGTCGAGTGTGTGTATGGGTGTGGCGGGTTTGTTTCCTGGTTTCTGCGTGCTACGGTTTGTTGTTGTGGGTTTATTTGTGTGGCTTGTGCGTGTGTGTGTCCGGTTCCTGTGCGGTCCGGGGTTTGGTTAGTGTGTGTGTCTGGTTGTGGATGTCATGTTCTTATGTTATGTTTTGTGGTTCTATGTTTTTATGATGCTGTTTGTGCGCTTGTTTGTGTCGTGCTGAGTGCCCTTCAGGCTGTTGGCGAGACCCGGCCTGGGTTTATGCTCTTTGTCGTGTGTTGCCATTGTGCTTTTATTTTTGTTTGTTGTATACTTGTATTTCCTTTCTTGTTAATATTATTATTATTATTATTATTATTATTATTATTATTATTATTATCATTATTATTATTATTATTATTATTATTATTATTATTATTATTATTATTATTATCGTTTTGTGTTGGTGCCTCTCCGTGTGTGTTTGAGGTGCTGGTAGCCTTGTTCTGTATATTTATGTTCTGGTGTTTCATTTCTGTATTGTATTCCGCTGTGTTTAACTTAATTGTTGTATTTTGTTTATAATTTTTGTTCTTTTGTGGTCGGCACTTTCGGCCGGCGTTTTTGTGTTTAGTAAATTTGTTCCTTTATGTTTTTGCACGTTTGTGCTTTGTTATTTTGTTCTATGTTGTATTTGTTTACTTTTATTGTACTTATAAGCATGCTTGCATGTAAAAATTTAAATAAAACAAAAAAACTCCGTCTGACCTTATATTAGGAACTAACGTATGACATATTACTTGATATGAACACTATATAAGCTCTTACCCTTTAACTAATTATTGATGATATGAGGAAATTTGTTATAAGATAACGAAATAACTCGTTGAGTGTGATGAGAATGGCTATAATATTGCTCGTTACCTCACAGTGGCCTTCTCCCTCCCTTTGATACTACAGGTATATGTCTGACCTTGTTTTGATACGAGGGTTGTATACGGTGTTTTGGTCCGAGGGTTGTATACTGTGTTATGGTCCAAGGGTTGAATATGGTCTTTAGGTCCGAGGGTTGTATACAGTGTTTTGGTCCGAGGGTTATATATGGTGTTTAGGTCCGAAGGCAGTATACAGTGTTTTGGTACGAGGGTTGTACACGTGTTTTGGTCTGTGGGATGTATACAGTGTTTTGGTCCGAGGGTTGTATATGGTGTTTTGGTCCGAGGGTTGTATATGGTGTTTAGGTCCGAGGGTTGTATACCGTGTTTTAATCTGAGAGTGGTATTCGATGTTTTGGTCCAAGGGTTGTATATGGAGTTTTGCTCCAAGGGTTGAATATGGTGTTTTGGTCCAAGGGTTGTATATGGTGTTTTGGTCTGAGGGTTGTATATGGTATTTAGGTCCGAGGGTTGTATACGGTGTTTTGATCCGAGGGTTGTATATGGTGTTTTGGTCAGATGGTTGTATACAGTGTGTAGGTCCGAGGATTGTATAGTGTTTTGGTCCGAGGATTGTATAAGGTATTTTTATCCGAGGGTTGTATACAGTGTTTTCATCCGAGAGATGTATACTGTGTTTATGTCCGAGGGTTCTATACGGTGTTTTGGTCCGAGGGTTGTATAGTGTTTTTGTCTGAGGATTGTATAAGGTGTTTTCATCCGAGGGTTGTATATGGTGTTTACGTACTAGCGTAGTGTATAGTGTTTATGTCCGATGGTTGTATATGGTGTTTAGGTCCGAGGGTTGAATATGGTGTTTAGGTCCGAGGGTTGAATATGGTGTTTAGGTCCGAGGGATGTATATGTTGTGTTGGTCCAAGGAATGTAAACAGTGTTTTGATCCGAGGGTTGTATACGGTGTTTTGGTCGGAGGGTTGTATATGGTGTTTTGGTCCGAGGGTTGTATATGGTGTTTAAGTCCGATGGTTGTATACAGTGTTTTGTTCCGAGGGATGTATACGGTGTTTTGGTCCAAGGATTGAATATGGTGTATTGGTCGGAGGGTTGTATATTGTGTTTTCATCCGAGGGTTGTATATGGAGTTTAGGTCCAAGTGTTGTATATGATGTTTTGGTCCATGGATTGTATATGGTGTTTTGGCCCAAGGGTTGTATATAGTGTTTTGGTCCATGGATTGTATATGGTGTTTTGGTCCGAGGGTTGTATATGGTGTTTAGGTCCAAGTGTTTTATATGGTGTTTTGGTCCGAGGGTTGTATATGGTGTTTAGGTCCAAGTGTTTTATATGGTGTTTTGGTCCGAGGGTTGTATATGGTGTTTAGGTCCAAGTGTTTTCTATGGAATTTTGGTCCAAGGAATGTATATGGTGTTTAGGTCTGAGGGTTTTTTGTGGTGTTTTGATCTGAGGGTTGTATATGGTGGTTTTGTGCAAGTATTGTACATGATGTTATGGTACGAGTGTTGTATGTGTTGTTTTGGTCCGAGGGTTGTATACGGTATTTTGATCCGGGCGTTGTATATGGTGTTCAGGTCCGAGGGTTGTATATAGTGTTCTGGTTCAAGGGTTGTATGTGTTTTATGGTACGAGAGTTGTATTCGGTGCTTTGGTCCGAGGGATGTATACGATGTTTTGGTCCGAGGATTGTATATGGTGTTTACGGTTCGAGAGTTGTATACGGTGTTTAGGTCAGAGGGTTGAATAGAGTGATTAGGTCCAGGGGTTGTAATCAGTGTTTTGGTCCGAGGGTTGTATACGGTATTTTACTCCGAGGAATGTATACCGTGTTTTGGTCCGAAAGTTGTATATGGCGTTTTGGTTCGAGGATTGAATATGGTGTTTAGGTCCGTGGGTGGTATATAGCGTTTACGTCCAATGGGTGTAAATGGTGTTTTGGTTCGAGGGTGCATATGGTGTTTTGGTCTAAGGGTTGTATATGGTGTTTAGGTCCGAGGGTTTTATATTGTATTTTTTCCGAGGTTTGTATATGGTGTCTTGGTTCGAGGGTTGTATATGGTGTTTAGGTCTTATTGTTGTATACGGTGTTTTGGTGCGAGGGTTGAATACAGTGTTTTCGTCTGAGGGTTGTTTACGGTGTTTTGGTCCGAGGGATGTATATGGTGTTTTGGCCCGAGGGATGTATATGGTGTTTTGGTCCGAAGGTTGTATATAGTGATTTGGTCCGAGGGTTTTTTATGGCGTTTTGGTCCGAGGGTTGTATATGGTGTTTTGGTCCGAGGGTTGTATGTGGTGTTTTGGTCCGAGGGTTGTATATGGTATTTAGGTCCGAGGGTTGTATATGTTTTTTTGGTCCGAGGGATGAATATAGTGTTTTGGTCCGAGGGTTGTATATAGTGTTTAGGTCCGAGGGTTTTCTTTGGTGTTTTGGTCTGAGGGTTGTATGTGTTATTTTGGTCCGAGGGTTGTATGTGTTGTTTTGGTCCAAGGGTTGTATTCCGTGTTTTGTTCAGAGGGATAAGTACGGTGTTTTGGTCCGTTGATTGTATACGGTGTATAGGTCCGATGGTTGTATACGGTGTTTTGGTCCGAGGATTGAATATGGTGTTTAAGTGCAAGGGTTGTATATGGTGTTTAGGTTTGAGGGCTGTATACGGAATTTTGGTCCCAGGGTTGTATATGGTGTTTAGGTCCAAGGGTTGTATATAGTGTTTAGGTCCGATGGTTGTATACGGTGTTTTGTTCCGAGGGTTGTATATGGTGTTTAGGTCCAAGGGTTGTATATATAGTGTTTGGTTCCGAGGGTTGTATGTGGTGTTTAGGTCCAAGGGTTGTATATAGTGTTTAGGTCCGATGGTTGTATACCGTGTTTTGTACGAGGGTTGTATGTGGTGTTTAGGTCCCAGGGTTATATATGCTGTTTTGGTCGGAACATTGTATATGGTGTTTTGGTCCTAGAGGTGTTTATAGTGTTTTGGTCCGAGGGTTGTATATGGTGTTTTGATCCGAGAGTTGTATATGGTGTTTAGATCCGAGGGTTTTCAATGTGGTTTTGGTCCGAGGGTTGTATATGTTGTTTAGGTCCGAGGGTTTTCTATGGTATTTTGGTCCAAGGGTTGTATATGGTGTTTAGGTCCGAGGGTTGTATATGGTGTTTTGGTCCGAAGGTTGTATTCGGTGTTTTGGTCCAAGGATTGTATATGGAGTTTTGGTCCGAGGGTTGTATCCGGTGTTTTGGTCCGAGGATTGTATATCGTGTTTTGGTCCGAGGGTTGTATCCGGTGTTTTGGTCTGAGGATTGTATATGGTGTTTTAGTCAGAGGGTTGTATGCGTTTTTTTGGTCTGAGGGTTGTATAAGGTGTTTTGGTCCGAGGATTGTAAATGGTGTTTTCGTCCGAGGACTGTATACAGTGTTTTGGTCCAAAGGTTGTAAAAGGTATTCAGGACCAAAGGTTGTATATGGTGTTTTAGCCCAAGGGTTGTATATGGAGTTTTGATCCAAGGGCTGCATACTGTGTTTTGGTCTAATGGCTGCATACAGTGTTTTGGACCAAGGGCTGAATATACAGTGTTTATGTCCAGGGGTTGTATATGGTGTTTAGGTCCGAAGGTTTTCTATCCTGTTTAGGTCCGAGGGTTTTATATGGTGTTTCGGTCCAAAGAATTTATATTGTGTTTTGGTCCAAGGGTTGTATATGCTGTTATGGTCTGTGGGTTGTATGTGGTGTTTTGGTCTGAGGGTTGTATATGGCGTTTACGGTCCGAGAGTTATATACGGAGTTTAGGTCAGAGAGTTGTATAGAGCGATTAGGTACGGGGGTTGTAATCAGTGTTTTGGTCCGAGGGTTGTATACGGTATTTTGGTCCGAGGAATGTATTCCGTGTTTTGGTCCGAAAGTTGTATATGGCGTTGTGGTTCGAGGGTTGTATATGGTGTTTAGGTCCGTGGGTTGTATATAGCGTTTAGGTCCAATGAGTGTAAATGATGTTTTGGTTCGAGGGTTGTATATGGTGTTTAGGTCCGAGGGTTGTATATTGTGTTTTTTTCCGAGGGTTGTATATGGTATTTAGGTCCGAGTGTTGTATATGGCGCTTTGCTCCAAGGGTTGTATATGATGTTTAGGTCCGAGAGTTGTATATGATGTTTAGGTCCGAGAGTTGTATAAGGTGTTTTGGTCTGAAGGTTGTATATGGTGTTTAGAACCGAGGGTTGTATACAGTGTTTTGGTCCAAGGGTTGTATATGGTGTTTTCGTCTGAGGGTTGTATACAGTGTTTTGTTCGAAAGTTGTATATGGTGTTTTCGTCCGAAGATTGTATACGGTGTTTTGGTCCGAGGGTTGTATACCATGTTTTGGTCCGGAGGTTGCATATGGGGATTTGGTCCTAGGGTTATATATAGTGTTTTGGTCTGAGGGTTGTATATGGTGTTTTGGTCCGATTGTTGTATACGGTGTTTTAGTCCGAGGGTTGTATAAAGTGTTTTGGTCTGAGGGTTGTATACCATGTTTTGGTCCGAGGGTTGCATATGGGGATTTGGTCCTAGGGTTATATATAGTGTTTTGGTCTGAGGGTTTTATATGGTGTTTTGGTCCAAGGGTTTTCTATGGTGTTTTGGTCCGAAGGATGTATACGGTGTTTTGGTCCAAGGAATGTATTTGGTGTTTTGGTCCGAGGGTTGTATATGGTGTTTTGGTCCGAGGGATGTATATGGTGTTTTGGTCCGAATGTTGTATATAGTGTTTTGGTCCGAGGGTTTCTTATGGTGTTTTGGTCCTAGGGTTGTATATGGTGTTTTGGTCCGAGGGTTGTATATGGTGTTTTGGTCCAAGGGATGTATATTGGGTTTTGGTCCGAGGGTTGTATATGGTGTTTTGGTCCAAGGGTTTTCTATGGTGTTTTGGTCCGAGGGTTGTGTATGGTGTTTTGGTCCGAGGGTTGTATATGGTGTTTTGGTCCGAGGGTTGTATATGGTGTTTAGGTCCAAGGGTTTTCTTTGGTGTTTTGGTCTGAGGGTTGTATGTGTTATTTTGGTCCGAGAGTTGTATTCCGTGTTTTGTTCAGAGGGATGATACGGTGGTTAGGTCCGATGGTTGTATACGGTATTTTGGTCCGAGGGATGTATATGGTGTTTAGGTCCGAGGGTTGTATATAGTGTTTTGATCCGAAGGTTGTATACGGAGTTTTTGTACGAGGGTTGAATATGGTGTTTAGGTCTGAGGGTTGCATATAGTGTTTTGACCTGAGGGTTGTATATGGTGTTTTGGTCCGAGGGTTGTATATCGTGTTTTGGTCCGAGGGTTGTATATGGTGTTTTGACCCGAGGGTTGTATACGGTATTTGTATCCGTGGGTTGTATATGGTGTTTTTGTCCGAGAGTTGTATATGGTGTTTTGGTCCGAGGGTTGTATATGGTGTGATGGTCTTAGGCCTTACCTTTAAAGAACACAATAAAGTAGCCGTCACAACTGCAAGACAAATGACAGGTTGGATAACAAGAACTTTTCACACTAGAGATGCTATACCGATGATGATACTTTTCAAAGCGCTTGTGCTCTCAAGAGTAGAGTACTGCTGCACAATGACAGTACCTTTCAAAGCTGGAGAAGTTGCTGACCTGGAGAGCGTGCTGAGATCCTTTACTGCTTGAATCCACTCAGTAAAACATCTAAACTATTGGGACCGACTAAAGAGCCTAAAACTGTACTCCCTTGAGCGCAGGCGGGAGTGGTACATAATAATTTACACGTGGAAAATATTAGAGGGGCTGGTCCCAAACCTGCACTCAGAAATAACATCACATGAGACCAGAAGACATGGCAGGATGTGCAGAATACCCCCGGTGAAAAACAGAGGTGCAACAGGTACTCTGAGAGAGAACTCTATCAACATCAGAGGTCCGAGACTGTTCAACACGCTTCCACTACAAATAAGGGGCATAACTGGCCGACCCCTCACAGTGTTCAAGAGAGAACTGGATAAGCACCTCCAAAGGATACCTGATCAACCAGGCTGTGACTCATACGTCAGGCTGCGAGCAGCCGCGTCCAACAGCCTGGTTGATCAGTCCGGCAACCAGGACTCAATCAGTCAGGCCTCCTGGTCGTCGACCAGGCCTCCTGGTCGACGACCGGGCCGCGGGGACGCTAAGCCCCGGAAGCACCTCAAGATTATTGGGACCTCCTAGTAGTAGTAGTAAGAAATGGTCCGAGGGATTTATATGGTGTTTAGGTCCGAGGATTGTATATGGTGCTTTGATCTGAGAGTTGTATATGGTGTTTTGGTCCTTGGGTTGTATATTGTGTTTTGGTCCGATGGTTGTATATGGTGTTTTGGTCCTAGGGTTGTATTCGGTGTTTTGGTCCGTGAGTTGTATACGGGGTTTTGGTCCAAGGATTGTATTCAGTGTTTTGGTCAGAGGGTTGTATACGGTGATTTGGTCCGAGGGTTGTATATGGAGTTTTCGTCCGAGGGCTGTATACAATGTTTTAGTCCTAGGGTTGTATACGGTGATTTGGTCTGAGGGTTTTATACGGTGTTGTATACACCGTTTATATGGTGTTTAGGGCCGAGGGTTATATATAGTATTTGGGTCCGAGGGTTGTATGTGTTTTTTGGTACGAGAGATGTATTCAGTGTTGTGGTCCGAGGAATGTATACGATGTTTTGGTCCAAGGAATGTAAACAGTGTTTTGGTCCGAGGGTTGTATACGGAGTTTTGTTCAGAGGGATATATACGCTGGTTTGGTCCGAGGATTGTATGCGGGGTTTTGGTCCGTGGGTTGTATCCGGTGTTTTGGTCCGAGGGTTGTATACGGTGTTTTGATCCGAGGTACGAATTTGGTGTTTTGGTCCGGGGATTGAATATTGTGTTTTAGTCCGAAGGCTGTATACGGTGTTTTGGTCCAAGGATTGTTTATGGTGTTTTGGTCTGAGGATTTTATATGGTCTTTTGGTCCAAGGGTTTTATACGGGGTTTTGGTCTGTGGTTGAAATTTTGTGTTTTGGTCCGAGGGCTGTATACAGTGTTTTGGTCCTAGAGTTTTATACGGTGTTTTGGTCTGAGGGTTGTATATGTTGTTTTGGTCCAAGGGTTGTATATGGTGTTTCGGTCCGAGGGTTGTATATGGTGTTTTGATCCAAGGGTTGAGTATACTGTTTTGGTCCAAGGGTTGTATATGGTGTTTTGGTCTGAGGGTTGTATATGGTGTTTTGGTCGGAGGGTTGTATATGGTGTTTTGGTCCGAGGGTTGTATATGGTGTTTTGGTAAGAGGGTTGTATATGGTGTTTTGGTCCAAGGGTTGTATATGGTGTTTTGGTAAGAGGGTTGTATATGGTGTTTTGGTCCAAGGGTTGTATATGGTGTTTTGGTAAGAGGGTTGTATATGGTATTTTGGTCCAAGTGATGTTTATGCTTTTTAGGTCCGTAGGTTACATTCTGTATTTATGTCCGAGGGTTGTATATGGTGTTTAGGTCCGAGGATTGTATATGGTGTTTAGGTCCGAGGGTTGTATATTGTCTTTAGGTCCGAGGGCTGTATACAGTGTTTTGGTCTGAGATTTGTATACGCGTTTTTTTCCAAGGATTGTATATGGTGTTTTGGTCCGAGGGTTGTATATGGTGTTTTGGTCCGTGGGTTGTGTATGGTGTTTTGGTCCGAAGGTTGTATATGGTGTTTTGGTTCGAAGGTTATATATGGTGTTTTGGTCCGAGGGTTGTATATGGTGTTTTGGTCTAAGAGTTTTATACGGTGTTTTGGTCCAAGGGTTGTATACGGTGTTTTGGTCCAAAGGGTTGTATATGGTGTTTTGGTCTAAAGGTTGTATACGGTGTTTTGGTCCGAGGGTTGTATTCGGTGTTTTGGTCCTAAGGGTGTATATGGTGTTTTGGTCCGAGGGATGTATACGGTGTTTTGGTCCTAAGGTTGTATACAGTGTTTTGGTCCAATTGTTGTATACGGTGTTTAGGTCCTAAGGTTGTATATGGTGTCTTGGTCCGATTGTTGTTTGCGGTGTTTTGGTCTGAGGGTTGTATAGTGTGTTTTTGTCTAAGGGTTTATACAGTGTATTGGTCTCTGGGCTGTGTATGGTGTTTTGGTCCAGGTGTTGTATAGTGTGTTGTATATATGGTATTGTCGTCCGAGTGTTGTATACAGTGTTTTGGTCCGAGGGATGTACACGATGTTTTGGTCCTAGGGTTGTATAAGGTGTTTTCGTCCGAGGGTTGCATATGGAGTTTTGGTCCAAGCGCTGTATAGGATGTTTTGACCCGAGAGTTGTATATGGAATTTAGGTCCGAGAATTGTATATGGTTTTTTGGTCCTAAAGTTGAATATTGTGTTTAGGTCCGAGGCTTGTATACAGTGTTTTGGTCCGAGATTTGTATATGGTTTTTTGATCCGAAGAATGTGTACGGTGTTTTGGTCCGAGGGATGTATGTGGTGTTTTTGTCCCAGGGTTGTATACGGCATTTTGGTCCAAGGGTTGTATAGGGCGTTTTGGTCCGTGGGTTGTATAGGATGTTTAGGTCCGATGGTTGCATACAGTTTTTGGTCCGAGGGTGTTATATGGTGTTTTGGTCCAAGTGTTCAATACGGTATTAAGGTCCGAAGGGTTTATGTGAAGTTTTGGTTAGACAGTTGAATAAGGTGTATTGGTCCAAGAGTTGAATATAGTGTTAAGGTCCGAGACCTGTATGCAGAGTTTTGGTCCAAGGGTTGTATATAGTGTTTTGCTCCAAGGGTTATATAGGGTATTTTGGTCCGAGGGTTGTATATGGTGTTTAGGACCGAGGATTGTATACGGTGCTTTGGTCCGAGGGTTGTATATAGAGTTTTAGTCCGAGGGTTGAATATGGTGTTTTCGTCCGATTGTTGTATACTGTGTTTTGGTTCGAGGGTTGTATACGGTGTTTTGGTCCGAGGGTTGTATATGGTGTTTTGGTCCGAGGGTTGTATATGGTGTTTTGGTCCAAGGGATGTATATGGTGTTTTAGTCGAAGGGTTGTATAAAGGTGTTTTGGTCCAAGATTTGTATATAATTTTTTTTGTTCGAAGGTTGTATATTGTGTTTTGATCCGAGGGTTTAATACGGTGTTTTTTTCAAGGGTTGTATATTGGTTTTTGATACGAGGGTCGTATATTGTGTTTTGGTCCGAGGGTTGTATATCTTGTTTTGGTCCATCAGCTGTATATGTGTTTTTTTCCAAGGGTTGTATACGGTGTTTTGGTCCTAGGGCGGAATATGTGTTTTGGTCCAAGGGTTGTATACGGTGCTTTGGTCTAAAGGTTGTATAGGGGGTTTTGGTCCGATTGTTGTTTACGGCGTTTTTGTCCGAGGGATGTATATTTTGTTTTGGTCCGAGGCATGTATACGGTGTTGTGGTCCGAGGGTTGTATAAGGTGTTCAGGTCCGAGGGTTTTACATGGTGTTTTGGTCCGAGGGTTGTATATTGTGTTTTGGTCCGAAGGTTGTATACGGTGTTTTGGCCCAGGGGTTGTATATGGTGTTTTGGTCCGAGGGTTGTATATGGTGTTTAGGTCCTAGGGTTGTTTACGGTGTTTTAGGCCGAGGGCTGTATTCTGTGTCGTGGTCAGAGGGTTTTTTATGGTATTTTCGTCCGAGGGTCGTATATGGTGTTTTGGTCCAAAGGATGTATATGGTGTTTTGGTCCGATGGTTGTATATGGTGTTTTGGTCCGAGAGTTGTATATGTCTTTTAGTCAGATAATTGTATACGGTATATAGGTCAGAGGATTGTATAGAGTGTTTTGGTCCGAGGATTGAATAAGGTGTTTTCGTCCGAGGGTTGGATACAGTGTTTTGGTCTGAGTGTTGTATATTTGTGTTTTGGTCTGAGGATTGTATAGAGTTTTTTGGTCTGAGGGTTGTATATGGTGTTTTGATCCGAGGGTTGTATATGGTGTTTACGTACGTTGGTTGTAAATAGTGTTTAAATCCGATGGTTGTATATGGTGGTTTGGCCCATGGGTTGTATATGTGTTTTTGTCCATCGGTTGTATATGGTTTTTTGGTTCGAGGGATGAATATGGTGTTTTTGTCCGAAGGTTTTATATGGTGTTTTGATCCGAAGGATGTATACGGTATTTTGGTCCAAGGGGATGTATATGGTGTTTTGGTCCGAGGGTTGTATATGGTGTTTAGGTCCGAGGGTTATATACGGTGTTTTAGTCCGAGGGATGTATATGGTGTTTTGGTCCGAGGATGAAGTTAGTGTTTTGGTCCGAGGGTTGTATATGGTGTTTAGGTCCGAGGGTTTTTTTTGTTGTTTTGGTCTGAGGGTTATATGTGTTATTTTGATCCGAGGGTTGTATTCCGTGTTTTGTTTAGAGGGATGAATACGGTGTTTTGGTCCGAGGATTGTATGTGATGTTTAGGTGCAAGGGTTGTATATGATGTTTAGGTCCGAGGGTTGTATACGGAGTTTTAGTACGATAGTTGTACATGATGTTATGGTCCGATAGTTGTACATGATGTTATGGTCCGATAGTTGTATATGGTGTTTTGGTCAGATGGTTGTATACGGAATATAGGTTCGAGGATTGTGAAGAGTGTTTTGGTCCGAGGATTGAATAAGGTGTTTTCGTTCGAGTGTTGGATACAGTGTTTTGGTCTGAGTGTTGTATATTTTTGTTTTGGTCCGAGGATTGGATACAGTATTTTGTCCTGAGGTTTGTATATGGTGTTTTGATCCGAGGTTTGTATTTGGTGTTTACGTACGAAGGTTGTATATGGTGTTTTGGCCCATCTTGAGGTTATCTTGAGATGATTTCGGGGCTTTTTAGTGTCCCCGCGGCCCGGTCCTCGACCAGGCCTCCACCCCCAGGAAGCAGCCCGTGACAGCTGACTAATACCCAGGTACCTATTTTACTGCTAGGTAACAGGGGCATTCAGGGCGAAAGAAACTTTGCCCATTTGTTTCTGCCTCGTGCGGGAATCGAACCCGCGCCACAGAATTACGAGTCCTGCGCGCTATCCACAAGGCTACGAGGCCCCATGGGTTATATATGGTATTTTGGTACAGTGGTTGTATATGGTTTTTTGGTCCGAGGGATGAATATGGTGTTTTTCTATGAGGGTTTTATACAAAGTTTAGGTCCGAGGGTTGTACATGGTTTTTTGTCCGAGGTTTGAATATCGTGTTTAGGTCCGAGGGATGAAATATGGTGTTTTGGTCCAAGGAATGTAAACAGTGTTTTGATCCGAGAGTTGTATACGGTGTTTTGGTCCGAGGGTTGTATATGGTGTTTTGGTCCGAGGGTTGTTTACGGTGTTTAGGTCCTAGAGTTGAAAATGGAGTTTTGGTAAAATGGTTGTGTATAGTATTTAAGTCCAACAGTTGTATATGGTGTTTGGTCGAAGGGTTGTATATGGTGTTTGGTCGAAGGGTTGTATATGGTGTTTAAGTTCAACAGTTGTATATGGTGTTTTGGTCCGATGGCTGTATATGGTGTTTTGGCCCATGGGTTGTATATGGTGTTTTAATCCAAGGGCTCAATACAGTGTTTTGGTCCTAGGGTTGAATATTATGTTTTGGCCCGTGGGTTGTATATAGTGTTTTGGACCGAGTATTGTATACAGTGTTTTGGTCCGAAGATTGTATAAGGTCTTTTGGTCCGAGGGTTGTATATGGTGTTTAGTTCCATGAGGTGTATACAGTGTTTTGGTCCAATTGTTGTGTATGGTGTTTTAGTCCATGGGTTCAATATGGTGTTTTGGTCCAAGGGTTGTATATGGTGTTTAGGTGCAAGGGTTGTTTACAGTCTTTTTGTCCGAGGGTTGTATATGGTGTTTTCGTTTAAGGGTTGAATATGGTGTTATGGTCCTAGGGCAGTAAATGGTGTTTTGGTCCAAGGGTTGTATATTCTGTTATGGTCTATGGGGGGTATGTGGTGTTGTGGTCCGAGGGTTGTATATGGTATTTAGGTCCGAGGGTTGTATACGGTGTTTTAGTCCGAGGGATGTATATGGTGTTTTGGTCCGAGGGTTGTATACAGCGTTTTGGTCCGAGGGGTTTTCTATGGTGTTTGGGTCCGAGGGTTGTATATGGTGTTTAGGTCCGAGGGTTTTCTTTGTTGTTTTGGTCTTAGGGTTGTATGTGTTATTTTGGTCCGAGGGTGGTACTTCGTGTTTTGTTCAGAGGGTTGAATATGGTGTTTTGGTCCGAGGGTTGTATATAGTGTTTTAGTCAGAGGGTTGTATACGGAGTTTTGGTACGTGGGTTGTATATGATGTTTAGGTCCGAGGGATTGTTAAGGTGTTTTGGTCCTAGGGTTGTATACGGTGTTTTGGTCCAAGGAATGTATACAGTGTTTTGGTCCAAGGGTTGTATACGGTGTTTCGGTCCGAGGGTTGTATATGGTGTTTTGGTCCGAGGGTTGTATTCAATGTTTTAGTCCGAGGGTTGTATACATTATTTTGGTCCGAGGGTTGTATACGGTGTTTTGGTCCGAGGGTTGTATACGGTGTTTTGGTCCGAGGGTTGTATACGGTGTTTTGGTCCGAGGGTTGTATACGGTGTTTTGGTCCGAGGGTTGTATACGGTGTTTTGGTCCGAGGGTTGTATACGGTGTTTTGGTCCGAGGGTTGTATACGGTGTTTTGGTCCGAGGGTTGTATACGGTGTTTTGGTCCGAGGGTTGTATACGGTGTTTTGGTCCGAGGGTTGTATACGGTGTTTTGGTCCGAGGGTTGTATACGGTGTTTTGGTCCGAGGGTTGTATACGGTGTTTTGGTCCGAGGGTTGTATACGGTGTTTTGGTCCGAGGGTTGTATACGGTGTTTTGGTCCGAGGGTTGTATACGGTGTTTTGGTCCGAGGGTTGTTTACGGCGTTTTTGTCCGAGGGATGTATATTTTGTTTTGGTCCGAGGCATGTATACGGTGTTGTGGTCCGAGGGTTGTATAAGGTGTTTAGGTCCGAGGGTTTTACATGGTGTTTTGGTCCGAGGGTTGTATATTGTGTTTTGGTCCGAAGGTTGTATACGGTGTTTTGGCCCAGGGGTTGTATATGGTGTTTTGGTCCGAGGGTTGTATATGGTGTTTAGGTCCTAGGGTTGTTTACGGTGTTTTAGGCCGAGGGCTGTATTCTGTGTCGTGGTCAGAGGGTTTTTTATGGTATTTTCGTCCGAGGGTCGTATATGGTGTTTTGGTCCAAAGGATGTATATGGTGTTTTGGTCCGATGGTTGTATATGGTGTTTTGGTCCGAGAGTTGTATATGTCTTTTAGTCAGATAATTGTATACGGTATATAGGTCAGAGGATTGTATAGAGTGTTTTGGTCCGAGGATTGAATAAGGTGTTTTCGTCCGAGGGTTGGATACAGTGTTTTGGTCTGAGTGTTGTATATTTGTGTTTTGGTCTGAGGATTGTATAGAGTTTTTTGGTCTGAGGGTTGTATATGGTGTTTTGATCCGAGGGTTGTATATGGTGTTTACGTACGTTGGTTGTAAATAGTGTTTAAATCCGATGGTTGTATATGGTGGTTTGGCCCATGGGTTGTATATGTGTTTTTGTCCATCGGTTGTATATGGTTTTTTGGTTCGAGGGATGAATATGGTGTTTTTGTCCGAAGGTTTTATATGGTGTTTTGATCCGAAGGATGTATACGGTATTTTGGTCCAAGGGGATGTATATGGTGTTTTGGTCCGAGGGTTGTATATGGTGTTTAGGTCCGAGGGTTATATACGGTGTTTTAGTCCGAGGGATGTATATGGTGTTTTGGTCCGAGGATGAAGTTAGTGTTTTGGTCCGAGGGTTGTATATGGTGTTTAGGTCCGAGGGTTTTCTTTGTTGTTTTGGTCTGAGGGTTATATGTGTTATTTTGATCCGAGGGTTGTATTCCGTGTTTTGTTTAGAGGGATGAATACGGTGTTTTGGTCCGAGGATTGTATGTGGTGTTTAGGTGCAAGGGTTGTATATGATGTTTAGGTCCGAGGGTTGTATACGGAGTTTTAGTACGATAGTTGTACATGATGTTATGGTCCGATAGTTGTACATGATGTTATGGTCCGATAGTTGTATATGGTGTTTTGGTCAGATGGTTGTATACGGAATATAGGTTCGAGGATTGTGAAGAGTGTTTTGGTCCGAGGATTGAATAAGGTGTTTTCGTTCGAGTGTTGGATACAGTGTTTTGGTCTGAGTGTTGTATATTTTTGTTTTGGTCCGAGGATTGGATACAGTATTTTGTCCTGAGGTTTGTATATGGTGTTTTGATCCGAGGTTTGTATTTGGTGTTTACGTACGAAGGTTGTATATGGTGTTTTGGCCCATCTTGAGGTTATCTTGAGATGATTTCGGGGCTTTTTAGTGTCCCCGCGGCCCGGTCCTCGACCAGGCCTCCACCCCCAGGAAGCAGCCCGTGACAGCTGACTAATACCCAGGTACCTATTTTACTGCTAGGTAACAGGGGCATTCAGGGCGAAAGAAACTTTGCCCATTTGTTTCTGCCTCGTGCGGGAATCGAACCCGCGCCACAGAATTACGAGTCCTGCGCGCTATCCACCAGGCTACGAGGCCCCATGGGTTATATATGGTATTTTGGTACAGTGGTTGTATATGGTTTTTTGGTCCGAGGGATGAATATGGTGTTTTTCTATGAGGGTTTTATACATAGTTTAGGTCCGAGGGTTGTACATGGTTTTTTGTCCGAGGTTTGAATATCGTGTTTAGGTCCGAGGGATGAAATATGGTGTTTTGGTCCAAGGAATGTAAACAGTGTTTTGATCCGAGAGTTGTATACGGTGTTTTGGTCCGAGGGTTGTATATGGTGTTTTGGTCCGAGGGTTGTGTACAGTGTTTAAGTCCGAGGGTTGTATACGGTGTTTAGGTCCTAGAGTTGAAAATGGAGTTTTGGTAAAATGGTTGTGTATAGTATTTAAGTCCAACAGTTGTATATGGTGTTTGGTCGAAGGGTTGTATATGGTGTTTGGTCGAAGGGTTGTATATGGTGTTTAAGTTCAACAGTTGTATATGGTGTTTTGGTCCGATGGCTGTATATGGTGTTTTGGCCCATGGGTTGTATATGGTGTTTTAATCCAAGGGCTCAATACAGTGTTTTGGTCCTAGGGTTGAATATTATGTTTTGGCCCGTGGGTTGTATATAGTGTTTTGGACCGAGTATTGTATACAGTGTTTTGGTCCGAAGATTGTATAAGGTCTTTTGGTCCGAGGGTTGTATATGGTGTTTAGTTCCATGAGGTGTATACAGTGTTTTGGTCCAATTGTTGTGTATGGTGTTTTAGTCCATGGGTTCAATATGGTGTTTTGGTCCAAGGGTTGTATATGGTGTTTAGGTGCAAGGGTTGTTTACAGTCTTTTTGTCCGAGGGTTGTATATGGTGTTTTCGTTTAAGGGTTGAATATGGTGTTATGGTCCTAGGGCAGTAAATGGTGTTTTGGTCCAAGGGTTGTATATTCTGTTATGGTCTATGGGGGGTATGTGGTGTTGTGGTCCGAGGGTTGTATATGGTATTTAGGTCCGAGGGTTGTATACGGTGTTTTAGTCCGAGGGATGTATATGGTGTTTTGGTCCGAGGGTTGTATACAGCGTTTTGGTCCGAGGGGTTTTCTATGGTGTTTGGGTCCGAGGGTTGTATATGGTGTTTAGGTCCGAGGGTTTTCTTTGTTGTTTTGGTCTTAGGGTTGTATGTGTTATTTTGGTCCGAGGGTGGTACTTCGTGTTTTGTTCAGAGGGTTGAATATGGTGTTTTGGTCCGAGGGTTGTATACGGAGTTTTGGTACGTGGGTTGTATATGATGTTTAGGTCCGAGGGATTGTTAAGGTGTTTTGGTCCTAGGGTTGTATACGGTGTTTTGGTCCAAGGAATGTATACAGTGTTTTGGTCCAAGGGTTGTATACGGTGTTTCGGTCCGAGGGTTGTATATGGTGTTTTGGTCCGAGGGTTGTATTCAATGTTTTAGTCCGAAGGTTGTATACATTATTTTGGTCCGAGGGTTGTATACGGTGTTTTGGTCCGAGGGTTGTATACGGTGTTTTGGTCCGAGGATTGTATACGGTGTTTTGGTCCGAGGGTTGTATACGGTGTTTTGGTCCGAGGGTTGTTTACGGTGTTTTGGTCCGAGGGTTGTATACGGTGTTTTGGTCCGAGGGTTGTATACGGTGTTTTGGTCCGAGGGTTGTATACGGTGTTTTGGTCCGAGGGTTGTATACGGTGTTTTGGTCCGAGGGTTGTATACGGTGTTTTGGTCCGAGGGTTGTATACGGTGTTTTGGTCCGAGGGTTGTATACGGTGTTTTGGTCCGAGGGTTGTATACGGTGTTTTGGTCCGAGGGTTGTATACGGTGTTTTGGTCCGAGGGTTGTATACGGTGTTTTGGTCCGAGGGTTGTATACGGTGTTTTGGTCCGAGGGTTGTATACGGTGTTTTGGTCCGAGGGTTGTATACGGTGTTTTGGTCCGAGGGTTGTATACGGTGTTTTAATACCGACTCTTTCTTTAAGCCTTTAATACTCATTGTGTTTTTCTTTAACTAGACCTATTACTTGACGGACAATGGACCAGATTATGTTCTTTTCAATGAATATACATGGTTGTGTAAATATATTTTTTTTTATTCATAATAAACTCTTTACAGTAAACTTGAATAAGAAATTGAAACCTATAATATTATTATATACCACAGTATTATATAAAAAGTGCATTAATCTGAAGATTATACTAATTAAGAGCAGGAAGAGATTTAACAATCATCAGTGAAGGAAACAGAGAGAGACACTGAGACACATTTCCATGACACATAATGGAACACGGGGTGAAGGAAGGTGAAGTAATGTTGGGAGCGGCGAGAGATGTACCTCCTGTGGCTCAAGAGAAAATAGATGAATAAGCATGCATGAAAGAATAGATGCATATTCTGACATGAAAAAATAGATGCATATGCTGGCATGGAAGAATAGATGAATATGCTGGCTGGAAAAATTTGGTGAATATGCTGGCAAGAAAGAATATATGAATATGCTGGCAAGGAAGAATAGTTGAATGTGCTGGCATGAAAGACTAGATGTATATAATGGCAAGAAAGAATAGATGAATATTCTGGTCGACGGGGAGTCACAATAACATGGCTGAAATATGTTGACCAGACCACACACTAGAAAGTGAAGGGACGACGACGTTTCGGTCCGTCCTGGACCATTCTCAAATCGACTTGAGATTGGTCCAGGACGGACCGAAACGTCGTCATCCTTTCATTTTCTAGTGTGTGGTTTAGTCAACAATATACTGGTCATTATAGCAGTGTCAGGTCTATACCATTGGCATAATTAGGCTGTGTTAGACGGCGAGGCTCGTAGACAGAAACATTTGTAAGTAGACTGATATATAATTATCAATTATCTTGATAATTAGAGAACATTCTACTTTTAGTCTAGTTCTTTTATTATACACCCCATACCCATCCTGTGGGCGGGGAAGGAAAATGTTACAGAGACACACAGTGGGCTCAGGGACTGAACCGCATCATTTATTTAGCTAAGAAATGCAGTCCTGGCAAGCTTGTTTCACGGATAATGTATATCATTATATCAACAATGAGTTCGAGAACAACAATAATTAGTCTCTAAGTTAAATAACTTACTTCTGAGGTGAGCTAAGGTGAGTTTCGTAGTTTGATTGGCTCACCCTGCACCCTCCCATCCCCCAATCCAGTGGACGGCGGTGGAAAAGTTCCAATCACTCAGTCACTCACATTTACTACCTACAGTTTGCAAACTGGGGAATTTGGCTAAAATTTTTGTAGTAGGTCATTGTGATTGAAATTGTAACACATTTCTTGAACAAACACTTGTTATAGAGCTAGCTCTAAACTCAAGTATATTTTCACACTCCAGCATCTAGCAACTGTGACTTAAGGAGTTGAGCTCAGTTAAGGATAATCAAGCTTGGAGAGTTGCACACATTTGGGTGCAAGAAATAAGGCATATACGTGTGAAGGACGGAGAGCCAGCTGTTTACATAGACTCCCCCACTCAAAATATAAGCCATCACACAATGTCTGGACAAGTGCACCTCCAGCTGCACCCGTGGGGCGGTGTAAGGAACCATCAGTGTATAGGGTTTGAGAGAGAGAATGTTCTGTGGACAGAGTATAATTGTGGCTTAAGGCGTTGAGCTTTGTCTCCTGCATGAAGTACCGCACGTCTATGGGTCATCCAATAAGGTTTGCAGACTTCAAGAGGTTACCACTGCTAGGCTTAGGCTCGGCTACAAGTACCTCTCGGAATTTGTAACATCTGCTGATGTAGATTTGACTAAATGTAAACTTTGTCAGCAGACCTATTCGCATAATTTGCGTCATTATATAATGGAATGTGAAAAAATCGTGGAATTCAGAGATAACACTATCAACAGTGTCCTAGAAATGTGTAAGTACTTTATTCATAATGATGTACTGCCCGAAATCTTAGCGAAGTATTCAAAATTTGCTTACTGTAAGTAATGCATGCACATGAATGTAAAGCTGCCGCCCAGTTGGGTGGGCATGCAGCAAGACTAGTAACTGTGCGACTCATCATAGATGTAAAGTGCCTTGTATAGTGACTGATGTGAGCCTCTTGTTGAATCACTTGTGACAAAAAAAGATTATTGATGTGTGTATTTGTGTGGGTGATTATATATGTGTGTATTTGTGTGGGTGATTAAATATGTGCGTATATGTATATATGTATACGTATGTATATGTACATGTATGCATGATTATGTGTACATGTATATATAACATTAATAATTTTGTAACTAGCGTCAAAAGATTGTTATTTGCTTAGCTAAACGAACTTGAGAGTTCAGTTCCTGAACCGATTATGTGCCTCTGTAATCCTTTACACCACCGCCAACGGGATGGGTATGGGGTGCATAATAAAGAAAGCAATTGAAATTTAATTGCTCTGTCTCCAGACGATGCTTGGGCTGATCTTTAATTTGCTTTTTGGGTGGAAAGGGAGGAATTAAAATTGGAAAGCGTATAATTTCCTACGGTGCAGGAAAGTGCCAATTTGTATTCAGTACAGATAGAAAATCTGATACATTCTGAGTTCAGTTGCAAATTTAGTTATACATTTTGTTCTATAATGGTAATGATAATGTTTGATAATGTTGACCTTCAGTTCAAGTCTGGAGTGCTTCTGTGCAGGGATTAGGAAAAGCTAGCCCAATTTTTAAGTCAATTAGAAAACTAATTCATTAATACGATCAATGACACTCGGAATATGGAGTTCCCTTCTCGCATTAAGTGTCTTTATGGTACGGAGGCACCCAAAGATGACCTCATGGCTTCGTTGTACATTTTGTCTAGCCATCAAAGCTTTCTTTCAGGCACTACAGTAACCAGAGATGCAGCATAGTCCACTAAAGATCTGATGTATGCAATGTATATCATTTTTTTGACAATTATGGCAATGGCACCAGGGCCTGAAAGATAACCTGTAACAGACTTGAGAGCTCTCAGCCTCTCTTTATACTGACGACAAAGTGTGATTACATTAGGAATATAAAATGAGACCCTGGTCCCCCTTTGTCCTCCCTCCTCCCCCCCTTCACCGATACATCTCCCCTTCACCCCCCCTCTTCCTCTTCTGTCACAAAATTAAATACTGAGAAAGTGCACGGGTTTCACGGGATTGCACAATTGCACGTAGGGGAAAAGCTCCATAGTAAATTCACACTCTACGGACATCACACGTCTTATTTCATCACGGATAAAAATCAGACTTATTGACTATCGCTTTGGGATGTTTGGTTACACATTATATTTCTTAAGGCATTTAACTTAAGCTTACCCCGACCAGCCTATGTCTGTCTCGCACCTCACACGATTTACACTAACAATTTGGGTGAGACTAGCAGCAAGCCTCTGGCCTTTATTTAGAAAACGATATTCATATAGTTTTATAACTTTAACTCACAAGTTAGACTGTTAGAGAGATTGTCAAAATATATATGTATAGACGAGTGACACATATGTGCCATAATGTGTACCAACACTCAGCACATTGCTCAAGGCTTCGCGATCGTATAAAGAAAAAGAGTGAGAATTGGAGACACAAAAAAACTTTAATAAAAGAGAGTGAAAAAGAAAAGAGAGAACTAGACAGGAAAAATGTGAGAAAGAGGAAGTATGAGACAGCTGCGACAGCGTCTGATTTTAATGTAATTATGACCAAAACATTATGGATTAATGTGAGGTGGAATTAATTCAAAACATCAAAAGGATTAAATTTTCGATTAAATTGGTTTAAATACAGCTTGACACGCTGTAAAAATTAAAAAATAATTGATCCTTAAACTTTAAAAAAAAAAAAAAAAAATCTATAGAATTAGGCGCACCTGAGGAACTTGCGTGAATGATGTGGCTCGTGTTGACACTTACAATAACAAGACAAGACGTACGAGATTTTGGCCGCTGCCATACTTGCTGAGAGAGACGATACAACACCTGACTGAAAACGCACACACCTGAAGCTTCACAAGGTCGCAAAACAGACACTTCGGAGCTGTGTGGTGCTGGGGAGTCCCAGTGTTAACCTTGTGGTGTCTAAGTGTTCAGTTTGTGGTGCTGAGGTGTTCCATTGTTAAGCTATGTGGAGCTGCTGTGTCACAGTATTAAGATTTGTGGTGCTGCTGTAACCCAGTGTTAAGCTTTGTTGTGCTGCTGTGTCACAGTAATAAGATATGTGATGCTGTGGTGTCTCAGTGTTAAGCTTTGTGGTGCTGCTGTGATCCAGTGTTAAGCTTTGTGGTGCTGTCGTGTCCCAGTGGTAAGCCTCGTGGAGCTGGGGTTTCCTAGTGTTAAGCTTTGTGGTGCTGCTGTGTCCGAGTGTTAAAGCTTTGTGGTGCTGCTGTGTCCCAGTGTTAAGCTTTGTGATGCTGCTGTGTCATAGTGTTAAGCTTAGAGGTGCTCTGGTGTCCCAGTGTTAAGCTTTGTGGTGCTATGGAGTGCCAGTTTCAAGCTTTGTGGTGCCGTGGTGTCCCAGTTTTAAGCTTTGAGGTACTCTGGTGTCGCAGTGTTAAGATTTGTGGTGCTGCTGTGTCTCTGTCTTAAGCTTTGTGGTGCTGTGGTGTCCCAGTGTTAAGCTTTGTGGTGCTGTGGTGTCGCAGTGTTAAGCTTTGTGCTGCTGTGTCGCAGTGTTAGGCTTTGTAGTGCTGTGGTGTCCCAGTGTTAAGCTTTGTGGTGCTCTGGTGTCCCAGTGTTAAGCTTTGTGGTGCTCTGGTGTCCCAGTTTTAAGCTTTGTGGTGCTGTGTTGTCCCAGTGTTAAGCTTTGTGCTTCTGTGTCGCAGTGTTAAGTTTTGTAGTGCTGTGGTGTCCCCGTTTTAAGTTTTGTGGTGCTCTGGTGTCCCAGTGTTAAGTTTTGTAGTGCTGTGGTGTCCCTGTTTTAGGCTTTTTGGTGCTGAGGTGTCCCAGTGCTAAGCTTAGAGGTGTTCTGCTGACCCTGTGATAAGCTTTGTGGTGCTGTAGTGTCCCAGTGTTAAGCCTTTTGGTGCCGTGGTGTCCCAGTGTTAAGCTTTATGGTGCTGCTGTGTCCCAGTGTTAAGCTTTGTTGTGCTGTGGTGTTCCTAGTGTTAAGCTTTGTGGTGCTGTGGTGTTCCTAGTGTTAAGCTTTGTGCTGCTGTGTCCTAATGTTAAGATTTTAGGTGCTGCTGTGTCCCAGTGTTAAGCTTTGTGGTGCTGTGGTGTCCCAGTGTTAAGCTTTGTGGTGCTGTGGTGTACCAGTGTTAAGCTTTGTGGTGCTGTGGTGTACCAGTGTTAAGCTTTGTGGTGCTGTGGTGTACCAGTGTTGAGCTTTGTGGCGCTGCTGTGTCCCCGTGTTAAGCTTTGTGGTGCTGTGGTGTACCAGTGTTGAGCTTTGTGGCGCTGCTGTGTCCCCGTGTTAAGCTTTGTGGTGCTGTGGTGTACCAGTGTTAAGCAAAAAACAAAAACAAAAACAAGAACAAACAACAAAGTACAGTTCATAAATGGTCTCCTCACGGAGTCAAATGCAGTGTTTGGAGCTTTCACAGAAACCCATGCAGGGGAATTGTTGGACAGTGAGATCTGGATTCCAGGATATAACCTATACAGGTGCGATAGGAAAATTTGGTCACATGGAGGAGTGGGTCTGTATATTAGGGAAGACCTTGTATGCTCGGAGCTCCTAAACGTTACAAATGAGGTGGTAGAGGTACTGGGATTAAAAATAGAGAAAATAAATTTAGTGATTATTCTAATATACAAACCGCCAGATGCAACGGCTGAGGAATTCACAGAACAGATAAACAAAATAGAGAATAGCCTTGATAATTTGGAGAACCCGATACCTGATATTATCTTCCTAGGCGACTTCAACTTGCCTAGTCTCAGGTGGAAAATAGCAAACAATAATATTATACCAGGAAATCTATCAGGACCTAACCAACCACAGATTAGAGAACTACTTAGATTCTGTGACAAATTTTCACTCAATCAGCAGATATTGGAGCCAACGAGAAATGAAAATATTCTAGATCTGGTCTTTACGAACAATGAAGACATTATCAGAGACATTACGATATCAGATACCACATACTCAGATCACAAGCTCATTGAAGTGCAAACGACCATCAATACTCAGAATAGACCTAAAACGTTGATAAAGCGAGAGGGGCTATTCAGTAAATTCAATTTTAATAATAAAAGGATAGACTGGGAGATAATAAACAGGGAACTTACAAACATTCCATGGGAAACTGTTTTAAGTAATATAAATCCTACTGAAGGAATAGAAAAACTGACTTCGGAAGCGTATCAAGTCTGTCTGAAACATGTTCCTTTGAGGAAAGCTAGAAAGAGATCTAACGTAGAAAGAGAACGCAGACGACACTATAAACGCAGGAAAAAAATAACGGAACTGCTTATGCAGACACGAATTTCCCGTCAAAGAAGGAATAATTTAAATAGGGAGATTGAAGAAATCGAGCGGAAATTTAAACACTCATATGAAACTGAAGAAAGGCAGTTAGAACAGAAAGCAATTCAGGAAATAAAGAAAAATCCAAAATATTTCTTCTCATATGCGAAATCAAAAGCAAAAACCACTGCCAGTATTGGACCTATTCGTACAAGTGAAGGTTCATACACGGAGGATGACAAAGAAATTAGTGAAATCCTAAAAAAGCAGTATGAGGACATGTTTAGCACTCCAATAAACAACATGAAGGTGGAAGATCCAGTCGATTTCTTTATGCGGGATATTCAAACCCCTGTAAATATAACTGATATAAACACGAGCGCACTAAATTTTGAAAGAGAAATTGAAAACATGCCCATGCACTCGGCCCCAGGTCCAGACTCATGGAATTCAATATTTATAAAGAAATGCAAAGTGCCGGTAGCACAGGCACTCAGTATAGTGTGGAGGAAGAGCTTGGACACGGGGGAGATACCAGATGCACTTAAAGTAGCAGACATAGCCCCTCTACACAAGGGAGGGAGCAAAGCATTGGGAAAGAATTATAGACCAGTCGCACTAACATCGCACATCATAAAAGTATTTGAGAGAGTGATTAGGAGTCAGGTCACCAATTTCATGGAGAAGAATGACCTTCACAACCCAGGCCAACATGGCTTTCGAGCGGGAAGACCGTGCCTCTCACAGCTACTTGAGCACTACGACAAAGTCACTGAGGCATTAGAAGAAAAACAGAATGCTGATGTGATATACACGGACTTCGCAAAGGCTTTCGATAAATGTGACCATGGCGTGATAGCACACAAAATGAAGTCAATGGGAATAACCGGTAAAGTAGGACGCTGGATACTCAGTTTTCTGTCAAACAGGGCTCAGCGAGTAACGGTCAACCATATAAAATCTAGTCCAAGTGCAGTTAAAAGCTCTGTACCTCAGGGTACAGTCCTTGCACCGCTGCTTTTCCTTATTCTCATATCAGATATAGACAAAAATACAAGTCACAGCTTCGTATCATCCTTTGCAGATGACACAAAAATCAGTATGAAAATTACCTCGGCTGAAGACATTGAGAAACTTCAAGCTGATATTAATAAAGTTTTCGACTGGGCATCAGAAAATAACATGATGTTTAACAGTGATAAATTCCAGGTACTCAGGTACGGTAAAAATGAGAACCTTAAACTTAATACAGAGTACAAAACACAATCAAATGCACCCATAGTAGGAAAACAGCATGTAAAGGATTTGGGAATAATGATGTCTGACGACCTAACGTTTAAGGAGCATAACCAAGCAAATATTGCGACAGCCAGAAAAATGATAGGATGGATTACGAGAACTTTCAAATCCAGGGATCCCATCACAATGGTTGTACTCTTCAAGTCACTTGTGTTGTCCCGTCTTGAGTACTGCACAGTACTCACTTCCCCCTTCAGAGCAGGAGAGATTGCTGAAATAGAGGGAATACAGAGAACATATACGGCACGCATAGACGCAATAAAGCACCTAAATTATTGGGATCGTCTCAAAGCCCTCCAAATGTACTCACTAGAAAGAAGACGAGAGAGATATCAAATAATATACACCTGGAAGATACTGGAGGGCCAAGTACCCAATCTACACAGTAAAATAACAACGTATTGGAGTGAACGATATGGAAGAAAATGCAGAATAGAACCAGTGAAGAGCAGAGGTGCCATAGGCACAATCAGAGAACACTGTATAAACATCAGAGGTCCGCGGTTGTTCAACGTCCTCCCAGCAAGCATAAGAAATATTGCCGGAACAACCGTGGACATCTTCAAGAGGAAACTAGATTTATTCCTCCAAGGAGTGCCGGACCAACCGGGCTGTGGTGGGTATGTGGGCCTGCGGGCCGCTCCAAGCAACAGCCTAGTGGACCAAACTCTCACAAGTCAAGCCTGGCCTCGGGCCGGGCTTGGGGAGTAGAAGAACTCCCAGAACCCCATCAACCAGGTATCAACCAGGTATCAAACTTTGTGGTGCTGTGGTGTCGCAGTGTTCAGCTTTGTGGTGCTGTGGTGTCCCAGTGTTAAGCTTTGTGGTGCTGCTGTGTCCTAGTGTTAAGCTTCGTGGCGCTGCTGTGTCCCAGTATTAAGACTTGTGGTGCTGCTGTGTCCCAGTGTTAAGCTTTGTGCTGCTGTGTCCCCGTTTTAAGCTTTGTGGAGCTGTGGTGTCCTTGTGTTAAGCTTTGTGGTGCTGTGGTATCCCAGTGTTAAGCTTTATGGTGCTGTGGTGTCCCAGTGTTAAGCTTTGTGGTGCTGTGTCCCTGTTTTAAGCTTTGTGGTGCTGTGGTGTCCCAGTGTTAAGCATTGTGCTGCTGTGGTGTCCCAGTGTTAAGCTTTGTGGTGCTGTGGTGTACCAGTGTTAAGCTTTGTGCTGCTGTGGTGTCCCAGTGTTAAGCATTGTGCTGCTGTGGTGTCCCAGTGTTAAGCTTTGTGCTGCTGTGGTGTCCCAGTGTTAAGCTTTGTGCTGCTGTGGTGTCCCAGTGTTAAGCTTTGTGCTGCTGTGGTGTCCCAGTGTTAAGCTTTGTGCTGCTGTGGTGTCCCAGTGTTAAGCTTTGTGCTGCTGTGGTGTCCCAGTGTTAAGCTTTGTGGTGCTGTGGTGTCCCAGTGTTAAGCTTTGTGTTGTTATTGTTTCCCTGAGGCGTCCCACTCACCAAAAAGTGATGACCAGGCCACACACCAGAGGGTGATGACCAGGCCACACACCAGAGAGAGATGACCAGCCCACACACTAGAGAGAGATGACCAGCCCACACACTAGAGAGAGATGACCAGCCCACACATAAAAAAGTGACGACCAACCAATACATCAGAAAATGATGACCAGTCCACACACTAGAGAGAGATGACCAGCCCACACATAAAAAAGTGATGACCAATCAATACATCAGAAAATGATGACCAGTCCACACACCAGAGAGTGACGACCAACCAACTCACCAGAGAGTGATGACCAGCCCACTCATCAAAAAGTGATGACCAGCCCAAACACTAGAGAGTGATGACCAGCTCACACATCAGAAGGTGATGACCACCCTACAAACCAGAAAGTGATGACCAACCTACACATCAGAAAATGGTGACCAGCCCACACATCAGAAAGTGATGACCAGCCCACACACCTGAAAGTGATGACCAGCCCACACACCAGAAAGTGATGATAAGCCCACACACCAGAAAGTGATGACCAGCCACACACACCAGAAAGTGATGACCAGCCTACACACCAGAAGGTGATGACCAGCCCACACCTCAGAAAGTGATGACCTGCCCACACACCAGAAAGTGATGACCAGCCCACACATCAGAAAGTGTAGACCAGCCCACACACCAGAAAGTGATGACCAGCCAACACACCAGAAAGTGATGATCAGCCCACACACCAGAAAGTGATGACCAGCCACACACACCAGAAAGTGATGACCAGCCTACACACCAGAAGGTGATGACCAGCCCACACCTCAGAAAGTGATGACCTGCCCACACACCAGAAAGTGATGACCAGCCCACACATCAGAAAGTGTAGACCAGCCCACACACCAGAAAGTGATGACCAGCCAACACACCAGAAAGTGATGATCAGCCCACACACCAGAAAGTGATGACCAGCCACACACACCAGAAAGTGATGACCAGCCTACACACCAGAAGGTGATGACCAGCCCACACCTCAGAAAGTGATGACCTGCCCACACACCAGAAAGTGATGACCAGCCCACACACGAGAAAGTGATGAGCAACCCACACACTAGAAAGTGATGACCAACCCACACACCAGAAAAAGTTGACAAGTCCACACACAAGAAAGTGATGACCAGCCCACACACCAGAGACTGATGACCAGCCCACACATCAGAAAGTGATGACCAGCCAAAACAACAGAGTGATGACCAGCCCACACATCAGAAGGTGATGACCAGCCCACATACCAGAAAGTGATGACGAGCCTACACATCAGAAATTGATGACCAGCCCACACTTCAGAAAGTGATGACCAGCCCACATACCAGAAAGTGATGACGAGCCTACACTTCAGAAAGTGATGACCAGCCCAATCAACAGAGTGATGACCAGCTCACACACCAGAGACTGATGACCAGCTCACACACCAGAAAGTGATGACCAGCCCACACATCAGAAGGTGATGACCACCCCCACACACCAGAAAGTGATGACCAACCTACACATCAGAAAATGATGACCAGCCCACACATCAGAAAGTGATGACCAGCTCACATACCTGAAAGTGATAACCAGCCCAAACACCGGAAAGTGATGATGAGCCCACACACCAGAAAGTGATGACCAGCATACACACCAGAAAGTGATGAGCACCCTACACACCAGAAGGTGATGACCAGCCCACACACCAGGAAGTGATGACCTGCCCACACATCAGAAAGTGATGATCAGCCAACACACCAGAAAATGATGACCAGCCCACACATCAGAAAGTGATGACCAGCTCACATACCTGAAAGTGATAACCAGCCCAAACACCGGAAGTGATGATGAGCCCACACACCAGAAAGTGATGACCAGCTTACACACCAGAAAGTGATGAGCACCCTACACACCAGAAGGTGATGACCATCCTACACACCAAAAAGTAATGACTAGCCCACACACCAGAAAGTGATGACCAACCAACACACCAGAAAGTGATGACCAGCCTACACACTATAGAGTGATGATCAGCCCACACACCAGTGAGTGATGACCATCCCACACATCAGAAAGTAATGACCAGCCCACACACCAGTGAGTGATGACCAACCCTACATCAGAGAGTGAGGACCAGCTTACTAACCAGAAAGTAATGACCATCCCACACATCAGAAAGTAATGACCAGCCTAAACACCAGAGAGTGATGACCAACTCTACATCAGAGAGTGAGGAATAGCTTACTCACCAGAGAGTGATGACCAGCCCAAACACCAGAGAGTGATGACCAGCCCACACACCAGAAAGTGATGAACAGCCCACACACCAGAGAGTGATGACCAGCCCACACACCAGAGTGATAACCATCCCACACACCAGAGAGTGATGACCAACCCGCACACCAGAGAGTGATGACCAGCCCACACACCAGGGTGATGACCATCCCACACACCAGAGAGTGATGACCAACCCGCACACCAGAGAGTGATGACCAGCTCACACACCAGAAAGTGATGACCAACCCACACACCAGAGAGTGATGACCATCCCACACACTAGAGAGTGATGACCAGCCCACACACCAGAGTGATGACCATCCCACACACTAGAGAGTGATGACCAGCCCACACACCAGAGAGTGATGACCAGCCCACACACCAGAGAGTGATGACCAGCTCACACACTAGAAAGTGATGACCAACCCACACACCAGAGAGTGATGACACGTCGACGTTCCGGACCGTAACAGAGATGTACCGGACTAAGTCACAAGCCGTCAACACTGAGGGACTAAGCACCCTCACAACTGACAAAACACGAAGTAGCATAATAATTTGTCAATAGTTGTACAGTACTTTCAGCTCACACTGTGTTAGTTGGGTGTTCAGGAGGAAGTTGAAGCAGCGAGAAGGTGCCGGGCCGGATGTAGGCCGCGGGCCGCATTTATATGGGTGACGGGTCGCATGTGGCCCGCGGGCTGTTCGTTTGACCCACATGTGCTAGAGGTTAGTGTCGTTGTGCAATTCTTTTAAAAGTAAAACTATTTAATTTAAATATATTTTTTTATTTAAAAGTACAAATACACGTCTGAAAACCCCGAGAAACTAAGTCATGTAAGCCATGAAGGAGACCACTAATACTGTGACAACTTGTGTTCCCATATGTTGACGGAGCGAGTCCAAGTTTCCCTAAGTTACACCTCAACGTTAAAAGCTAACATTGACTTCGTAAGCAGTCTTAGATGTCATTTGTTTCATTGTCTCCTCTCTTGCTACAGGTCATTCAAGAGAGCACTATCATAACCTACATATACAGTTCAATATTGACAGGTTCTAGTCCTGTTTCACGCCAGCCTCAATGGAGCCAATACCTGCAGTACGTATTTGATTAAACGGCTTCTCCCCCGGTTCTAGCGTGCAAAATTGGACATAATAGCTAAAGAAGCCAATTCCGATAAACTGTACACATCAATGGATTAAAGACTAGTAACCCAACTTCCAAATCAATAGAACCACGAAATTCTCTTATAACCTACTTGAGTCTTAAAACAAATCTATGTCATTACTGATACTTTTGTTTATTTATATATACAAGAGTTTTTACATTCTTATAAAGCCACTTGCACATATAGTATTTCGGGCAGATCATTAATTCCATTTTTCCCTGGCATACGACCCGCCCAATCGTTTAACAACAGGGTACCGATTTTACTGCTGGGTGAACAGAGGCTACAGTTAAAGATTGGCGCCCAGTAAATCCTCCCCCGCCAGGATGCAAACCCTGGCCAAAGCGTTCATGAAGCGTCGGACGAATGCTTTACCACTGCGCCACGGGAACTCTACTGTAAGATCTTTGTCATGTTTCTTATAACATTTTTTTTTAGGGATATTCCTGCGCGGGCCCTAAGCCTCTGGCTGGCCAACTAAGTGTTGCATATTTCTGTTTTACTTTGGTGGTCTATGAGTATTTATGACTCGTATCGTCGCATCGGTAAGATTTTGCCCCATGTATTTAACAACTGCTTCAGCTCTACAGGCTTACCATAGCCCGTGCTGCTTGGAACTTTTTGTTTCAAGTAGCGAATCTTGCGAATCAACAACAACTTCTGCTCTGTTGAATCCTAGTTGAAATATTATTGGGTTTGCAACTGTGCACTGTGTTAGATAATGTTCCAGTGGTCTGTCGGGCATTTCTTCACAGTGCTGACATTTCCTCTCATCTTCTGGAACCTGTACTTTTATAATTAAAAGGATACAGGATTAACTAAAATTGTCATAACAGCTAAGGGTCATAATTACTCTGAGAGGAAATATTATATATAGGAATTCTTCATGTCCATATTTGTAGCTGTGAAAAATATAAATGAACAAAGATTTATACACTGCAAGATGTCACTGGTACGCTGCAAGATAATAATTAATAATAAATACATATTGCAGCACTTCTCTAGTAAATGCAATGCGCTAAGCATTGGAGGTTTAGGAGGAGAAGGTGGTTTGAAACACTTAATAATTGTGAGGCTAGTTAGGAGATGGAACGTAGTGAGGCATCAAATACTGGAAATATACTTCATATTTTGCTACAATTACAACCTGTCCTCCGGAAATGATAGTACTTATAATAAACCATTTGGTCGGAAGTATGTAAATGTAATGATGGACTGCCAGTAAACCACTTTTGTACTATTAATTTTGGAGTCCGGATAAATAAAAGGTAAAACCAAGCTTGAATATTCCTAGGCCTGGTATAGCACATATATGTACTGCGTTAGTCCTAAGATAGCGTGAAATAGGTTTAGGATGGTTAGGAGAGCTTAGATTAGGCTAGGTTAGGCTAGGTTAAGTCATATACGTATGTTGCGGTTTAAAAAAAATCTGGATTGTCAAAATTCAATAATACAAAATTCCACTCCATAGTGGTTCATCCCTACATATTGGTACGTTTCATCTAAAGATTATCATAGATACTTTCATTTTAGGAGGATGAACTGTATAAGTTTACTCTTTATAGCACCTATGTGGGTAGTGTCATATTGACGGAGTTGATTAATGATTAATTTAAAAATCCGAGAGAATGTGCTAGAGCTTACTGCAAGTAAGTATTAAGTACAAAGATTAAGTACACAATATCAACAATAGCAGCATACTACCCGGCCTGACACATATAAACATCGCAATAACCATACAAACACATAATAAAAAATCTCCACCACTATTTACAACCGGCCATCACCACCACCACAACCACTACTACCAACACTAAGGCTGAGCCCACTACCCCCTAGCATCAAACAACGCTTCCAGGCTGACAAAAATACCCTCACCATGGCGCCTGTGTGACCTTGTTAAACACAAAACAAAGCTGGAGAGAATAAAGAGGTATGACAACTAATTTGCCTCAGAACTGAGGGGGTTGACTTACGAAGAAAGGCGTGGAATTTATCCTGATTTAATTTGAGGAGAGAACTGGTAGAGCAAATATGACTACAGCTTACAAAGGTGAGATCGGAGTTGACGGAACATATATGGACAGAGTATTAGGGATAATTGGTACACAAACAAGGTAAAACAGGAACTAAACTGAGCAGCCAAAGAAAGCACAGAGGCTAAAGAAACCATTTTTTCAGTGTAAACATTGCAACAAAATAAATATTCTGTTCCAAGAATTAAGGTGAAGTGATGGAGGCAGACATCAAACAGTGTCAAACATAGATACGAATGAACCCAATAAGCGTGTAACCTTTAAAACATGTTAAACGAAAGTTAAGAGGCGAGACCCAAGATCTGAAGCCCTGAGATGCACAATTATGCTCGTATCCCCACCTCAGTCATACTAACCATACAAACACATAAAAACCAGTTCCTAACTCTCGCAGTTAACTTCAGATTTATTGTTCGGGAAATTATATAAACTTTGACGAAGGCTAGTCATACCACAAAAGGTTACAGACCAGGAGTGTTGGTCTTCTAACGTTACAGACAAGGAGAGTGTTGGCCTTCTAATGTTACAGACCAGGAGTGTTGGTCTCAACCACCTTCCCTCTCCTTCACCACCTTCCCTCTCCTTCACCACCTTCCCTCTCCTTCACCACCTTCCCTCTCCTTCACCACCTTCCCTCTCCTTCAGCACCTTCCCTCTCCTTCACCACCTTCCCTCTCCTTCCCTCTCCTTCACCACCTTCCCTCCCCTTCACTACCTTCCCTCTCCTTCACCACCTTCCCTCTCCTTCACCACCTTCCCTCTCCTTCACCACCTTCCCTCTCCTTCACCACCTTCCCTCTCCTTCACCACCTTCCCTCTCCTTCACCACCTTCCCTCTCCTTCACCACCTTCCCTCTCCTTCACCACCTTCCCTCTCCTTCACCACCTTCCCTCTCTTTCACCACCTTCCCTCTCCTTCACCACCTTCCCTCTCCTTCACCACCTTCCCTCTCCTTCACCTCCTTCCCTCTCCTTCACCACCTTCCCTCTCCTTCACCTCCTTCCCTCTCCTTCACCACCTTCCCTCTCCTTCACCACCTTCCCTCTCCTTCACCACCTTCCCTCCCCTTCACTACCTTCCATTCCCTTCCCCACCTTCCCTACCCTTCATCGCTATGGATGATACAGACGTCCAACACCAACTGTCTATAGACTGTTCACCGTCGAGTGCGCTGTGTTTCTGTGTGCGAGAACAGAGAGATTGACAGAGTTGTCGGACAATGAGAAACGAGACTTTGCTGGGTTATGAGCTGTGGTGAGGCTCCTCTTGGTTACGGCATTAACTTTACACATAGTCGGTGTGGATTGCGGCTGCAAATCGGATATTAACTATAATATGAAGGGTTTGAGGCTTGGGACATGTATACATGTTGCTAACATTAGAGTCGCTGAAAAACCTCACCTGCCACAGTTGCCAACACCGCCTCCACCCCCAGGAAGCAGCCCGTGACAGCTGACTAACACCCAGGTACCTATTTTACTGCTAGGTAACAGGGACATAGGGTGAAAGAAACTCTGCCCATTGTTTCTCGCCGGCGCCCTGGATCGACCCCGGGACCACAGGATCACAAGTCCAGCGTGCTGTCCGCTCGGCCGACCGGCTCCTTATGGTTTACCTACAGTTCATTCTCACGCTATGTTTGGAAAATGTTGATTCTCACTACTGGTTTCTGTCTACGATGGGGAGTCTCAGCAAGACTGCTCGTGTGCTTGAGTTAGTACTGGTCGGAGTGCTCGGGTGGCGAGAGAAGCCCACTAGCTGGTGAACTGTAACAAAGGAGGACTCAGTATCCTGCAACATTGTTTAGATAATCCGGCAAGATTTCTTATTCTAGGTCGTCAGATGCTGAGCAGACACCGAGGCCACAGAGTCTGACGGGGAAAGTAACTTGTTTCCAAATTACAATTCGTAACATATGTCAGAGATCTTGTTGATAAACAGATAAGTAATCAGATAAGTAATGTCTATACCATTTGTTATACTATGTTCTGTGTACATTTAAGATCAATCACCTGTTGTCTACGACTTTCCCCGATTCACTTCTCTATACGATTTCGACAGCAACAATAACGCCTCATGAAACTGCTAAACGAAGAGTTGATGACGATGTTAATTAATTTTCCACCACATGAAAACTGTAATTTACCTTTCAGTTGCACATTGTGTTGGACAGAAACAGATAATATTCGGGGCAGACTATGGTAATCATTTTTTCAGCGCTAAGTGCGAATTCTGCAAAATTCATGCAATAAAAACAGGATAATAATAATAAAAGAGTTTGCATCATTTGATTTACTTGCGCCTTGCTGAATAAATCAGAGAACTAATTAGGTCGCTTGCAATGAATTTTGTAATTACTTGCGCCCACCACATTGTGACTTACAGCCAGAACTTTATATAAACTATGAAAAAAAAATCCGGTTACAATTAAACTTTTGCATTTAGTGAAAGTTATAATTAAATTTTCACTCTGACGCAAATAACCAGAGTGGAAATTCAGTGTCCCTGTTCATACACGTAATAATATCACTAAACTTTAGTCTGGCAGCTGCTACGGCAGTTAAACGCTTAGCAGACTTTGCTTCAATTGTCCGGCCTCGTGAAAAGCCAACTTTAACTCAGCTCTGCAACTTCTGCTATCACTGCACAACGAAAATCATGTTGCAATATTTGCTTTGTCGTTGATCCTCAACTTTTCTTAAGAAACATGAAAGGTTCATTGTTCTTAAATGTTTTTGTTACGTGTCCTTGCTATCATGTCTCTCTCACTTTTGTCTTTCAAATGGTTGATTTATCAGAAGTTTAGGAGACAAATTATTTAAAGTTCAGAAATTAGGCAATTTGAAGAGAGATGAATTGCTTAATAAACCTTTTCCTAGACTCAGATGGTCAGGGTTGACCCAGGTCAGGGATGGCCATGGTCAGGGATGGCCACTGTCAGGGATAACAAAGGTCAGGGATGGCCATGGTCAGGGATAACAAAGGTCAGTGATGGCCATGGTCAGGGATGGCCACGGTCAGGGATAACAAAGGTCAGGGTTGGCCATGGTCAGGGATAACAAAGGTCAGGGATGGCCATGGTCAGGGATGGCCACAATCAGGGATAACAAAGGTCAGGGATGGGCATGGTCAGGGATGGCCACGGTCAGGGATACCCAAGGTCAGGGATGGCCATGGTCAGGGATAACAAAGGTCAGGGATGGCCATGGTCAGGGATGGCCATGGTCAGGGATGGCCATGGTCAGGGATGGCCATGGTCAGGGATGGCCATGGTCAGGGATGGCCATGGTCAGGGATGGCCATGGTCAGGGATGGCCATGGTCAGGGATGGCCATGGTCAGGGATAACAAAGGTCAGGGATGGCCATGGTCAGGGATGGCCACGGTCAGGGATAACCAAGGTCAGGGATGGCCATGGTCAGGGATGGCCACGGTCAGGGATAACCAAGGTCAGGAATGGCCATGATCAGGGATGGCCATGGTCATGGATGGCCAAGGTCAGGGAAAACAAAGGTCAGGGATGTCCATGGTCAGGGATGGCCACGGTCAGGGATACCCAAGGTCAGGGATGGCCATGGTCAGGGATGGCCATGGTCAGGGATAACAAAGGTCAGGGATGGCCATAGTTAGGGATAACAAAGGTCAGGGATGGCCATGGTCAGGGATGGCCACAATCAGGGATAACAAAGGTCAGGGATGGGCATGGTCAGGGATGGCCACGGTCAGGGATACCCAAGGTCAGGGATGGCCATGGTCAGGGATAACAAAGGTCAGGGATGGCCATGGTCAGGGATGGCCATGGTCAGGGATGGCCATGGTCAGGGATGGCCATGGTCAGGGATGGCCATGGTCAGGGATGGCCATGGTCAGGGATGGCCATGGTCAGGGATGGCCATGGTCAGGGATGGCCATGGTCAGGGATGGCCATGGTCAGGGATGGCCATGGTCAGGGATGGCCATGGTCAGGGATGGCCATGGTCAGGGATAACAAAGGTCAGGGATGGCCATGGTCAGGGATGGCCACGGTCAGGGATAACCAAGGTCAGGGATGGCCATGGTCAGGGATGGCCACGGTCAGGGATAACCAAGGTCAGGAATGGCCATGATCAGGGATGGCCATGGTCATGGATGGCCAAGGTCAGGGAAAACAAAGGTCAGGGATGTCCATGGTCAGGGATGGCCACGGTCAGGGATACCCAAGGTCAGGGATGGCCATGGTCAGGGATGGCCATGGTCAGGGATAACAAAGGTCAGGGATGGCCATAGTTAGGGATAACAAAGGTCAGGGATGGCCATGGTCAGGGATGGCCAAGGTCAGGGATGGCCATGGTTAGGGATGGCCAAGGTCAGGGATGGCTAAGGTCAGGGATGACCAATGTTAGGGCTAGCCATGATCTGGGAGAGCCAAGGTCAGGGATGGTCAAGGTTAGGGATGGCCATGATCAGGGATGGCCAAGACCAGGTAAGACCAAGGTCAGGCATGGCCATGGTCAGGGATGGCCAAGGTCAGGGATGGTCAAGGTTAGGGATGGCCATGATCAGGGATGGCCAAGATCAGGTATGACCAAGGTCAGGGATGGCCAAAGTTAGGGCTGGCCATGATCAGGGATGGCCAAGGTCAGAGATGACCAAGGTTAGGGCTAGCCATGATCAGGGATAGCCAAGGTCAGGGATGGTCAAGGTTAGGGATGGCCATGATCAGGGATGGCCAAGATCAGGTATGACCAAGGTCAGGGATGGCCATGGTCAGGGATGGCCACGGTCAGGGATAACCAAGGTCAGGGATGGCCATGATCAGGGATGGCCATGGTCATGGATGGCCACGGTCAGAGAAAACAAAAGTCAGGGATGTCCATGGTCAGGGATGGCCACGGTCAGGGATACCCAAGGTCAGGGATGGCCATGGTCAGGGATGGCCATGGTCAGGGATAACAAAGGTCAAGGATGGCCATGGTTAGGGATAACAAAGGTCAGGGATGGCCATGGTCAGGGATGGTTAAGGTCAGGGATGGCCATTGTTAGGGATGGCCAAGGTCGGGGATGGCCAAGGTCAGGGTTGGCCACGGTCAGAGATGGCCAAGGTCAGGGATGGTCAAGGTTAGGGGTGGCCATGATCAGGGATGGCCAAGATCAGGTATGACCAAGGTCAGGGATGGCCAAAGTTAGGGCTGGCCATGATCAGTCATGGCCAAGGTCAGGGATGACCAAGGCTAGCCATGATCAGGGATAGCCAAGGTCAGGGATGGTCAAGGTTAGGGATGGCCATGATCAGGGATGGCCAAGACCAGGTAAGACCAAGGTCAGGGATGGCCATGGTCAGGGATGGCCAAGGTCAGGGATGGTCAAGGTTAGGGATGGCCATGATCAGGGATGGCCAAGATCAGGTATGACCAAGGTCAGGGATGGCCAAAGTTAGGGCTGGCCATGATCAGGGATGGCCAAGGTCAGGGATGACCAAGGTTAGGGCTAGCCATGATCAGGGATAGCCAAGGTCAGGGATGGTCAAGGTTAGGGATGGCCATGATCAGGGATGGCCAAGATCAGGTATGACCAAGGTCAGGGATGGCCATGGTCAGGGATGGCCAAGGTCATGGATGGCCAAGGTCAGAAACGGCCAAGGTCAGAAATGGCAAAGGTTAGGGATGACCTTGGTCAGGGAGGGCCATGGTCAGGGAATGCCAAGGTCTGGGATGGCCAAGGTCTGGGATGGCCAATATCAGAGATGGCACAGGTCAGAGATAGCTGAGGTCAGGGATGGACAAAATCAGGGATGACCCAGGTCAGAGATTGCCAAGATCTGGGATGGTCATGGTTAGGGATGACTAAGGTCAGGGTTGGTCAAGGTCGGTGATGATCAATATTAAGGATGAACAAGGTCAATGATTAGAAAGATCAGAAAAGGCAAATGTTAGTGTAAGCAAAAGCCAGTGTTGACAAAGGTCCGTGTTGACAAAGGTCCGTGTTGACAAAGGTCAGTGTTGACAAAGATACGTGTTGACAAAGGTCCGTGTTGACAAAGGTCTGTATTGATAAAGATCTGCGTTGACAAAGGTCCATGTTGTCAAAGGTCTGTGTTGACAATGGTCAGTGTTGACAAAGGTCCGTGTTGACAAAGGTCCTTGTTGACAAAAGACCGTGTTGACAAAGGTTCGTGTTGACGAAGATTTGTGTTGACAAAGGTCTATGTTGTCAAAGGTCTGTCTTGACAAAGGTCTGTGTTGGCAAAAGTCCATGTTGACAAAGGTCCGTGTTGACAAATGTCAGTGTTGACAAAGGTCTGTGTTGACATAGGTCCGTGTTGTCAAAGTAATTAAGTAATTATCAAAACAATGCACCAAGCCGGGAAGGCTATGTAGCACCATCAAATTTGCGGAATAATCAGATGGTGCTAAATATCACCAAGGATGCCAATATGAGAACAGAAACGTATGAGGCGAACGATATCAAAAGTATCCGATTCACCAAGAATTCTATCGAGGGACAAGTGACCGCGAGGGATGGTCGGTAAGCAAGACACACGTTCGTCGTGGAAGTCAGGACATTGAACAAGGATATGCACAACTGTAGGAGGGACAATGTAGTTTGGACAATAAGTTGCAGGGCTGTGCTACATTAACTACAGCCGGTTAGGATGGTGGGAAGAAGGCCACAGGGACACACTGCTCTTGAGAGTATGCAGTTTGTTACCAGTAACAGAAGACCAACAACCCTGCCAACGGGCAAGGATGGAGGAATGAATAACCAGGTAAAAGTCGGAAGAAGGAATAGCTTTACGGGAGATGGGACAAGTGCGGATAGTTTCCTTAGTGAAGCGTCCACATGCTCATTGGTTGAGACGCCAATATGGCTGGGAACGCAGCAAAACTCTATTGTCTTAAAACTACTGGAGATAAGAAAGAGCCAATGTTGAATCTCGACTACTACCGGATGGACCGGATTAAAGGACTCCAGAGCCATGAGGGCACTGCGAGAGTCAACTACAATCACAAAGGAGGATTGACAGCGAGAAAGCAGTAGACGAAGTGCATAGAGAAAAGCATAAAGTTCTGTCATGAAGATGCTTGTCTCCGAAGGCAGGCGACACATATAAGTGTGGTCAGGAAATACAACAGAGTAGCCAACACCGTCTGCACACCCATCAAAGAAGATGGAAATGGAGCTGGAGTGTGAAGAAAAGTGTTCAAGGAAAAGGCGTTTCAGAACTGTAGGAGGGGTAAAAACTTTAGTGATGTGGGTCAGGGATTTACAAAATTTAGGAAGGGGGAGACCATTCACAGGGGCAAGGAAGGAACAACATTAGCAGAAATATTAGTAATACTAACCGAAAGAAATTTTTGCAGGCGAGACAACTGGACAGAAAGAGGGAGGTGGTGAAGGGGAACAGAAACTACAGGAGGTGTAAAAGTTAAAGCACGACATAGGCGAGAGTGAGGGTGTTGTAAGGACCGCGTTACGCAGCAAAGACAGTAGCGATCACTGTGGTCCTGGAGAGATAGACAGCGTGTCAACATGCAAGCTGAAGGTTGGAGTCGAATGAAAGGCACCAGAGATGAGGTGCAACCCAGTATGGTGCAAAGCATCAAGACGGTGAAGAGTAGAAAGAGAAGCAGACGAGTAACCATAACTGAGTTTAGACAGTACGAAAGAGGAAAGTAAATAGAGGGACGTGCGCCTATCTGATCCTCAAGAAGTATGGGAAAAAACCTTAAGAACGTTAAGGGCCTTAGAGCATTCAACTCTAAGAGATATGGGGTGACCAAGACAAACGAGTGTCAAAGATTAACCCCAAAGAGTAGTAAAAGTCCGAGTACATTTACTTTTTTCCGAGTAAAAGTCATAACACAAGTCTTAGTTGCAGAGAACTTAAAGCCATGACTGGTGGCCCCTAGACGACACGGCATCAATCACAAGTTGAAGCAGCCGTTGAAGGAGGTGTGAATCATCAGCTCGACAGCAGAGGGTAAATCGTCGACATGGAGAGCGGAGAAGACGCCAGAGGGAAGGGAGGAAAGAAGACCATTGAGGGCAACCATAAAAAGAGCAATGTGCTCAGAACACTACCTTGTGGCACATCTTCGTATTGCCAAAAAAGAGGCAGAGAGAGTGGCACCAAGCCTCACTCTAAAGGAACAACGGGAGAGGAAGCTTAGGAGGAAGAGAGGGAGATTACCACGAAGACCAAAAGAACGAAGTTGGGACAGAATATGGTATGTCCAGGAGATGTCGTAAGCCTTTTCCAGGTCAAAAAGGACATCAACAACGGAGGTCTTCGCAGCAAAAGCAGTACGAATATAGACCTCCATGTTCACCAGGATATCAGTTGTACTGCGGCACTTGCGAAAACCAAATTGAGAATGGGAGAGGTGGTGGAAGCGTTCCAAGAACTTGAGGAACGGACGAACATGACCATTCGTTCAAAGAGTTTGCAGACACAACTCGTGAGGGTAAAAGGGTGGAAGTTTTTAGGCAATGTCAAGAGAGAGACCCCGGTTTCCAAATAGGGAGTACAACGCCATCGATCGACGACTCCCAGGCCTGGTTATACAGACTCAGTAAATAATGAATCATGCAAGGAGGGAGTTGGTGAAGCATCTCATAATGAATGTCATCTGAGCCCGCAGCCATAGAACCACAGAGGGCCAGGGCAGACTGAAGTTCAGAGAGAAAGAAAGGCTCATTATAGGGAAGGCAGAGGTGAGTGCGGAAATCTTAAGAATGAGATTCAAGAACGGGTTTACGAAAAAGGAATGATTGAAGAAGATGAGAACCAGAGCTAACAGTAGAAAAGTGGGAACCAAGTTCGGTTTTGACCTTCACTGGATCTGCCACAAGAGTACATTGGAGGTGAAGGACTGGCGAGACATCGCGAGATACGGTAGAGGAATATCGGACATAATGGTGGAAACAAGATTTCCAACTCTCACGTTTAACTGTACGGATGGTCTTACAGGCCACCGCACTTGCTTTCCGAAAAAAAAATAAAAGAATCAGCCGTCTGTCGTCGTCGTTGTTTCTTCCAGTCTCCATGCTTACAGCGGACAACCTGAACACAGTCCGCATTCCACCAATGAACACACTTTTGCGTGCCCTGGGAGGTAGAGCGAGGAACAGAACGGAGGGCAGTGTCGAAGATGGTAAGGAGACCAATAAGTGCTTAAGATCAGGAAGAGAAAGCGTGACACCTGGGGGAAGATAAATGGAACAAACCGTATACCATTTACTCACAAAGATATGGGCTGCAAAACATTAGAGAGGTGATTGAAAACATAGGGAGACGAAGGGAATATCTGTGCAAATCAAGAGAGCAGTAGAGGTATGGGCTCCAGCAAAAACTGGGGAGGGGATGGGGGCCGTGACCAGGACGAGCAAGCATCGGCTCCTAGAGAAATACTCAAAGTGGCAAAAACTGTAAAACTGTGTAATCAAAAGCCCTCGACCTCCAGGTCCTTGCCAGGGGGTCGGTGGACTCCTGACGTCAGGATCTTGCAGGGTCAAGCACACGTGCTCCTGGTGCAGGTGCTCCAGATGAAGGTGCAGGTGCTCCAGATGAAGGTGCAGGGTCAGGAGAAGGTGAAGGTTCCCTCCATCTTCCCGGCGCTGGTCTGGACGACCATCCTAGTCGGCTGCTGGGTGTTCCTAGCACGGCGGTGACTGAGGAGGGTCTACCAGGTGGTGTAGGACCCCTCTTGCCCACCTGCAGCTGTGATCCTGGGCCGAGACCACTCCCTCCACCCGGCCAGGGAGTGGCTAGCCATCCTCATCTCGGTCAGGGATAAGCTGATGTCCCTCCTCCCAGCCAGTATGACGAAGGACACGTCCCTCACGACCCCTAGTGTGTGGGTTCGGCACTTTGAGTACCGCCCCTGGGTTGAGACCTCCCATGACCCTGCGATCTTCCCGACGTTAGGTCTCCTGACCCTCGCCGGGGTACTCTGGTTCCCATGGTCGAATCCCTCGACGAGTCACTTGAGAATCAAGGGCCCGGAGAGCGCCCCTGAGCCCTAGATGCGACATGCAGAGGACCCTTACTGCCTGCCGCTGAGTACCTTCCAGGTCCTCTGGGTGCTGCTGGGGTGGATATTGACATTCCCGCTAACTGCTGACCCGGACCCCAGGGAAGAGCGGTTGGGGGACTACCCTCATCTTCCAGGCCTGGTGCTTCTGGTGGTGTGGTGGGCGGTGTTTCAGAACTGACGCCACAGGCGAGTGGATCAGGCACTCGCTACGGTGATGAAGGGCGAGCCGTCACTGCTGGTGGCAGTGCTGGAGGTGCTGCTTCTCGACCGAGCCTGGAGTCTGTGGTGGTACCTCACGCAGAGACGTCTGGGCAGAGTGGTAGAGGCGGGGCTGAGGGCCGGACTGGGCCTGGAGGTGCCCTCCGGTCTGGCAGCAGCGGTGGAGGTCGTGGTGCTGACCCATCTTGGGCTGAGGTGCTCGGCCCTGGGGCCTCAGCCCTCAGGACCACCACCAAGGTCATCCTCTCGTACATACGCTTATGGGTCCTCGCCTTGCAGAGGCGTGACTCGAGTTTTGTCTGGGACTCTTCCAGTACAGGACTGTCGCCAAGTGTAGACAGTGCTATGCACTGGACAGTGCCTCTCGTAGAGTGCAGCCCAGTGCACTCTACGAGAGGCAACAGAGGTGGAAGTGGTACAATGGGCAGAAAGGCTGACTTTACGAGGTCTTCAGCTCGTAAGACGGATGGCACCTGGGTGTGGATCGCTAAAAACTGCCCCAACTCTCACCAGGACTCTGCACGCCCCGAGTGGAGGATTATCTCAAAATGCAAACAAAGAGGGTGCAATGTGCCTCACTCTGCTCTCTACGAGAAACAACAGAGGTGCAAGTAGTACAATGGACACCAGTGCTCACTTTACGAGGTCTGAAGCTCGCAAGGCGGGCGGCAACTGGGTGTGGGTGGACAAAAACTCCCTGGACCTAGATTCACGAAGCTCCATGTATTTCCTCGTTACCTTGAGGTTACCTTGAGGTGCTTCCGAGGCTTAGTGTCCCCACGGCCCGGTCGTCGACCAGGCCTCCTGGTTGCTGGACTGATCAACCAGGCTGTTAGACGCGGCTACTCGCAGCCTGACGTATGAGTCACAGCCTGGTTGATCAGGTATCCTTTGGAGGTGCTTATCCAGTTCTTTCTTGAACACTGTGAGGGGTCGGCCAGTTATGCCCCTTATGTGTAGTGGAAGCGTGTTGAACAGTCTCGGGCCTCTGATGTTGATAGAGTTCTCTCTCAGAGTACCTGTTGCACCTCTGCTTTTCAACGGGGGTATTCTGCACATCCTGCCATGTCTTCTGGTCTCATGTGATGTTATTTCTGTGAGCAGGTTTGGGACCAGCCCCTCAATTATTTTCCACAAGAGTAGGTTCGTAAGTAGGTTTGCTACGAAGGTTCTTAAGTATGCCCTAAGAAGATGCTTAGGTGCAATTCAGGTAGGTCCACTTAGTTTGAGTTTTGGGTCTGGTTCACCTGCGTGCCGATAGAGGTCACTACTGTGTTTTTTTTGGCCAATCAGAGAGCAGGCAACATTCTTCATATTGAAGATTTAGCGCTGGCTTATCGGAGCTCTACTGCCTCCTATTTACGTCGAATTTTCTTATAAAATTAGTATATTTCGAAGTAAAACTATATTTTTTTTCAACTTCTACAGCCAGCACCGACATTGTAGTAAACAAATATGTTACATTTGTTGTTTACCAACGAAATTCTAAGAGATACTGTGTAGCTGTCCTTGTTGCTCGGAAGATGCGCTGACAATTATTGTATATATTTACTAAATTTACCCAAGGGCCACTAACTATCTAGTGGCCTCGACGAGGACAGAAAGCCGGCGGCTTGTTAAAGGGCCCGCCAATTGTCTTAATGATATTTTTTAGCTGGAATTTGGCATTTACGGTTTCAGCGGGTAGGCGGTTCCATGAGTTTATAACCCTCTTGGTGGAAAAAACATCTGTTTTCATTCTTACTTGAGAGAATCACACTATATCTGTGATTGCCCTGTTATCAGTGACTTCATACCAAATGGTATGAAGTACTTTGAGCTCTGTAATTACTTCATACACTCAGGAATATTGGAAGATATTCTTGTGCTGCACCCAGATTTTGCCAGTGGAGGCTAATAGATCAGCCTTAAGTAATTTGTTCTCTCCTGATTCCATGTATGACTAGCCATCCTGTGAGGTGAGGATGTTGGATGAGCTTGTAGCTGGTTTTTGATCTACACTGTGTGGTCCTTCATACAGAATAGGGAAGCAGCACATTGCTGCGTATACCTAATCATGTTAAAAAATACATTGTTTGAGAGGAGTCTTGTAGAAACTGGTAAGAGTAATTATAATATAATGTTTCCATGATTCAGTGCTTACCTCTTGTGAAAATCATGTAGTATTGTTTAGTCAGAGTTTATTTGTTTTTTGTATTGAGGCTGGTATTTTCTACCTTGATTCCATGTATGTCTAACCATCCTGTGAGATGGGAGTATTACATAAACTTATAGCTAGTTTTTTTTTATCTACACTGTATAATATTCCATGTATAATAGGGTAGCAGCACATTGCTGTGTATACCTAACCTTCCTAATAAAAAAATCAATAATAAAGATTTTAAATTATAGTTTGTAATAATACAAGTACTGTATTATCCTTATTAAATCATGTTAACCATGGACCATTAAGATCTCATGTTCATATGTAATAGTCATATTTCTTTTGAACTGCTAATCCATGCTAATCATTTTTGAATCATTAATTAAATTGTGCATTATGTCTTAATTTTTCACTTCCTTGGATATACAGTACAGTACAAATAGATAAGATAAAAATAAATCAGTAATATTTCTTTCATTATATTTTTTATTTAAATAACTGCATCAATATTTTTACAGCTGACAGGATTTGTTTTACCATACAGGTGCATTATTTGTTAAAAAAAAATGGTTTATTGTTACACACAATGGTGCTACATAGCCTTCCCAGCTTGGTGCCTTCTTTTAATACTTACTTACTGATTAATAAATATATAATAATAAATAAATTTTATTCAAGAAAAGTACATACATAGTTGATTTACAAACATAATGTTGGATTTATAGACAGAGACAATGTGCTACTATACCTAAAGCCACTAATACTCATAGCATTTCGGGCAAGGTGTGGGGGAAAAACACTTAGACTATATCTTAATAGTAATCGGGATTAGGTATAAATTGTGTTGAAAGAAGGAATAAAAAAGGGGGTAACATAGCAGAAATCAGCAATTGTACACGTTGGTGAACAAACAGCATTGTTTAAAAAATTGCAAGACATGGGTTGACATTTAGGGGGTAAGGTAGGTTACATGGAGTTAATTAGGTAGTACTTGGTTTTACTCTTAAACTGGTTGAGAAAGATACAGCCTTTGACATGATTCGGGAGGTCATTCCACATTCTAGGTCCCTTGATTTGTAGAGCACTTCTAGTTTGGTTACACACAGCCAAATTGTGTAACAGGAAGAGGTCTTGGACACAAATTTATTCCATGCTAAATGTAGAGGAATCAGCTGAGTGTTCCTCAAAAAATAAGCTGCCTCTGCTTAAAAGGTAAATAAAATAAGCATTCCTCACATAAGTAGCTGCCTCACCTCACTGCCTTACTGCTACATAGCCTTCCCGGCATGGTACCTTTTTTTGATAATTACTTGTTCCACACCCAAGTTGTGTAACAGGAAGAGGTCTTGGACCCCTACTTCCCTCTCTCTCTTTTTTAATATTCCATATAGTCATAATTAATAGCTTTAGGTCGGTCAACGGTCAACCCCCAAAGGTCAACACTCCACCTTGTAAGCACCACCACCACTGAACAGAAGTGTTCAACAAAAATGTCTTTGATAAAAACGTGCATAGAATGCAACATGAAGGTAGATTACCAACAGAGCTTTCAATGCCAACTCTGTTCAGCAGCCATACACAAAAAATGTGCCAACATTACTAAAAATCCAAGGAGAAATGGTCCCAGTGACCACTCTGTGTACTGGCTCTGCAAAAAAGATGATGTAACTTTTTTGAAGATGATGGAAATCCTGGATAAAACTCCCGCTGAAAACAGAGAATCACTAATAAATGCCTGCATAGCAGTTTCTAATGTCTTCAGACAAACTGTAGATGACACCAAGGTACAACCAGAGCACAGAGCTCGGTGATAGTGGCGCCTGAGCAGAGCGCGGAGTCGGGGACGCCTGAGCAAAGCGCGGAGTCGGGGACACCTGAGCAGAGCGAGGAGTCTGGGACGCCTGAGCAGAGTGTGGAGTCGGGGACGCCTGAGCAGAGCGCGGAGTCAGGGACACCTGAGCAGAGTGCGGAGTCGGGGACGCAGGAGCAGAGTGCGGTGTCGATGGCGCCGGAGCAGAACATGGTGTAGCAGGCCCTGGAGCAGAGCACAGGCTCGGGGACGCCGCAGCAGAGTGCGGTCCCTGGAAAAGGGAAACAAAAAAAAACAAGGACCCAAAATCTGTTGGTATTACAAATGGGCAACCTGTAAACATGGGATAGCGGGAAGAACAAATGGAACATGTAAGTACAATCACCCTAGAAAGTGCAGAAACCTCCTCAATACAGGTAAATGTACCAAAAGCTGTGAATTATTTCACCCAGAAATTTGCAAGAACTCTTTAGATAGGAAAGAGTGCTTCAATGCTGAATGTCCAGTTTTTCATATAAGAGGTACCAGGCGAATAAAACCGACAGACCGCTACTATGAAAACAGCCACAACTCCATCGACCAGAATGATTTTTTAGCAAAAGGAGGAGGAGAAGAATGGCTAAAAATGACCAGACTCTACCACCAACTCGGTCAAATGCTAGAGAGCACGCAAACACAGTGGCCTCCTTACCAGAGCCTCAGATATTAACACCAAGTAAAGCATCCAGCACTTCCACTAACACGATAACACATTTATATTTGTCAACATTCAGGGTATAAAAACACGCAAATCCAACAAAGTTCATTTTATAGATGGTCTCCTTCAAGAGGCAAATGAGTGTTTGCAGCCCTAACGGAAACTCACACAAAGGACTACCATGATGGTGAAATATGGATCTCAGCGTGCAATCTTTTCAGATGTAATAGGAAACACCGGCTTCAGGGTGGGGTCAGCCTCTACATCAGAGACACACTCATATGTACTGAGCTACTATACACCTCAAATGATATGGTGGAAGTGCTGATAGTAAAAATAGAGATCCTAAATGTAGTTATTGTCCTTGTATATATGTCACCGGAGGCAAACCCTCAGCAGTTTAAAGACCAACTAATAAAAATAGAACACTGCTTGGAAAACCTCACAAATCTAGCCCCTAACATCATCCTGCTTGGGGGACTTCAACCTACGGCACCTGAAATGGAAGCACCTGGCTAATACACTAATATCAGAAAGAATACCAGGAAGTAGCCTAAATGAACAGGCACATGCAAATGACCTGCTACGAATGTGCGACAGGTTTGCCTTAAACCAGCAAATAGTAGAACCAACTAGGAAGGAGAACACGCTGGACCTCATTTTCACTAATAATGATGAATTGATCAGGAACATAAAAGTTACAAATACCTGTTATTCAGATCACAACTTAATTGAAGTTCTGCCAAGCATGGGGAATAGACCTTCAAAACCAGTCCAGATTCCCGGTGGAGGAGATTTCAGCAAATTCAACTTCAATAATAAACAGATAAACTGGGAGCAAATAAACCAGGACTTCACAGAAATGAACTGGGACGAACAGCTAGAAAATGCAAACCGGAACCAGTGTCTGGAAAAAATAAACTCAGTAGCACTAGAAATATGTTTAAACCGCATACCTCTAAGAAAAAAAAGAGGAAGAGATGCAGATTGGAACGGGAACGTCGTTCCCTCTATAGGCGAAGAAAACGAATCGCGGAACAACTTGAGAGTCGCACCCTATCTCAAGAACGGCGAAGAAGGTTAGGTGGAGAAATAGAAACAATTGAACCCAAGCTACAAAAATCATACGAAACCCAGGAGAGGCAAAGAGAGCAAAAGGCCATCAGTGAAATAGAGAGAAATCCGAAATATTTTTTCTCCTATGCAAAATCAAGATCAAAAACCACATCTAGAACCGGGCCCCTGCGAAAAGGAGATGGAACTTTCACCAATGACAACAAAGAAATGAGCGAGTTACTGATGAAGCAGTATGACTCTGTTTTCAGCGAGCCACTAAACACACTAAAGATTGATATCCAAAATGAATTTTTCATGGATATGATACCAATATCAAATCGTATATCAGACGTCACCCTATCCTCACTGGATTTTGAAGAAGCCATAAACAGTATGCCTATGCACACTGCACCAGGCCCGGAATCTTGGAACTCCATATTCATCAAGAACTGTAAAAAACAACTATCACAGGCCTTTCACATTCTGTGGAGACAAAGCCTAGATACTGGCGTTATCCCTGACATACTAAAAACAGCAGAGATAGCACCACTCAATAAAGGAGGAAATAAGGCAGAGGCAAAAAATTACAGACCGATAGCACTAACATCGCACATAATAAAATTTTTTGAGAGAGTGCTAAGAAGTAAGATCACAAAATACATGGAATCACAACATCTCCATAACCCCGGACAACATGGTTTCAGAACAGGGCGCTCTTGCCTGTCGCAGTTGCTGGACCACTGTTATATGGCATTAGATGCTGTGGAAGACAAACAAAACGCTGATGCAATTTACACATTTCGCAAAAGCTTTTGATAAATGTGACCATGGTGTTAGTGCACATAAAATGCGTTGAAAAGGAATTACCGGAAAAATAGGCAGATGGATCTACAATTTCCTGACTATCAGAACCCAATGTGTGATAGTCAACGAAATAAAATCCAGCCCAACAAGCGTGAAAAGCTCAGTCCCCCAGGGTAGTGTGCTTGCTCCAGTACTTTTTCTCATCCTCATATCGGACATAAACAAGAACACAACCTATAGCACTGTAACATCCTTTGCAGATGACACTAGGATCTTCATGAGAGTAGGCAACATAGAGGACACGGCAAACCTCCAATCAGATATAGATCAGGTCTTTCTATGGGCTACAGAAAATAATACGGTGTTTAACGAAGATAAGTTCCAGCTCATGTGCTACGGAAAAAATGAAAATATAAAAACGGAAACCACGCACAAAATTCAGGCAAATCATAACATAAAACGAAAAGGTAATGTAAAGGATCAGGGTGTACTGATGTTGGAAGACCTTACCTTTAAAGAACACAATAAAGTAGCCATCACAACTGCAAGAAAAATGACAGGTTGGATAAGAAGAACTTTTCACACTAGAGATGCTATACCGATGATGATACTTTTCAAAACGCTTGTGCTCTCTAGAGTGGAGTACTGCTGTACAATGATAGCCCCTTTCAAAGGTGGAGAAATTGCTAATCTGGAGAGCGTGCAGAGATCCTTTACTGCTAGAATCCACTCAGTAAAACATCTAAACTACTGGGACCGACTAAAGAGCCTAAATCTGTATTCCCTTGAGTGCAGGCGGGAGAGATACATAATAATCTATACATGGAAAAAATTGAGGGGCTGGTCCCAAACCTGCACACAGAAATAACATCACATGAGACCAGTATTCATGGCAGGATGTGCAGAATACCCCCGTTGAAAAGCAGAGGTGCAACAGGTACTCTGAGAGTGAACTCTATTAACATTAGAGGCCCGAGACTGTTCAACACGCTTCCACTACACATATATCTTGAGGTTATCTTGAGATGGTTTCGGGGCTTTAGTGTCCCCGCGGCCCGGTCCTCGACCCCCAGGAAGCAGCCCGTGACAGCTGACTAACACCCAGGTACCTATTTTACTGCTAGGTAACAGGGGCATAGGGTGAAAGAAACTCTGACCATTGTTTCTCGCCGGCGCCCGGGATGGAACCCGGGACCACAGGATCACAAGTCCAGCGTGCTTACCGCTCGGCCGACCGGCTCCCTCCCATAAGGGGCATAACTGTCAGACCCCTCACAGTGTTCAAGAGAGAACTTGACAAACACCTCCAAAGGATACCTGATCAACCAGGCTGTGACTCATACGTCAGGCTGCGAGCAGCCGCATCCAACAGCCTGGTTGATCAGTCCAGCAACCAGGAGGCCTGCTCGACGACAGGGCCGCGGGGACGCTAAGCCCCGGAAGCACCTCAAGGTAATCTCAAGGTAGGTATTCAATGAATAAAGTTTTTGACGTTTTTACCCTGCTCCTTACCTAACATCATTTGTGCAGCATATTTTTATTTATGTCTCACCCAGATTTAATTTCAAAATAAAACCTAACTAAATAAATTAGAAATAGGTATGTATAGCTAAGGTACACCCTTACTACTAGGAGAACAGGGGCATTTGGTGATAGTAAATGATCCCATCAGGCAGGGCTCATCTCCTCTCATATTTCATGTTCACCAGTGTTTATTTACTTAATAACTACTGGTATAATATCTTGCTATTATAAAACTAATTCTAATAATATAAAAGACATATTTACTTCAAGTTTCAAGCAGAGAATGAATATATAACTAACACGAAGGACTCCTCTTCACGAGATTCACCAGCTATAATCTTTTGTTTATGTTCCAAAACCTTAAAATCGATCCCATTGTGATGTAGTGAAGCCAAATTGAGTTATATCCAGTTTACGTAAAGCTACGAGTGGTTGACAGCACACTTAGATGACGGACCGAACTTACGAAGGTTTTCTTCTTAGTGTAGCTACCTGAATGCCGACGTAGCCGCCACGAAGGCGCTAAGAAGAAAAACATTCGTAGCTAGAAAGAAAAACATTCGTAAGTACCTTAGTGAATCTGGCCCCTGAACTCTAAGAGCCCTTCTCCGGGGAATTTGGGGCTGGACCCCACTACCCATTGAGTGAGGGACTGGATCCCACTTCTCGGGGAGTGTGGAGCTGGACCCGACATACCAGTGAGTGTAGAGCAGGATCCCTCACTTCGCAGTGAATGTGAGGTCCAGCTCGACAACCATACATGGCCAGTGAATGTGGAACTGGAACCCTCCGTAGGTTTCCCAGTTATCACACAAAAAATTATTAAAATTTAATATTTTTTATTTAATTAAAATAAATATAATTATAAAAAATATTGTTCGTTAAAAAAATAGATTTAGATTTATTATTAATAAATGAAAAATATTTTAGATTAATAGTTTTGTTTTCACTGTTTGATAAACGTGAAACCTACAGAGTGAGCCAGTCTTCACTACTCATGATCTTGCTCACTGTAGCCATCTTCACTATTCACTATCTTCATCACTAACCATCTTCACTACTCATTATCTTCATCATTAACCATCTTCACTACTCATTATCTTCATCATTAACCACCTTCACTACTCACTATCATCATCATTAACCACCTTCACTACTCACTATCATCATCATTAACCACCTTCACTACTCACTATCATCATCATTAACCACCTTCACTACTCACTATCATCATCATTAACCACCTTCACTACTCACTATCATCATCATTAACCACCTTCACTACTCATTTCTTCATCACTAACCATCTTCACTACTCATTATCTTCATCATTAATCATCTTAACTACTCACTATCTTTATCATTAATCATTTTAACTATTCACTATCCTCATCACTGTAGCCATCTTCACTATTCACTATCCTCATCACTGTAGCCATCTTCACTATTCACTATCCTCATCACTGTAACCATCTTAACTATTCACTATCCTCTTCACTGTAGCTATCTTAACTATTCACTATCCTCATCACTGTAGCCATCTTCACTATTCACTATCCTCATCACTGTAACCATCTTCACTACTCACTGTGCAGGCGATGAGTCACAATAACGTGGCTAACGTCTGTTGACCAGACCACACACTAGAAGGTGAAGGGACGACGACGTTTCGGTCTGTCCTGGACCATTCTCAAGTCGATTGTGATGAGAAAGTAGAAACAGGCAATAAATAGGCAAGAGAGAGCTGAGGAGCAAAGTAAGGTGTAGTAGAGGGGATCTTATCTTGAGATGATTTCGGGGCTTTAGTGTCCCCGCGGCCCGGTCCTCGACCAGGCCTCCACCCCCAGGAAGCAGCCCGTGACAGCTGACTAACTCCCAGGTACCTATTTACTGCTAGGTAACAGGGGCATTCAGGGTGAAAGAAACTTTGCCCATTTGTTTCTGCCTTGTGCGGGAATCGAACCCTCGCCACAGAATTACGAGTCCTGCGTGCTATCCACCAGGCTACGAGGCCCCCGACGAGGGATAGTAGTAATAATAAGAGCTGCAGAGGGCCTATTGGCCCATACGAGGCAGCTCCTATTATAACCACCGAATGAGAAGGAGATAGGAATTAGAAGAGGATAGCAAGGGAGCGTAGGAGAAGACAATGAACAGAAAAAAGGAGAAAAGAGAACGAAAGATAAATAGAAGGGGTAGGCTTATGTTAGGTCACGTTTGTTAGAAAGATTAGAGCATTTGAGTATATACTGTGAAAGGGAAGAGTCCACAGCAACAAAGCCAGGACTCAAGTTCATGTTGGGTACATTGTGTATTAGAACCGATTCAACAAGACGGCGTCTGTGTAGAGTAGAGGCAAAAAAGATTATTTTGGAGGAAGACCAATCAATGGGATGATTAGAATCCCTCACATGGCAGAAGAGAGCATTGTTAGTGTCTGCAGACTTAACACTTCTCTTGTGTTCTTTAAGTCTGTCATTCAGTGTACGGCCAGTTTCGCCAAAGTATTGGAGAGGACAAGACGAACAGGAAATAGAGTAGACACCAGCAGCATTAGAAGCAGGAGGAGCAGTGTGAACTAGATTGCTACGAAGTGTGTTAGTTTGTCGAAAGGCGAGTTTAATGTCAAGAGGACGAAAGGTATTGGTAAAAGTTTTGAGTTCAGATATGAAAGGAAGGCATAGTACAGTGCTACTAGTGTTGGAAACAGGTTTAGGATGAAAGAAATTTCGTTTAGCTTGAGAGTAGGCACTCGTCACAATCGACTTGAGAATGGTCCAGAACGGACCGAAACGTCGTCGTCCCTTCACCTTCTAGTGTGTGGTCTGGTCAACACTACTCACTATCCTCATTACCGTAACCATCTTCACTACTCACTATCCTCATCACTGTAACCATCTTCACTACTCACTATCTTCATCACTGTAGCCATCTTCACTTCACATTATATTCATCACTGTAACTATTGTGATAAGTCTCATCCCAGGTATAACATGCTTCCTTTCCTAGATTGAGCGACGGTCTCGATTCATGCAGGTGGGCGTTCAATCCCAATCATCCAAATGGTTGGGCACCATTCCTTCCTCTCGTCCCATCCCAAATCCTTATCCTGGCCCCTTCCAAGTGCTACAGTCGTATTGCCTTGGTGCTCTCTCCTGATAGTGCCCTTCTCTTCCTAGTGTGAGTCATTCCTCTCTCTCAGACACTCTTGACTGACACAGAAGGAATTTCTTATGTTACTAGGAAAAGCGGAGGTTATATTGGAGAGAAGATATAAAGTTTCAGGCGTTCATGGTACTGGTGTAATGGACACCTGTGATTACCACCCATATCCAACAGTCAAACTAGGCCGATGGAGGCGGCCAAGGGCTTGAGGACATAGCCCAGGGAAAAAGAGTTCCCCAGCCCCATTTTATAACAAAACATACAGGGAAGTAAGATTTTTTAGGTTACTTTATTAACTAGCTCTGTGTTTTGGAGCGGAGTGTACAGTAACTGTATGTGATACCTATTGACATTCGTAACGAGTTTTTACAGTACTGTATAATTATAATATAAGTGTTAGTATGAGTTACATCTGTAACCTTGACGTAGTTTATGTAACCGAACTGTTATTCCTCTGCGGATTCATTTCGGGTATTTAACCTGTCTAACCTGGGCAATTACACAGTGCGCCTGCTGGATTTAAGCTCAGTCAAGTAGTGCCGGACATCACCAGCGACGGTATAGCAATGTTAGCACAATAAGCACAATAAATTGTGTTATTGTTACATGCTGTACGGGAGTAATATTTACTTTGTGGTTGATTGCAGGATTGTTTACACCTGCTGGGAGGCAGGAGCATCGGACAACGAATAAGCGGAAGTGCGACCAGGCCTAATTAGTGACCACCAGACAACGTTTTCCATCTCGTCGGCAGATGAGTCTATCTGTATCCACCATGAACGCTTTAATCACTGTCTGGCGCAGTGATTGAAGGCGAGAGATTCTTATTTTTCTTATTTATTGCAACCGCACTGCTTGCTAACTGACATTCAACCAAATCCACCACGACGTTCCTCCCAAATATTCCCCACTTCCCGTCCCATTGTTCTCACCACCATTTTCCCCTCCCCCATCCCTTTGTTCTCCCCTCCATCCCCCCACTCCAACATCCCCACGTCCTCCCCACCATCTCCCACAACCCTGTCCTCCCTTTCATTCCCCCCTCCCCCGTCCCCCTCCTCCTCCCCCCTCCTCCTCCCCTCCCCATCCCTCACTCCCCTGTCCCCTCGTCCTCCACACCATTCTCCAATCCCCTGTCCCCTCGACCACATCAATTCTCAACTCCCCCATCCCCTCGTCCTCCCTACTATTACCCCCTCCCCTGGTCCCTTGTCCTCCCCACCATCCCCCACTCCCATCCCCTCATCCTTCCCATTATTCCCCACTCCCTCGTCCGATGCATTCACTAAAGCTCTGATGTTCCCATCAGAAAATTGGAAACATCAAATGATCTGATGTTTCCATCATTGACGGTATGAACAGTGTGGTAAACAACACAGCTTAATTCCAACGCAATATCCCACAAAATAATGAAATCAAAATGAAAATAAACTGAAATCAATGAAAATTCAATTTATCAATGAAATCGGAAACTTATGAAATGGAATTGTAACATATTTTGTATATCGTCTGTTGCTCTTACTTGCAACAGATGATGCTGTTTTTCATAAAAAAAAACATTTTTTTAGCTGTTACAGGTGTGGCATCAATTCTTATACTCACGAAATGAACGGTATGGTAAATAACACAGCTCAATTCCCATGCAATGTCAGACAAAATACTTAAATCTAAATGAAATTAAATCAAAATCTATTAAAATTCAATTTGTCAGTGCAATCAAAAGTATTGAAATGGAATCGAAACATATTTAGTATAACTAGTGTTGCTCTAACATGCAACAGATTGCGGTGTTTTTTAAAAAATAATGTTTTTATCTGTCACAGGTGTGGCATCTATACTTAAACTTACGAAATGAAAATCATGGTAAACAACACAGCTCAATTCCAACACAATGTCACACAAAATAATTAAATCAAAATGAAAATAAGTCAAAACCTATGAAAATTCAATTTATCAGTGCAATCGGATATATTGAAAAGGAATTGTAACATGTATATTATAGCGTGTGTTCCTAATACATACAACAGACGGTGGTGTCTTTCCAAAAAAGCATGTCTTTACCTGTCATAGATGTGGCATCTATATAGTAGGTATATAAAAACACATACGTATTTGAATGAAATGTTGTGTAGAAATTTCAAAACAATCGAGGAAGAACTTTCGGAAATTGCAGCTTGTGTTGCTCTTGTGTCCAACAGATAGTGCTATTTTAAACAAAAAGCATGTTTTTCCTGTCATAGGTGAGGCATGCATATAGTAGTATATAAAAACACGCACCTGTTTGAATGCAACGTTGTGTCAAAATTTCAAAGCAATCGGAAAGAGGTTTCGAAGATTTCCCTCACATGAAAAACACTTGAAAAACACAATTTAAAAAAAAAAACATGTTTTTTTGCAGTCACAGACGTGACATCTATATAGTATGTATATAAAAATCCGTTCGGATGCGAATGAAACGTTGTGTGAAAATTTCAAAGCAATCGGTGTAGAACTTTCGGAGATTAGCAATTTTGAACACACGATCATTTACATTTTTATTTATATAGATGATAAACTTATATGATCAATCGCTTATATATAACCAATCGTATTGGCGTTTGCCTTTCCATTGGAGACATTCGGCGCCGTGGAGAGGGGGGGACCTGCTGTGTGGGTAACAGCTTCTCCTCCGTATCAACCTACCCTGGCTTTACGCCCTGGAGAGGCCACTCCAGACCGACAACCAGAGCGCAACTCCATAGTCTCCTGAGACTGATGGATGCCTACTACTACTACTACTACTAATTAAAAATAACTAAGTATGCAATTGTTAACTTATTGTATATGATCAATTATATATACATATATATTCAATTTATATGAAGAGTCAGTCACACATGACTTTCAATGACTGAGGTTGAATAATTTCAATGAATGAATGTCAAGATAAATTTGTGTCTAGATAACTTGAAAAGATTCAGTGACTGATAGATTAATCAAAACTTACTGAAATCTGGGGTGTCGCACCTCGTTGTAACAACAGACCTGTTAGATAGATTAAGGTTATAAAAGCATGCAATTGGCCAATCAACACACAGCAATAACACTCGATATGTCTGAGAGCCGGTGCCATCTGACATGTGGCCAGACTGATAACCTCTTTTGTAGAGCTTCGGCACTATATTTTTATGTATCAGCTTTGCTGTTTAATATTCTGGTAGCTTTGCTAGTTCATTATGTCCTAAGTTGCACTTGCAGTAGGATAAGATAAAGATGATTGTGGAGGCTGCATCACTTGGTGTACTCCACTCTACACTCTTATTAGGATAAAGTGCTAGGAATTTTTCCTTATTAATATAGTTCAGGTACTCCCCAAGTTCTAGAGAGTAATCACTAGGAAAAATTATAAGTTAGTGTGGTGTTCTTTACTGAAAATGTTCACAAGGCACCCGTCATGTGTTCACTCTATTTGTAAACAAAACGTTCTGCCCTAGGGCACCCCCTTAGATCGCTTCATCTCTTGAGCTAGCTCCTCCCTTCTTTGGGAAGGGTAGCTTCCAATGTATATTGATTGATTATTTTACTGTCTAGACATATGATTGAGATAAGATGTGATTATAATATAATCAGAGATAAGATTTATAGATTATTGGTAGAACTGGATAGTACTATTAATTCTTATTAAGGATTTGAGTTAATCCTCACCGAAAATCGATTGATTGTTCCAATAGTTTTTTAATTAATATATTCTTCTGGAAGCTTCTAGATCCTTGAGAAGTTATGCACAAAGTCACGTAGGCACCATGGGCGCTATGGTGTACGTGATCATAGTGGAATTCTCATGTAGGATCCAGATGTAGTATTTAATGAATCTGAAGCGATTTTGATATGATGTAGAAATAATACATTTATTTGATTATAATGTAGATATAGTGGGTAAAATTTCCCACATTTTCCAGAGGGAGAGAACTGGCCCAGACTCCCATAATAAGGACAATAGTAACCATATGTGTTCTTTTACTCTCCATGGGATTGATAATAGAAGTGCAAATTTTGTTTGCACTTTTGTGCGGCTGTCTGTTGTGGACGTATGTGCCTGTCAGTACTCTGTGGGTTATGTGGAGTTAGAGGTTCTTGGGGTCTCCTAGAATCTAACTTTAGCTGACTCACTGATTCCATATGAATGAGTTTGTCCAATGTTCTTCGGGAAGTAGTTCCTTTAGACAGGATTTTGACTATTCTCAAAATCCTCTGGCTATCTGGATGGACAGAGACGACTTTACCCAATGGCCAATCAGCCCTAGGGCCATCACTGTCTACCTAGAAAATATCGCTAAGATGGAGATAAAATTTATTATGAGGGTTTGGCCCCATAGTGATGTTCTCGTAGAGATATAAGATATTCTTTTGTCAATACATCATTCTATTTTTGGATTATGCTGGACAAATACTTATACTCCTGAACCAGCTTACTCTAACCCACATATGAGGGATATCTGATCTCATCATCCACTAAAGATGGTACTGGAGTCAGAAGTCTTCCATACATTAGGTGGGCAGGACTTAATGGTTCATGTTGAATAGGATCCTTAAACAAGTATGTCAAGGGTTATTCACCCTGGATTCTATTTCCGTGATTACTGTCTGGAGTTCATGAAGATTGATTTTTTGGCGGAGAAGAAATTTTCTCGAGGATCTTTTGATAGTTCCAATTAACTGTTCATAAAATTCTCCGTGCTGTGGGATTCTTGGATGGATAAATTTCCATCTGCAGTGATGCTGGTCCAGAGTGGAAGTAACTGAAGGATGGGAACAGATTTCCCATAGACATGCTTCCTCAGCTATCAAGTTAGCTCCATTATCTGAAATCATCAGCTCAGGGCATGATCGACATGCTGCGAATCTGCAGAAAGCCTGGATAAATGATTGAATAGTCATATCGGGGGTTACCTCTAGATGTACGGCTCTGGTGGTGGCACAGGTGAACAGACAGATGTATGCCTTGATAGGTTGCTTATCTGCAGTCCCTGTTAGGTATATGGCGCCTGTATAGTTTACTCCTGACGTCTCGAAAGTGTAGATGGACAACTCGTTCCTATGGTGGGGGTGGTGGCCCTGGACACAGGCATGTTCTTGCAGGCATATCAAGCAATTTTTCAAGATTGATTTGACTGACTGTCTTCAATGAGGAATCCAGTACTGCTGTCTGAGATGTGTGTATCTAACACTCCTCCATGTTTAATGATTTATTGATGTGTATGTAACACAATCAACCTTGTGATCTTGAATGAATGATTCTTTGGTAAAAGCCATTGATGCACAGTATCTACATTGATATCTGTGGGAAAATTTGACTCAAATATATTAATCAAAATAATCATATATTCAATAGCTGTGAAGGACCACCACTTTTTGTGAAAAAGAGGAAAACTGATATGAGCAAATATATTAAAACTAAATGCACGAACTAGTGCCTATGGATTTTAAAGAATTGATAAAGCAATATGAAAACATTAATAAGACTGTGTATCTTCTATATAAATAAAAATGGAAATGTTCGTTTGTGCATAACCGCTAGTCAGGTTATGCACAGTCAAAGCTAAAGCTACATAGTGACCCACACATTATCTTTTTTGGTAGGTTCAAGAAATTTCCTCAGAAAAAGTACAATATAATTTATTTTTAGTAGTTCTATCTTCATATCTTTGCACCATTTTTATATGATAAATTAGAATTTGTTAAAAAAAATCCATATGTCCTATTCCTAGGTTCATAATCGACAACTTGTGTTTGATCAAAGTAATGGAGACTTGCAGGGAATAAGTCACAATAACATAGACGAAAATCAGCACCCCCAACCTACATGAAACGAAAGTAAAGTAACGAGCAAAACATCATCATTTAACCTTTCTTTTCACGTGTGTGTGTGTGTGTGTGGGTTGCATTATTATTGGAGACTTTGTACTGTATCACAACAATGTACCTTCTTGTCTTCTTGTATATACAAGAAGGTACATTGGACTTATGAGAGTAAATAGGATTGATGTTTTTACATTCTTGTAAAGCCACTAGCATGCATAGCATTTTGGGCAGGTCCTTAATCTAACAGATAATTTTAAGTAGGTAATTTGTTGAAAAAATTGAAGAATGTTAACAGGTACATTGTAAGAATATTTGAAGAAAATTAATAGGTACATTACTGAAAAATTTGAGAATTCTCAACAGGTACATTGTAGCATAATTGAAGGATTAATTCTAGATACATTGTAGTAAAATTTGCATTCAACACAACAATCATGATGATTACAGTGGTTATGTTGTATGGAGCAGGCACATATATTGGGGGAGTAAGTAGCACAAGATACAGTGCGAGTTAGAAGCACTAGGTAGAAAACTCTGTGGATGAAATTAGGTACTTTTTAGTTTTACTTTTGAATAAGGCATAGGTTGTACAGCTTTTTAATTCATTAGAGAATGAGTTCCATAGTCCCTCTATTTGCATAGAATGTTTACACATTTAGTTTGACTCTGGGGGATATCAAAGAGATATTTATGATGTGGTGATTATGGGTTCTATTACATCTGTCAAGGAAGAGTTTCAGATCAGGATTTGCATCTAGGAACAAGATTTTGTACATGTAAATGGGACAAGAGAATGTGCGGACTGAGTTAATGTTTAGCATGTTTAGGGATACTGTATGTATGTATACTGTATAGAGACAAAGAAATTAGGTTTTAGGCCTAAAAAAAAAACTTTCACTTTTCTATAAAATAAAACGCCTCCCTGAACATTATTTGTAAATTTTTCCACTTTACTGCCATGAACACAGAACAATACAGTACTGTATATGGATTTTGTACCGGTTTGGTATCCTCCAAAGTGAGGATAAATTTTTTTTAATGTTTTGCTACATCAACAGTCGGTAACAGCTCACAAATTATTGTTAAAATTAACATTTATTGAATAAATATTATTCAAATAACCTTTTATTCTTTCTACAGCAATAAAGCTCAATGATTTCACACATGTACATATAAAAAAAGGAATTATGACCATAAATAACTGCCTTATATAGAAACCGTAAATAAACTTTTATAAACTCGGCAGCACCTCTCACACTCGACATGTTTATCCAATACATTTGTAATTATAGTAGAAAACATTGTACAGTACAGTATTATAAATAAGTTCACAGTTGGAAAGTGAGCACAGTCTTAACATTGTGAGCATTGCTGAGTGGATGGTTTCTATATTTGTTTAGTTATGTTTATGACCAAAAGATTTGGTAAAGGGGAAAAGATAGTACAGTATGTAGTGAAAGGATGAGAGGGCAGATTTATCTACCTACCTACCCAACAGGTTGGTAGATAGGTAAAATATATTACCCGGCCCACTGAGGATATGTGTGAATGTTAATATATTTGTTGTATGGGTTTAGTGGTGTTTTTGTTAGTTGATTACTATGATATTACAATGGTGCAAGCGGTTGTAGGGTGGTATACTAGGTAGGCTGTTAGTGCTACTAGTTTCCATTGTTATGGCATTGTGAACCGATTATGTATGGAGGGCCAGTGGTGGTGGTGACCTTCCCTGTGGGTCCTCTCCACATCTAAGCTTCCTACATTGCTTGGAATGTGAAACTGGTGTTGTAATCCACAAGTTAGTAGGGATTATTAGCTAGAGGATCATTACTACAACACTTAACGAATGATGATTAATGATGATTGGAAGTACATGTTAAGTAGACAGACTATGGATCACATATCTAAGAAAGGTCAATGGATTAAGACCGACTCTGCTTAGCCAAATTACTAATTCCTGGAAAGAGGACTCAGGCTTCTAAGAACAAGGTTACCGCTCTAGGGATAAGGTTAATCGGATTATACCTTCCTTGAGAGGCGTGGTGAAATGGTTGAGGCCATGGCTGGCTGAAGACAGTCTGGTTGTGGGAGTGGAACTGGAGAGTCCTCCGAGGTCTCCGTTTGTGGCAGCAGCGAAGTGTAGCAGACAGCTATGCGAGAGCCTGATGTGATCTTAGTGACCAAGTTAAGTCTGCAGTATGTGAGTATTGAATGTAAAATTAACCGGGTGTGGAGCGTTGTAGTAATAATTCCGTATTAGGGACTTAGGCGGAAGTTACGAGTGCAAGTGGTGACCGCGGAGGTCAAGTGGGTTATGGGTATTGGAAGTGTATTTACCTAATAGAGAATGTTAATATGTTATTATTTGTCAGAGTCTATTCTTTGTAATTAAATGACAAAACCCGACGGCCTTGAAATAGCTTCCATATGTTCACTCATTGTGTTCCAGTACAAACCTAGTGATACGCCTCAAGGGTCTGGTGTGTATAGAAGTACACGGTGGTGGGAACGGTTGCTGAGGCAAGGTGTTATGTGTTGTGTAATCGCTGTGTTCGGAATGAACCGGGGTTCAGCATCACGACATATTTGGTGGCAGCGGTGGGATTCGAACCCACGCCTCCGAAGAGACTGGAATATATATATGTATATATATATATATATATATATATATATATATATATATATATATATATATATATATATATATATATATATATATATATATATATATATATATATATATATGTCGTACCTAGTAGCCAGAACGCACTTCTCAGCCTACTATGCAAGGCCCGATTTGCCTAATAAGCCAAGTTTTCATGAATTATTATATTTTCTCTAATTTTTTTTCTTATGAAATGATAAAGCTACCCATTTCATTATGTATGAGGTCAATTTTTTTTTATTGGAGTTAAAATTAACGTAGATATATGACCAAACCTAACCAACCCTACCTAAACTAACCTAACCTATCTTTATAGGTTAGGTTAGGTAGCCGAAAAAGTTAGGTTAGGTTAGGTAGTCGAAAAATAATTAATTCATGAAAACTTGGCTTACTAGGCAAATCGGGCCTTGCATAGTAGGCTGAGAAGTGCGTTCTGCCTACTAGGTACGACATAAATATATATATATATATATATATATATATATATATATATATATATATATATATATATATATATATATATATATATATATATATATATATATATATATATATATACCCATTGTATATATATATATATATATATATATGTCGTACCTAGTAGCCAGAACTCACTTCTCAGCCTACTATGGAAGGCCCGATTTGCCTAATAAGCCAAGTTTTCCTGAATTAATAGATTTTCTCTATTTTTTTTCTTATGAAATGATAAAGCTACCAATTTCATTATGTATGAGGTCATTTTTTTTTATTTGAGTTAAAATTAACGTACATATATGACCGAACCTAACCAACCCTACCTAACCTAACCTAACCTATCTTTATAGGTTAGGTTAGGTTAGGTAGCCGAAAACGTTAGGTTAGGTTAGGTTAGGTAGGTTAGGTAGTCGAAAAAACATTAATTCATGAAAACTTGGCTTATTAGGCAAATCAGACCTTGCATAGTAGGCTGAGAAGTGCGTTCTGGCTACTAGGTACGACATATATATATATATATGTATATATGTCGTACCTAGTAGCCAGAACGCACTTCTCAGCCTACTATGCAAGGCCCTATTTGCCAAATAAGCCAAGTTTTCATGAATTAATTGTTTTTCGACTACCTAACCTACCTAACCTAACCTAACTTTTTCGGCCACCTAACCTAACCTAACCTATAAAGATAGGTTAGGTTAGGTTAGGTAGGGTTGGTTAGGTTCGGTCATATATCTACGTTTATTTTATCTCCAATAAAATAAAATTGACCTCATATATAATGAAATGGGTAGCTTTATCATTTCATAAGAAAAAAAATAGAGAAAATATATTAATTCAGGAAAACTTGGCTTATTAGGCAAATGGGGCCTTGCATAGTAGGCTGAGAAGTGCGTTCTGGCTACTAGGTATATATATATATATATATATATATATATATATATATATATATAAATATATATATATATATATATATATATATATATATATATATATATATATATATATTTGCAGCGTCGCTTTTGCGGCGTCTCGTCGCAAAAATACGATATATATATATATATATATATATATATATATATATATATATATATATATATATATATATATATATATATATATATATGTATATATATATATATATATATATATATATATATATATATATATATATATATAAAAATATATATATATATATATATATATATATATATATATATATATATATATATATATATATATATATATATATATATATATATATATATATATTTGCAGCGTCGCTTTTGCGGCGTCTCGTCGCAAAAGCAGCTGCAAGAACAGTTAGTGATGCAGCGGCCAACATGCTGAAGCCAAAACAGCTCGGGTTTGGCATTCCACAAGGGTGTGAGGCGGCAGCCCATGCACCTCGAGCCTTCATCGCCAACATCACAGACGAAAAGGCCCTTATCAAGCTAGATTTCAAAAATGCCTTCAATTTGGTGCGGAGGGATGCTGTACTCCGTGCGGTTCATAGTCATTTCCCTTCCCTCTACCTTTTTGTACATTCATGCTACAGTATGGATCTTAAGCTACTTTTTGGCGAACATGAAATTGACTCGCGAGAAGGCGTCCAACAGGGTGACCCCCTTTCTCCTCTCCTTTTCTGCTTAGTCATCAAACAAGTCACAGAGGTCCTGTCCAGGGAGCTTAACATCTGGTTCTCGGATGATGGTACCCTAGCTGGTTAAGCTAGGGTACCATCCCTAAACGGTGGACAGCTAAAAATCCCTCGTCCTAAAGATGGCTACTTTAACCTGACTTCTTATGATCTTACCCAGGACCAACGAGACCTCTTAAATCTTGGTCTAAATTGTCAATTCTTATCTAAACCAAAGATGCATCAAAAACGCATGGAAATCGAAATGCTTCTGGACGATATCCATAAGCTAGAAGACAACAAAAAAGTCATCACCACTGACACACTTCAAGCTGAACTACTTGCAGAAGCAGGGAAAAAACGAGGAACATATTCATCTAAAATCTTAACCCCACGACTCAAAGAAGCAGCGAAACAACTAAAAAATCTGAAAGACGTAACAATAAGAAAAGCCGACAAAACAGCAGCATATGTATTGATTCCTACCCATGAATGCATGAACAAAATTAGCGACATCCTAAGTGACGACTCCAAATTTCAACGAATCACGAGGAACCCCGTAGAAGACCTTAAGCGGAAAGTAAACAAAACAATTACAGCAATCAACGCAAAGAAAGGTAGTGTGCATTTCAATAAACTTCAAGGCGACTATGGCTTAGGATATGCCTACGGCAATGTTAAGACGCATAAACCAGGTAACCCACTACGCCCTATAATCAGCCAAATACCAACCCCAACTTATCACCTGGCAAAGAAACTCAATGAACTCCTAACTCCATACACTCCAAGTAAGTTTAGTCTACAATCATCAGCAGATTTCCTAGAATTGATCAAATCTACCCAGCCCGATGGAATCATCGCTTCCCTGGACGTTGAATCCCTTTTTACCAACGTCCCAGTCGACACAACCATAGGAATGATACTGGACAGAGTATACAGAGACGAGAGAACCCCCAAATTAGACATACCTGAGCCACACTTGAAAAGTCTTCTCGAAGCATGTGCAAAGGAAGCCCCTTTCATCAGTCCACAAGGAGACATGTATTTACAAATAGACGGAGTAGCAATGGGCTCCCCCTTAGGAGTTTTATTTGCTTATTTTTATATGGGAACCATCGAAGATAGGGTCTTCAGTAGCAGACAAAAACCAACTGTATACTGCCGTTATGTAGATGACATATTCGTAATAGTAAAAGACTCAGATGAACTAATTGACCTAAAAAGACACCTAGAGAGAGAGTCAGTACTCCGATTTACACATGAAAATAGTGAAAATAACAGTCTGCCATTCTTGGATGTACTAATAACAAAAACAGGAACCTCTTTAAGCACCAACGTATATACCAAGCCCACCAACATAGGATTATGCCTGAACGGTAGAAGTGAGTGCCCCCAAAGATACAAAGCCAGTGTTCTCAATGCTTATATTCGTCGAGCGCTTACCCACTGCTCTGAATGGAGCAACGTGAGTAGAGAGTTTGAAAGAGTAACTCAGGTATTAGTGAACAACGGATATAGCAACGCGGAAATAAACGCTGCTATAAGAAGACACTTGGACCGTTGGTATAATTTAGAACCTAGAACAGAAACCACAACACCCCCAATAAAATTATATTACAAATCAACCATGCACAGTGAACATATAAAAGAGGAAAGAATAATGAAAGAAATAATCCGTAAAGGAGTAAAAAGCACTACTCCTAACCAAAACATAAACCTGATAATATTCTACAAAACCAAGAAGACTTCCGAACTCCTTATCAAAAACAGCCCGAAGCCGACGGAGAACCCTCTACAGCAGTCAAGCGTTGTATACATGTACACTTGCCCCCACGAAGGATGTAACCTTCAATGTAAGTACATAGGTATGACGTCGACCAAGCTGACGAGGCGTTTGACATGCCATCTTCAATCTGGTGCCCCTAGGAATCACATGAGACAAGCCCATGACATTACTCTAACAAGAGAAATGTTGAACAAGAATACTTGCATAATAGACAAAACCCAAGATTCAAGAAGATTACAAATTCTTGAGGCAATTCACATAAGAATAGAGCGACCTACCATGAACACCCAAATCACGGAACTATTTACTCTACCCACCATGAGAGTAAGGACAAGACAAGAACATATCGATGCCAACACAGAAGACAATGTCCATCATAACAGGCCAATTACACTGGATTAATCTTTGTGTTTGGATAGGAGATGCCTCGTATGGGCCAATAAGCCTTCTGCAGCCCCTATGTTTATCCCTTATGTATCCCCCTATGTTTTCACCTTCATTGTATTATCACCTGACCTAATGCGGGTATAAAATCAACTAGTATTGTAAGATCTGTTCACTTGAGAATGAACCATGGAGGTTCGAAACGTCGTGCAAATTATACAAATAAGTGTAATACACTCTATAGTAAATCACTTCTTTTCTTCACCTTAAAAGTACGAAAATGAGTTTTGGAGAACTCCTATTTCAATTAAGCCCTGATGCTAAGAAAATAGTTAGAGGGATAGAAGCCCTAAACCAGAAAATTATAAATACAGAATATGCGGTCATATTCAATGAAACATATATATATATATATATATATATATATATATATATATATATATATATATATATATATATATATATATATATATATATATATATAATCTTTGGACAACACCCACCAGTGGGACTCGAACACAGAAAGCACAACTACCTTCCAGTAGCTGGCATAACTAGTATGCTTTAACCCACTACACCATCAGACCTTACAAAAGAAGTAGATATTTCGAGATATATATCCCAAACATCTCCACTTCCCGAAGGCACCAGATGAGTGTGGGGTCAGTCTGCATTTTCCATCAAGCCACTGTCAATGTGAGAGAACTCGTGTCCAGCTTATAAGCCTATACTTGCATAAACCACACGACATATATATATATATATATATATATATATATATATATATATATATATATATATATATATATATATATATATATATATATATATATATATATATACAATGGGTATATATATATATATATATATATATATATATATATATATATATATATATATATATATATATATATATATATATATATATATATATATATATATATATATTTATGTCGTACCTAGTAGCCAGAACGCACTTCTCAGCCTACTATGCAAGGCCCGATTTGCCTAATAAGCCAAGTTTTCATGAATTATTATATTTTCTCTAATTTTTTTTCTTATGAAATGATAAAGCTACCCATTTCATTATGTATGAGGTCAATTTTTTTTTATTGGAGTTAAAATTAACGTAGATATATGACCAAACCTAACCAACCCTACCTAAACTAACCTAACCTATCTTTATAGGTTAGGTTAGGTAGCCGAAAAAGTTAGGTTAGGTTAGGTAGTCGAAAAATAATTAATTCATGAAAACTTGGCTTACTAGGCAAATCGGGCCTTGCATAGTAGGCTGAGAAGTGCGTTCTGCCTACTAGGTACGACATAAATATATATATATATATATATATATATATATATATATATATATATATATATATATATATATATATATATATATATATATATACCCATTGTATATATATATATATATATATATATATATATATATATATATATATATATATATATATATATGTCGTACCTAGTAGCCAGAACTCACTTCTCAGCCTACTATGGAAGGCCCGATTTGCCTAATAAGCCAAGTTTTCCTGAATTAATAGATTTTCTCTATTTTTTTTCTTATGAAATGATAAAGCTACCAATTTCATTATGTATGAGGTCATTTTTTTTTATTTGAGTTAAAATTAACGTACATATATGACCGAACCTAACCAACCCTACCTAACCTAACCTAACCTATCTTTATAGGTTAGGTTAGGTTAGGTAGCCGAAAACGTTAGGTTAGGTTAGGTTAGGTAGGTTAGGTAGTCGAAAAAACATTAATTCATGAAAACTTGGCTTATTAGGCAAATCAGACCTTGCATAGTAGGCTGAGAAGTGCGTTCTGGCTACTAGGTACGACATATATATATATATATGTATATATGTCGTACCTAGTAGCCAGAACGCACTTCTCAGCCTACTATGCAAGGCCCTATTTGCCAAATAAGCCAAGTTTTCATGAATTAATTGTTTTTCGACTACCTAACCTACCTAACCTAACCTAACTTTTTCGGCCACCTAACCTAACCTAACCTATAAAGATAGGTTAGGTTAGGTTAGGTAGGGTTGGTTAGGTTCGGTCATATATCTACGTTTATTTTATCTCCAATAAAATAAAATTGACCTCATATATAATGAAATGGGTAGCTTTATCATTTCATAAGAAAAAAAATAGAGAAAATATATTAATTCAGGAAAACTTGGCTTATTAGGCAAATGGGGCCTTGCATAGTAGGCTGAGAAGTGCGTTCTGGCTACTAGGTACGACATATATATATATATATATATATATATATGTCGTACCTAATAGCCAGAACTCACTTCTCAGCCTACTATTCAAGGCCCGATTTGCCTAATAAGCCAAGTTTTCATGAATTAATGTTTTTTCGTCTACCTAACCTACCTAACCTAACCTAACCTAGCTTTTTTTGGCTACCTAACCTAACCTTACCTATAAATATAGGTTAGGTTAGGTTAGGTAGGGTTGGTTAGGTTCGGTCATATATCTACGTTAATTTTAACTCCAATAACAAAAAATTTACCTCATACATAGAGAAAAGGGTTGCTTTATCATTTCATAAGAAAAAAATTATAGTAAATATATTAATTCAGGAAAACTTGGCTTATTAGGCAAATCGGGCCTTGAATAGTAGGCTGAGAAGTGAGTTCTGGCTACTAGGTACGACATATATATATATATATATATATATATATATATATATATATATATATATATATATAAATATATATATATATATATATATATATATATATATATATATATATATATATATATATATATTTGCAGCGTCGCTTTTGCGGCGTCTCGTCGCAAAAATACGATATATATATATATATATATATATATATATATATATATATATATATATATATATATATATATATATATATATATATATATATATATATATGTATATATATATATATATATATATATATATATATATATATATATATATATAAAAATATATATATATATATATATATATATATAAAAATATATATATATATATATATATATATATATATATATATATATATATATATATATATATATATATATATATATATATATATATATATATATATATATATATTTGCAGCGTCGCTTTTGCGGCGTCTCGTCGCAAAAGCAGCTGCAAGAACAGTTAGTGATGCAGCGGCCAACATGCTGAAGCCAAAACAGCTCGGGTTTGGCATTCCACAAGGGTGTGAGGCGGCAGCCCATGCACCTCGAGCCTTCATCGCCAACATCACAGACGAAAAGGCCCTTATCAAGCTAGATTTCAAAAATGCCTTCAATTTGGTGCGGAGGGATGCTGTACTCCGTGCGGTTCATAGTCATTTCCCTTCCCTCTACCTTTTTGTACATTCATGCTACAGTATGGATCTTAAGCTACTTTTTGGCGAACATGAAATTGACTCGCGAGAAGGCGTCCAACAGGGTGACCCCCTTTCTCCTCTCCTTTTCTGCTTAGTCATCAAACAAGTCACAGAGGTCCTGTCCAGCGAGCTTAACATCTGGTTCTCGGATGATGGTACCCTAGCTGGTTAAGCTAGGGTACCATCCCTAAACGGTGGACAGCTAAAAATCCCTCGTCCTAAAGATGGCTACTTTAACCTGACTTCTTATGATCTTACCCAGGACCAACGAGACCTCTTAAATCTTGGTCTAAATTGTCAATTCTTATCTAAACCAAAGATGCATCAAAAACGCATGGAAATCGAAATGCTTCTGGACGATATCCATAAGCTAGAAGACAACAAAAAAGTCATCACTACTGACACACTTCAAGCTGAACTACTTGCAGAAGCAGGGAAAAAACGAGGAACATATTCATCTAAAATCTTAACCCCACGACTCAAAGAAGCAGCGAAACAACTAAAAAATCTGAAAGACGTAACAATAAGAAAAGCCGACAAAACAGCAGCATATGTATTGATTCCTACCCATGAATGCATGAACAAAATTAGCGACATCCTAAGTGACGACTCCAAATTTCAACGAATCACGAGGAACCCCGTAGAAGACCTTAAGCGGAAAGTAAACAAAACAATTACAGCAATCAACGCAAAGAAAGGTAGTGTGCATTTCAATAAACTTCAAGGCGACTATGGCTTAGGATATGCCTACGGCAATGTTAAGACGCATAAACCAGGTAACCCACTACGCCCTATAATCAGCCAAATACCAACCCCAACTTATCACCTGGCAAAGAAACTCAATGAACTCCTAACTCCATACACTCCAAGTAAGTTTAGTCTACAATCATCAGCAGATTTCCTAGAATTGATCAAATCTACCCAGCCCGATGGAATCATCGCTTCCCTGGACGTTGAATCCCTTTTTACCAACGTCCCAGTCGACACAACCATAGGAATGATACTGGACAGAGTATACAGAGACGAGAGCACCCCCAAATTAGACATACCTGAGCCACACTTGAAAAGTCTTCTCGAAGCATGTACAAAGGAAGCCCCTTTCATCAGTCCACAAGGAGACATGTATTTACAAATAGACGGAGTAGCAATGGGCTCCCCCTTAGGAGTTTTATTTGCTTATTTTTATATGGGAACCATCGAAGATAGGGTCTTCAGTAGCAGACAAAAACCAACTGTATACTGCCGTTATGTAGATGACATATTCGTAATAGTAAAAGACTCAGATGAACTAATTGACCTAAAAAGACACCTAGAGAGAGAGTCAGTACTCCGATTTACACATGAAAATAGTGAAAATAACAGTCTGCCATTCTTGGATGTACTAATAACAAAAACAGGAACCTCTTTAAGCACCAACGTATATACCAAGCCCACCAACATAGGATTATGCCTGAACGGTAGAAGTGAGTGCCCCCAAAGATACAAAGCCAGTGTTCTCAATGCTTATATTCGTCGAGCGCTTACCCACTGCTCTGAATGGAGCAACGTGAGTAGAGAGTTTGAAAGAGTAACTCAGGTATTAGTGAACAACGGATATAGCAACGCGGAAATAAACGCTGCTATAAGAAGACACTTGGACCGTTGGTATAATTCAGAACCTAGAACAGAAACCACAACACCCCCAATAAAATTATATTACAAATCAACCATGCACAGTGAACATATAAAAGAGGAAAGAATAATGAAAGAAATAATCCGTAAAGGAGTAAAAAGCACTACTCCTAACCAAAACATAAACCTGATAATATTCTACAAAACCAAGAAGACTTCCGAACTCCTTATCAAAAACAGCCCGAAGCCGACGGAGAACCCTCTACAGCAGTCAAGCGTTGTATACATGTACACTTGCCCCCACGAAGGATGTAACCTTCAATGTAAGTACATAGGTATGACGTCGACCAAGCTGACGAGGCGTTTGACATGCCATCTTCAATCTGGTGCCCCTAGGAATCACATGAGACAAGCCCATGACATTACTCTAACAAGAGAAATGTTGAACAAGAATACTTGCATAATAGACAAAACCCAAGATTCAAGAAGATTACAAATTCTTGAGGCAATTCACATAAGAATAGAGCGACCTACCATGAACACCCAAATCACGGAACTATTTACTCTACCCACCATGAGAGTAAGGACAAGACAAGAACATATCGATGCCAACACAGAAGACAATGTCCATCATAACAGGCCAATTACACTGGATTAATCTTTGTGTTTGGATAGGAGATGCCTCGTATGGGCCAATAAGCCTTCTGCAGCCCCTATGTTTATCCCTTATGTATCCCCCTATGTTTTCACCTTCATTGTATTATCACCTGACCTAATGCGGGTATAAAATCAACTAGTATTGTAAGATCTGTTCACTTGAGAATGAACCATGGAGGTTCGAAACGTCGTGCAAATTATACAAATAAGTGTAATACACTCTATAGTAAATCACTTCTTTTCTTCACCTTAAAAGTACGAAAATGAGTTTTGGAGAACTCCTATTTCAATTAAGCCCTGATGCTAAGAAAATAGTTAGAGGGATAGAAGCCCTAAACCAGAAAATTATAAATACAGAATATGCGGTCATATTCAATGAAACATATATATATATATATATATATATATATATATATATATATATATATATATATATATATAATCTTTGGACAACACCCACCAGTGGGACTCGAACCCAGAAAGCACAACTACCTTCCAGTAGCTGGCATAACTAGTATGCTTTAACCCACTACACCATCAGACCTTACAAAAGAAGTAGATAGTTCGAGATATATATCCCAAACATCTCCACTTCCCGAAGGCACCAGATGAGTGTGGGGTCAGTCTGCATTTTCCATCAAGCCACTGTCAATGTGAGAGAACTCGTGTCCAGCTAATAAGCCTATACTTGCATAAACCACAAGTGAAGATTAATAATCTTTGGACAACACCCACCAGTGGGACTCGAACCCAGAAAACACAACTACCTTCCAGTAGCTGGCATAACTAGTATGCTTTAACCCACTACACCATCAGACCTTACAAAAGAAGTAGATAGTTCGAGATATATATCCCAAACATCTCCACTTCCCGAAGGCACCAGATGAGTGTGGGGTCAGTCTGCATTTTCCATCAAGCCACTGTCAATGTGAGAGAACTCGTGTCCAGCTTATAAGCCTATACTTGCATAAACCACAAGTGAAGATTAATAATCTTTGGACAACACCCACCAGTGGGACTCGAACCCAGAAAGCACAACTACCTTCCAGTAGCTGGCATAACTAGTATGCTTTAACCCACTACACCATCAGACCTTACAAAAGAAGTAGATAGTTCGAGATATATATCCCAAACATCTCCACTTCCCGAAGGCACCAGATGAGTGTGGGGTCAGTCTGCATTTTCCATCAAGCCACTGTCAATGTGAGAGAACTCATGTCCAGCTTATAAGCCTATACTTGCATAAACCACAAGTGACGATTAATAATCTTTGGACAACACCCACCAGTGTTGTCCGGGGACAACACCCACCAGTGACACTTTAGACAACACCCACCAGTGACACCACCCACAAATACTGGAAGGTAGTTGTGCTTTCTGGGTTCGAGTCCCACTGGTGGGTGTTGTCCAAAGATTATTAATCTTCACTTGTGGTTTATGCAAGTATAGGCTTATAAGCTGGACATGAGTTCTCTCACATTGACAGTGGCTTGATGGAAAATGCAGACTGACCCCACACTCATCTGGTGCCTTCGGGAAGTGGAGATGTTTGGGATATATATCTCGAACTATCTACTTCTTTTGTAAGATCTGATGGTGTAGTGGGTTAAAGCATACTAGTTATGCCAGCTACTGGAAGGTAGTTGTGCTTTCTGGGTTCGAGTCCCACTGGTGGGTGTTGTCCAAAGATTATTAATCTTCACTTGTGGTTTATGCAAGTATAGGCTTATATATATATATATATATATATATATATATATATATATATATATATATATATATATATATATATATATGCGGAAAATCCACAGAGAAATATGAAATGAGGCGAACGTTTCGGCTTGTTAAAGCCTTTGTCAACACCAGACTGACTAAGGAGAAGAGATTGCTAAAATATATGAAATTGGGAAGAGTTTACAATATCCTAAGAGGTTTTTGGATTTCTCGTTTGTACAAGCCAAGCGTACGTTTTATAATCACGTCCCTAAGGCGAAACCAAAAATTATTAACTCATTGGTGGTACCTTATGCGAGTGGACTTGAAAAATTGTCTCTGATTTTTAAGAAACTTAATATAAATTTGGTGTTCACTAATAGTACGATCAAATCCAATTTAATAAAAAACTCCCCTGATACAGCAGGTTGTGTGTATTCGATTCCCTGCAATGATTGTGATTCTGTGTACCTTGGACAAACAGGAAAGTCCTTACAATTGCGGTTGTCACAACATGCTTATAGTATTAGAACTGCCCAAACGTCTAATGCATTGTATCTACATACGAGTTTATGTGATCACAATATTAACTGGAATGGGGCAAAAAGCATTACCAATTGTGGGGATTTCGTGGAACGGAATTTGATTGAGTCTGCTCTAATCAGTCAGTGTCCAAATCTTCTTAATGTTAGTACTGGAATGTACAAACTTGATCCATTTTTAAGTTATAATATTGCACAACAGTTTAAGAAACAACTCTGATAGGCTTACAATGTCTCATTATAATTGTATATTCATATATTGTGTGTTCATGAGGCTTTTCTTTAATCTTTCATCCTTATTCTCTGACCGCTTAATCCTCTTTGACCATTCTAAGCTAAGTTATACCTGTTTTTGGTTATTTACACCTGACCAACCCTAGGGATGGGTTGGTCAGGTGTCGGCCTATATATCCTCCCCCTTCTCCCTTCTTAGTCAGTCTGGTGTTGACAAAGGTTTTAACAAGCCGAAACGTTCACCTCATTTCATATTTCTCTGTGGATTTTCCGCATAAAATGATCAGTGTTTTCTGATCGTCAATTGCATATATATATATATATATATATATATATATATATATATATATATATATATATATATATATATATATATATATATATATATATATATATATATATATATATATATATATATATATATATATATATATGTCGTACCTAATAGCCAGAACGCACTTCTCAGCCTACTATGCAAGGCCCGATTTGCCTAATAAGCCAAGTTTTCATGAATTAATTGTTTTTCGGCTACCTAACCTACCTAACCTAACCTAACCTAACTTTTTCGGCTACCTAACCTAACCTAACCTATAAAGATAGGTTAGGTTAGGTTAGGTAGGGTTGGTTAGGTTCGGTCATATATCTACGTTAATTTTAACTCAAATAAAACAAAATTGACCTCATACATAATGAAATGGGTAGCTTTATAATTTCAAAAGAAAAAAATTAGAGAAAATATATTAATTCAGGAAAACTTGGCTTATTAGGCAAATCGGGCCTTGCATAGTAGGCCAAAATGTGCGTTCTGGCTATTAGGTACGACATATATATATATATATATATATATATATATATATATATATATATATATATATATATATATATATATGTCGTACCTAGTAGCCAGAACTCACTTCTCAGCCTACTATGCAAGGCCCGATTTGCCTAATAAGCCAAGTTTTCATGAATTAATGTTTTTTCGTCTACCTAACCTACCTAACCTAACCTAACCTAGCTTTTTTTGGCTACCTAACCTAACCTTACCTATATATATAGGTTAGGTTAGGTTAGGTAGGGTTGGTTAGGTTCGGTCATATATCTACGTTAATTTTAACTCCAATAAAAAAAAATTGACCTCATACATAATGAAATGGGTAGCTTTATCATTTCATAAGAAAAAAATTATAGTAAATATATTAATTCAGGAAAACCTGGCTTATTAGGCAAATCGGGCCTTGAATAGTAGGCTGAGAAGTGAGTTCTGGCTACTAGGTACGACATATATATATATATATATATATATATATATATATATATATATATATATATATATATATATATATATATATATATATATATATATATATATATATATATATATATATAACGTACCTAGTAGCCAGAACGCACTTCTCTGCCTACTATGCAAGGCCCAATTTGCCTAATAAGCCAAGTTTTCATGACTTAATTGTTTTTCGACTACCTAACCTACCTAACCTAACCTAACCTAACTTTTTCGGCTACCTAACCTAACCTATATAGATAGGTTAGGTTAGGTTAGGTAGGGTTGGTTAGGTTCGGTCACATATCTACGTTAATTTTAACTCCAATTAAAAAAAATTGACCTCATACATAATGAAATGGGTAGCTTTATCATTTCATAAGAAAAAAATTAGAGAAAATATATTAATTCAGGAAAACTTGGCTTATTAGGCAAATCGGGCCTTGCATAGTAGGCCAAGAAGTGCGTTCTGGCTACTAGGTACGACATATATATATATATATATATATATATATATATATATATATATATATATATATATATATATATATATATATATATATATATATATATATGCTTTGGCGTTATGGTGTGCACAATCGAAATGTTGAACATGCATGGATAATCTATCCTTTCTCTTGTCTCCGAGAGTAACACAAGTCTGCCCGGTATTCAGTCTGCGAACTATGTACAAACTGCTAACTTTTCCATCCTCAGCTCAGGTGACAAGTAAAAAACAGAAGCCTAACTTTGTCCGGAGTCAACTGATACCTGTGACTTGCTGGACGAGCTCGTCTCTCTGCAGAGATGTGTTAATGTCCTAACTTTTATTGCAGGCGGTGAGAGTAGCGTGTTGCTCGCCAGTGTAGATGTGTTGGGGTGTGTGTGTGGGGGGCGGAGGGGTGAGTGGTGGGGGGGGGCTTTTCGGGGGTGGGGTGTGGGTGTTATGGTGCGTGTGTGATTGTGTGTACTCACCTATTTGTACTTGCGGTGGTTGAGCTCTAGCTCTTTGGTCCCTCCTCTTAACCGTCAATCAATTGATGTATAGATTCCCGAGCCTACTGGGCTCTATCATATCTACATTTGAAACTGTGTATGGATTCAGCCTCCACCACATCACTGTCTAATGCATTTTACCTGTTAACTACTCTGACACTGAAAAAGTTCTTTCCAACGTACCTGTGGCTCATTTGGTTACTCAGTCTCCACCTGTTTCTCATTCGTTCGCGAACCACCTGTGTTAAAAAGTTTATCCTTATCTACTCTGTCAATTCCTCTGAGAACTTTGCAGGTAGTGATCATGGTTCCCCTTACTCTTCTGTCTTCTAGTTTCGTGAGGTGCTTTCCTAGTAACTCATGCCTCTTAATTCTGGGACTAGCCTAGTGGCATACCTCTGAACATTTCCCGGCTTCGTCTTTTGCTTGACAAGGTACGGGCTCCATGCTGGGGCCGCCTACTCCAGGATTGGTCTTTCATATGCCGTGTACAAGATTCTGAACGATTCCTTACACAGGTTCCTGATGGCAGTTCTGATGTTAGCGAGCCTCGCATAGGCCGCAGATATTATTCTTTTTATGTGGGCATCAGACGACAGGTTTCGTGTGATATCAACTCCCAGATCTTTCTCCGTTTCATGAAGTACTTCATCTATTCCGTATCCTGTGTCTGGTCTTCTGTTTCCACTGCCTAGTTTCATTACCTTGCATTTACTCGGGTTGAACTTTAGTAGCCCTTTGTTGGACCATTCCTTCAGTTTGTTTAGGTTATCTTGTAGCCTTCTACTATCTCATCCTCTGTTTTAATACTACTCAAAATTTTTGCATCATCAGCAAACAATGAAGTACCATTGACGAAATATGAACTCCATGTTGGAGCTGCATACTCCAGGATTAGTCTGATTGTGTGTGTACTCACCTAAATGTACTCACCTAATTGTGCTTGCGGGGGTTGAGCTCTGGTTCTTTGATCCCGCCTCTCAACTGTCAATTTAACAAGTGTACAGGTTCCTGAGTCTAGTTGGCTCTATCATATCTACACTGGAAACTGTGTATGGAGTCAGCCTCCACCACATCACCTCCTAATGCATTCCATTTGTCAACCACTCTGACACTAAAAAAGTTTTTTCTAATATCTCTGTGGCTCATTTGGCCACTCAGTTTCCACCTGTGTCCCCTAGTGCGTGTGCCCCTTGTGTTAAATAGACTGTCTTTATCTACCCTATCAATTCCCTTAAGAATCTTGAACGTGGTGATCATGTCTTCCCTAACTCTCCTTTTTTCCAGCGAAGTGAGGTTTAATTCCCGTAGCCTCTCCTCGTAGCTCATACCTCTCAGCTCGGGTACTATTCTGGTGGCAAACCTTTGAACCTTTTCCAGTTTGGTCTTATCCTTGACTAGATATGGACTCCATGCTGGGGCTTCATACTCCAGAATTGGCTTGACATATGTGGTATACAAAGTTCTGAATGATTCTTTACGCAAGTTTTTGAATGCCGTTCTCATGTTGGCCAGCCTGGCATATGCCGCTGATGTTATCCTCTAGATATGGGCTGCAGGGGACAGGTCTGGCGTGATGTCAACACCCAAGTCTTTTTCTCTCTCTGACTCTTGAAGAATTTCCTCTCCCAGATGATACCTTGTATCTGGCCTCCTGCTCCCTACACATATCTTCATTACATTGCATTTGGTTGGGTTAAACTCTAACAACCATTTGTTCGACCATTCCTTCTTCTTGTCTAGGTCTTCTTGAAGCCTCAAACAGTCCTCTTCTGTTTTAATCCTTCTCATAATTTTAGCATCGTCCGCAAACTTTGAGAGAAATGAATCGATACCCTCCGGGAGATCATTTACATATATCAGAAACAAGATAGGACCGAGTACAGAGCCCTGTGGGACTCCACTGGTGACTTCACGCCAATCGGAGGTCTCATTCCTCACCGTAACTCTCGGCTTCCTATTGCTTAGATACTCCCTTATCCACTGGAGCACCTTACAGCTACACCTGCCTGTCTCTCCAGCTTATGTACCAGCCTCTTATGCGGTACTGTGTCAAAGGCTTTCAGACAATCCAAGAAAATGCAGTCCGCCCAGCCCTCTCTTTCTTGCTTAATCTTTGTCACCTGATCGTAGAATTCTATCAAGCCTGTAAGGCAAGATTTTCCCTCCCTGAACCCATGTTGGCGATTTGTCATGAAGTCCCTTCTCTCCAGATGTGTTACCAGGTTTTTTCTCACGATCTTCTCCATCACCTTGCATGGTATACAAGTCAAGGACACTGGCCTGTAGTTCAGTGCCTCTTGCCTGTCGCCCTTTTTGTATATTAGGACCACATTCGCCGTCTTCCATATTTCTGGTAGGTCTCCCGTCTCCAGTGACTTACTATACACTATGGAGAGTGGCAAGCAAAGTGCCTCAGCACACTCTTTCAGTATCCATGGTGAGATCCCATCTGGATCAACAGCTTTTCTAACATCCTGATCCAGCAAGTGTCTTTTGACCACCTCTCTCGTAATTTCGAACTCTTCCAAGGCTGCCTGGTTTACCTCCCTTTCTCCTAGCACAGTGACCTCACCTTGTTCTATTGTGAAGACCTCCTGGAACCTCTTGTTGAGTTCTTCACACACCTCTCTGTCATTCTCTATATACCTGTCCTCGCCTGTTCGAAGTTTCAATACCTGTTCTTTCACTGTTGTTTTCCTTCTGATGTGACTGTGGAGTAGCTTTGGTTCGGTCTTGGCTTTGTTTGCTATATCATTTTCAAAACTTTTCTCTGCTTCTCTTCTCACCCTGACGTACTCATTCCAGGTTCTCTGGTATCTCTCTCTGCTTTCTGGTGTTCTGTTATTCCGGAAGTTCCTCCACGCCCTTTTGTTCAGTTTCTTCGCTTCCATACATGCCCTATTATACCATGGATTCTTCTGTTGCTTCTCGGATTTTTCCCTTTGGGCCGGGATGAACCTGTTTACTGCCTCCTGACACTTTTGGGTAACATAGTCCATCATACCCTGTACAGACTTATCTCTGAGGTCTGTGTCCCAAGGCCACAGACCTTCCTACACTTAGGAAACTTCTCATCTGTTCATAATTCCCCTTTCGGTATGCCAGCCTTTTGATTCCTAGTTCTTTTTTGGGGGAGATAAGTCCTAGCTCTACCAGATACTCAAAGTTCAATACACTGTGGTCACTCATTCCCAAGGGCGCTTCCATCTTAACTTCCCTTATCAAATCAAGCATTGCTGGTTCATCTTCTCTCATTCTTGTTGGTTCTTTGATGTGCTGGCTTAGAAAGTTTCTTGTTGCCACGTCCAGCAGCTTAGCTCTCTATGTTTCTGGTCCTCCATGCGGGTCTCTGTTCTTCCAATCTATCTTCCCATGGTTGAAGTCTCTCATAATTAGTAGTCCAGATCCATTCCTGCTAGCAACAGAAGCTGCTCTTTCTATTATGTTAATGGTGGCCATGTTGTTTCTATCATATTCCTGTCTAGGTTTTTTGTCATTTGGTGGTGGATTATATATGACTACGACAATAATTTTTTTCCCTCCATTTGTTACGGAACCTGCTATGTAGTCACTGAAACCTTCACAGCCCTGAATATCCATCTCCTCAAAATCCCAGCCTTTCCTTACCAGCAGAGCTACACCACCCCCACCTCTTCCTTCCCTCTCTTTCCTCATAACATAATAGTCCTGTGGGAATACTGCGTTTGTTATCGTTTTCGTGAGCTTTGTTTCTGTGAGGGCTATTATGTCTGGATTTTCCTCTAGTACCCATTCTCCAAGCTCATTTGCTTTATTTGTAATTCCATCTATGTTAGTGTACATCGCTTTGAGGCTCACTTTCTTCTGTCCCTTCTCAAATCGCCTCCTTGGTGAGTGTTCTGCTGGTGGGGGAGGCTGTTCCATGGGTGTGAGGACCTGTGAGGTGGATAACAGGGTCTCAGAGGATACTGGGATGAGGGGCCGGGGATCAAGTGAAGGGGGAGGGACAGGGAGTGTACGGGGTTAAAGGGGGAGGGAGGACGGGAAAGAAAGGGGGGGGGAGGGAGGACTCGGGAGGAGGGGAGAGGTAGAATGGTGGGGATTGGGTGTGAGGGAGATGGAGATTTGGCTGAACATTTGAGTGGGGGCAGGGAGGGTTTGGGGTAGGGGTGTTTTCTATGCAGAGGAGGGAGGCGGGGTTGTCCTCCCTTCTGGTGTTACTAGGTAGCTGGTTGTGGGTTCCCCCCTCGCCTCTGGGGGTGTTGTGTTGGGAGCTGTGACTTCCTGGTTTTCCCCTCTCGCCCTGCGCCTCTTCCTTGCTTCTGCCGCCACGGCTCTCTCCTCCCTTGTCATGTCTCTCTGGAGGAATACATTTTTTAATTTTCCCACGTTTTTCAGCGAGCTCTTCCTTGATAGGATCTTCTCCTTTGTGCTCTCGTTTGCAAACACTATCTTTATCATTCGGTCTCGGTCTTTGTTGTACCAACCTAGCCTGAAAACCTTCTCAATGCTATGCTCAGCCCCTTCCATGTCTAGTGCCTTTAGTACTTCATTCACTGCTGCTTTGTCCTTCTCATTCCACTCTGTCCTATTAGAGCCTTTCTGCTCTTTAATTTCCGCAAATGTTGCTTTTATTGTGGCATTCTCATCCCAAAAACTATTACCACCTTCTCCTTCTGTGTGTGTGTGTACTCACCTAGTTGTGCTTGTGGGGTTTGAGCTCTGGCTCTTTGGTCCCGCCTCGCAACCGTCAATCAACAGGTGAACAGGTGTGTGTGTGTGTGTGTGTGTGTGTGTGTGTGTGTGTGTGTGTGTACTCACCTAATTGTACTCACCAAATTGTGCTTGCGGGGTTTGAGCTTTGGCTCTTTGGTCCCGCCTCTCAACTGTCAATCAACTGGTGTACAGATTCCTGAGCCTACTGGGCTCTATCATATCTACATTTGAAACTGTGTATGGAGTCAGCCTCCACCACAACACTTCCTGGTGCATTCCATTTATTAACTACTCTGACACTGAAAAAATTCTTTCTAACGTCTCTGTGGCTCATCTGGGTACTAAGTTTCCACCTGTGTCCCCTTGTTCATGTCCCACCCGTGCTGAAGAGTTTGTCTTTGTCCACCCTGTCAATTCCCCTGAGAATTTTGTAGGTGGTTATCATGTCTCACCTTACTCCTCTGTTTTCCAGGGATGTGATGTTCAGCTCCTTTAGCCTTTCCTCGTAGCTCAATCCTCTCAGATCCGGGACGAGCCTGCTGGCATACCGCTGAATCTTCTCTAACTTTGTCTTGTGTTTAACTAGGTATGGACTCCAGGCTGGAGCTGCATACTCCAGGATTGGTCTTACATAAGTGGTATACAGGGTTCTGAAAGATTCCTTACACAAGTTTCTAAAGGCAGTTCTTATGTTGGCCAGTCTAGCATACGCCGCTGATGATATTCTTTTGATGTGGGACTCTGGGGACAGGTTCGGTGTGATATCAACCCCAGATCCTTCTCTCTATTTGACTCTTGCAGGATTTCACCTCCCAGATGATACCTTGTGTTCAGCCTCCTGCTCCCTTCGCCTAATTTCATCACCTTACACTTTCCCGAGTTGAACTTTAGCAGCCATTTTCTAGACCATTCCTCCAGTTTATCCAGGTCATCCTGTACTCTCTGTCTATCTTCATCTGTCTTGATTCTTCTCATAATTTTTGCATCATCAGCAAACATTGAGAGGAACGAGTCTATACCCTCCGGAAGATCGTTCACATATATTAGAAACATGATGGGTCCAAGTACTGAGCCCTGTGGGACTCCGCTGGTGACATCTCGCCACTCTGATGTCTCCCCCCTCACCGTTACTCGCTGTTTCCTGTTGCTTAAGTACTCCCTTATCCACTGGAGCACCTTCCCTTTTACTCCTGCCTGTTGCTTCAACTTTTTTTACAGCCTTTTATGGGGTACTGTGTCAAAGGCTTTTTGGTAATCCAGGAAAATGCAGTCGGCCCACCCTTCTCTTTTCTGCCTAATTTTTGTTGCCTGGTCATATAATTCTATTAAACCTGTGAGGCACGATTTACCATCCCTGAACCCATGTTGGTGGTGCGTTACAAAGTTATTTCCCTCCAGATGCTCTACGAGCCTTTTCCTCACGATCTTCTCCATCACCTTGCATGGTATACAAGTTAAGGAAACTGGCCTGTAATTTAGTGCCTCTTGCCTGTCACCCTTTTTGTATATTGGGACCACGTTAGCTGTCTTCCAACTTCCTGGTAAGTCTCCTGATTCCAGTGACCTGTTTTACACCATAGAGAGTGGCACACTTAGTGCTTCTGGACCTTCCTTTAGTATCCATGGTGAGATTCTGTCAGGCCCAACAGCCTTTGTCACATCCAGCTCCAGCAGGCACCTTTTGACCTCATCACTGGTGAGGTCAAATTCCTCCAAGGTTGCTTGGTTTGCCGCCTCCTCATTTAGTGCAGGGGCTTCTCCTTGTTCTATTGCGAAGACCTCCTGGAATCTCTTGTTGAGTTATTCACACACCTCCTTGTCATTCTCTGTGTATCTGTTCTCCGCTTGTCGCAGCTTCATCACTTGTTCCTTCACTGCTGTTTTCCTCCTGATGTAGCTGTGGAGCAGCTTTGCTTGGGTCTTGGCTTTACTCGCGATGTCATTTTCAAACTGTCTCTCTGCTTCCCTCCTCACTCTGAGGTACTCATTTCTGGCCCTCTGGTATCTCTCCCTGCTCTCTGGTGTTCTGTTATTTCTGTAGTTTCTCCATGTTCTTTTACTCAGTTGCTTCGCTACCTTGCATTCCTGGTTGAACCATGGGTTTTTCTGTTGTTTTTCGTTTTTCTCTTTTTGGACGGGGATAAACCTGTCTGCAGCGTCCTGGCACTTCTGGGTGACAAAATCCATCATGACCTGCACATTCTTGTCTATAAGTTCTGTTTCCCATGGTATTCCCCTGAGGAAGCTCCTCATCTCGTCATATTTTCCTCTTCGGTAATTCAGTCTTTTTCCCTCTACTCCCATCCTTGGATAGGTTATCCCTACCTCCACCAAGTACTCAAAGTTCAGTACACTGTGGTCACTCATTCCTATGGGGGCTTCAACTTTGACTTCCCTTATTTCTGACTCATTCAGGGTGAACATCAAGTCGAGTCTAGCTGGTTCATCATTGCCTCTCACTCTTGTGGGTTCCTTGACATGCTGGCTCAGAAAATTCCTTGTTGCCACTTCCAAGAGTTTAGCTCTCCACGTATCTGCACCACCATGTGGGTCCCCATTCTCCCAGTCTATCTTCCCATGGTTGAAATCACCCATGATTAAGAGTCTGGAGCCATTCCTGCAGGCAACTGAAGCTGCTCTCTCTATTATATTAATGGTTGCCATGTTGTTCATATCAAAGTCCTGTCTAGGTCTTCTGTCAATTAGGGGAGGGTTGTAAATGACTGCCACTATTATCTTAGGTCCACCCATTGTTATAGTTCCTGTTATGTAATCTCTGAATCAGTCACAGCCCGGAATTTCCATCTCATCAAAACTCCAGTCCTTCCTTATCAGCAGGGCCACTCCTCCACCTCCTCTCCCTTCCCTCACTTTCCTTAATATATAGTAGTCCTTTGGAAACACAGCATCTGTTTTGACTCCTGACAATTTTGTTTCCGTTAGTCCTATTACATCAGGGTTTTCTTCTTGCACCCTTTCTGCTAGTTCACTTGCTTTATTGGTAATCCCATCAATGTTTGAGTACATTACCTTGAAGCTCACTTTCTTATATCCCATTTCACCATCACTCCCCACAAGTGTAGGAAGTTGTTCCATGGTCATTGCTACTTGGGTAGGCTCCTCCTGTGAGGTAGTTTCCAGGGGTTCAGGGGGAGGTGGAGTTGGGGATGGAGGGCTTAGGTCTTCCTCAGGCCTGCTTGGGGCAGGAAGAAGTCCTGGGGGTGAGAGAGCAGGGATTGCTTGGGGAAAGGGCAAGCCCTCCTGCAGTGTAGTTGACAGGGGTTTGGAGGGAGATGGAGTGGGGGATAGAGGGCTTTGGTCTTGCTCAGGCCTGCTTGGGGCAGGGAGAAGACCAGGGGCTGGGAAAGCAGGGGGCTACTTGGGGTAAGGGGAGGGGGGGATTTGGGTTTCCTGATCGGCATTGTGCAGGGGCAAGGAAGGGTTTGTGCTGGGGGGTAGGGAGGGCCCTATTGGGTGGTGGGCTTGGGTGTTGCATTCGTCTCTGGGGTTCCTGGGTTGCTAGATTGCGGCTCCGCACTCCCCTCTGGGATTGCTGGGTTGGAGGCTGAAGTTTCCTGGCTCCTTTCCCTCTCCTTGCGCCTTTTCCTTGCATCTGCTGCCCTTACTATCTCGTCTCTGGTCATGTCCCTCTGAACATATACCTCTTTGCAGTTCCTTGCATACCTCAATTTGCTCTTCTTTACGAGGATGTCCTCTTTGATGTCCTTGCTCTTGAATACTATCTTGATGAATCTATTTTTGTCTCTGTTGTACTGGCCAATCCGGAAAACTGTTCTATGTCTCGTTCAGCCCCTTCCATTCCTATCTCCTTTAATATCCCTGCCACTTCAGCTTTTTCATATTCCTCGATTCCTCCCTTGTGGAGCCCTTTTGTTCCCTCACACCTACCACTACTGCAGCTCTTTTCCTTTCCATTAGCTGGCTTGTGCATCTAACTGCCTCCTGTGAGGTTACTGCTTTCATTACAACTTCATTTGACTGTGGCCATTGCTAATGGGCTCTTCAGGATTTCAGCAAAGGTTGGACCAATTGTTGCGGTCCCTGCCATTGCTACATCTCCTGGTATCTGGGGGTTGGTCCCCTGGGCTAGAGTCTGAGGAGGGCCTGTTTTTAGGCTTTTTATCTCCTCTTGCGCTGCACTTAGTTCTATCTGCAGCTTACATATAGTTTCCCTCAGGTCCTTCAATTACCCACTGACTTCCTTCCATGCCTTAGCAATCATCTCCATGAATGACTCGTCCAGTCCCTCTCCTCCAGCTTCATTCTGTTGTCTTACCATCCCGCTTGACCTGTGTGTGTGTGTGTGTGTGTGTGTGTGTGTGTGTGTGTGTGTGTGTGTGTGTGTGTGTGTGTGTGTTTGTGTGTGTGTGTGTGTGTGTGTGTGTGTGTGTGTAGTCACCTAATTGTACTCACCTATTTGTGCTTGCAGGATCGAGCATTGACTCTTGGATTCCGCCTTTCCAGCTATCGGTTGTTTACAGCAATGACTCCTGTCCCATTTCCCTATCATATCTAGTTTTAAAAGTATGAATAGTATTTGCTTCCACAACCTGTTCCCCAAGTGCATTCCATTTTTCCACTACTCTCACGCTAAAAGAAAACTTCCTAACATCTCTGTGACTCATCTGAGTTTCCAGTTTCCACCCATGTCCCCTCGTTCTGTTATTATTACGTGTGAATATTTCATCTATTTCCACTTTGTCAATTCCCCTGAGTATTTTATATGTCCCTATCATATCTCCTCTCTCCCTTCTTTTCTCTAGTGTCGTAAGGTTCAGTTCCTTCAGACGCTCTTCATATCCCATCCCTCGTAGCTCTGGGACAAGCCTCGTCACAAACCTCTGAACCTTCTCCAGTTTCCTTATGTGTTTCTTCAGGTGGGGGCTCCATGATGGTGCAGCATACTCTAAGACGGGTCTCACGTAGGCAGTGTAAAGCGCCCTAAAAGCCTCCTCATTTAGGTTTCTGAATGAAGTTCTAATTTTCGCCAGTGTAGGGTACGCTGCTGTCGTTATCCTATTTATATGTGCCTCAGGAGTTAGATTAGGTGTCACATCCACTCCCAGGTCGTTTTCTCGAATCGTTACAGGTAGGCTGTTCCCCTTCATTGTGTACTGTCCCTTTGGTCTCCTGTCACCTGATCCCATTTCCAAAACTTTACATTTACTGGTGTTAAACTCCAGTAGCCATTTCTCTGACCATCTCTGCAACCTGTTTAAGTCCTCTTGGAGGATCCTACAATCCTCGTCTGTCATAACTCTTCTCATTAATTTTGCGTCATCCGCAAACATTGACATGTATGATTCCACTCCTGTAAACATATCATTTACGTAAATTAAAAAGAGGATTGGTCCCAGCACCGATCCTTGAGATCGGAGCTGGTGCTGGTGTGTGTGTGTGTGTGTGTGTGTGTGTGTGTGTGTGTGTGTGTGTGTGTGTGTGTGTGTGTGTGTGTGTGTGTGTGTGTGTGTGTGTGTGTGTGTACTCACCTAGTTGTACTCACCTAGTTGTGTCTGCAGGATCGAGCATTGACTCTTGGATCCCGCCTTTCGAGCATCGGTTGTTTACAGCAATGACTCCTGTCCCATTTCCCTATCATACCTGGTTTTAAAATTAAGAATAGTGTTTGCTTCCACAACCTGTTCCTGAAGTGCATTCCATTTTCCCACTACTCTCACGCTAAAAGAAAACTTCCTAACATCTCTGTGAATCATCTGAGTTTCAAGCTTCCATCCATGTCCTCTCGTTCTGTTACTATTCCGTGTGAACATTTCGTCTATGTCCACTCTGTCAATCCTTCTGAGTATCTTATACGTTCCTATCATGTCCCCCCTCTCCCTTCTTCTTTCTAGTGTCGTAAAGCGCAGTTCCCTCAGGCGCTCCTCATACCCCATCCCTCGTAGCTCTGGGACGAGTCTCGTTGCAAACCTCTGAACCTTTTCCAGTTTCATTATATGCTTCTTCAGATGGGGACTCCATGATGAGGCGGCATACTCTAAGACTGGCCTCACGTAGGCAGTGTAAAGCGCCCTAAATGCCTCCTTACTTAGGTTTCTGAATGATGTTCTAACTTTTGCCAGTGTAGAGTACGCTGCTGTCGTTATCCTATTTATATGTGCCTCAGGAGATAGATTAGGTGTAACGTCCACCCCCAGGTCTCTTTCACGCGTTGTCACAGGTAGGCTGTTCCCCTTCATTGTGTACTGTCCCTTTGGTCTCCTATCTCCTAGTCCCATTTCCATAACTTTACATTTGCTCGTGTTGAATTCCAGTAGCCATTTCTCTGACCATCTCTGCAACCTGTTCAGGTCCTCTTGGAGGATCCTGCAATCCTGCAGGATCCTGCAATCCTGCAGGATCCTGCAATCCTGCAATGTGTGTGTGTGTGTGTGAGTGTGTGTGTGTGTGTGTGTGTGTGTGTGTGTGTGTGTGTGTGTGTGTGTGTGTGTGTGTGTGTGTGTGTGTGTGTGTGTGTGTGTGTGTGTGTGTGTGTGTGTGTGTGTGTGTGTGTGTGTGTGTGTGTGTGTGTGTGTGTGTGTGTGTGTGTGTGTGTGTGTGTGTATGTGTATGTGTGTGTGTGTGTGTGTGCATGTGTGTGTATGTGTGTGTATGTGTGTGTCTGTGTGTGCGAGGGGTGTGCGAGAGTGTGTGTATGTGTGTGTGTGTGTGTGTGTGTGTGTGTGTGTGTGTATGTGTGTGTGTGTACTCACCTAGTTGTGTTTGCGGGGGTTGAGCTCTGGCTCTTTGGTCCCGCCTCTCAACCGTCAATCAACAGGTGTACAGATTCCTGAGCCTATTGGGCTCTATCATATCTACACTTGAAACTGTGTATGGAGTCAGCCTCCACCACATCACCTCCTAATGCATTCCATTTGTTAACCACTCTGACACTAAAAAAGTTCTTTCTAATATCTCTGTGGCTCATTTGGGCACTCAGTTTCCACCTGTGTCCCCTTGTGCGTGTGCCCCTTGTGTTAAATAGCCTGTCTTTATCTACCCTATCAATTCCCTTCAGAATTTTGAATGTGGTGATCATGCTTGCCACTCACTACATGCTGGCCACTCACTACATGCTGGCCACTCACTACATGCTTGCCACTCACTACATGCTGGCCACTCACTACATGCTGGCCACTCACTACATGCTGGCCACTCACTGGATGCTGACCACTCACTACATGCTGACCACTCACTACATGCTGGCCACTGACTACATGCTGACCACTTACTGCATGCTGGCAACTCACTACATGCTGGCCACCCACTACATGCTTGCCACTCACTACATGCTGGCCACTCACTACATGCTGGCCACTCACTGGATGCTGACCACTCACTACATGCTGACCACTCACTACATGCTGACCACTTACTGCATGCTGGCCACTCACTACATGCTGGCCACTCACTACATGCTGGCCACTAGCTGCATGCTGGCCACTCAATACATGCTGGCCACTCATTACATGCTGGATACTCACTACAAGCTGGCTACTCACTACATGCTAGCCACTCACTATATTGTATTTGTATGTATGTACCTTATGCATGTATGTATGTACATTATGCTTATGTATGCACTCACTTGTATGTATGTACCTTACCTGAATAAACATATTTATTTATTTATTTTATATGCTGGCCACTCACTGCATGCTGGCCACTCACTGCATGCTGGCCACTTACTGCATGCTCGCCACTCACTGCATGCTGGCCACTCACCGCATGCTGACCACTCACTACATGCTGGCCACTCACTACATGCTGTCCACTCACTACATGCTGACCATTCACTGCATGCTGGCCACTCACTACATGCTGTCCACTCACTACATGCTGACCACTCACTGCATGCTGGCCACTCACTACATGCTGGCCACTTACTACATGCTGGCCACTCACTACATGCTGGCCACTCACTACATGATGGCCACTCACTGCATGCTGGCCACTTACTGCATGCTGACCACTCACTACATGCTGGCCACTCACTACATGCTGGCCACTCACTACATGCTGGCCACTCATTACATGCTGGCCACTCATTACATGCTGGATACTCACTACAAGCTGGCTACTCACTACATGCTAGCCACTCACTACATGCTGGCCACTCACCGCATGCTGGTCACTTACTGCATGCTGGCCACTCACTACATGCTGGCCACTCACTGCATGCTGGCCACTCACTACATGCTGACCACTTACTGCATGCTGGCCACTCACTACATGCTGACCACTCACTGCATGCTTGCCACTCACTACATGCTGACCACTTACTGCATGCTGGCCACTCACCGCATGCTGGCCACTCACTACATGCTGGCCACTCACTGCAGGCTGACCACTTACTGCATGCTGACCACTCACTACATGCTGACCACTTACTGCATGCTGGCCACTCACTACATGCTGGCCACTCACTGCATGCTGGCCACTCACTATGTGGGAACCGACCTGTGAGATTTATATTTATTTAATTTATATGAATATATATAGAATTTATATTTACGTTAATTTATATACTTCGATAGCAATTTGTATAATGATAAGTGGACTGTATTTCTGCAATAATCTCATAATCTCACAAATCGATCCTCTACACATTAGGGGGGGTTATTAGTTTATATATATATGCAGCCAATCAAACTACAGAAATAACTACATACATTAAAGAGGTTCCTTATCTTATAGTACAGCAGGTTAGTCCACCAGGTATAACTAGGGTGTAGACACCAAATTATCCTCTTTGAGGTAGCTTCCATATCACCCAGTAACTGGTGCACAAATCTTGCATCCTCGTCTTGACCTGTCAAAAGTGCGCTAGCTGTGACGCCAGATACCTATATATGACAAGTATATCAGAGAAAACAGTACATGGAACATGAAGACCTGGCTTAATTACCTTTAGTTTGAGGCTTCCATGTGATCTAACCGGGTCACCCTATATAATGACATTAATGGCCACTAATGATAAATAATGGGTTTCGGAAAGAACACTTAACTTGATTTGTTGACAGCGTGTTGACAGATGGTACACCTTTGGTATCCATAACACTACGTCCAAGTAAAATTAACAGGAGCCGAATTTGCTCCCGTGTGAGCCTCTGGTCTCGTATAAACAATGGTTGTTTAACACTCCATACTATTGACGTTACTGGCCGACATTGTCCAGATTGATAGGAGCTAAATTTGCTCCACACGTCTCGGAGGTGACACAACAATGGCTGCCCTCCTCCTCCACTCTGACGCCTGGCTTACATTGTCCAGATTTCAGAACGTGATAGAAGGGTCACATTTACTCTACTTTAATATTGATAATTAAGTTAATTTATATAAGATGTTTTTATGATGGTAAAGTCCAAAGACTAATGTATTTAAGAATAATTCCCAGCAGAATAGCTGGTGAATTATAATAGTATGTGGTGATGATATCCCGTTTTCTTTAGACGGTAATTCCACTACAAGTTACGTTTTCTATGGGTAACTTGTTTATACAATACAGCTATTATCTGTATGATTATTAAATGGTGTCGGATTTTCCGACATAATTCCCCAGGGGGCTGCTCACGGGTCGAAGTCCTATTTAGAACAGACGAACACCGATACTCCTCCTTCGAATTATTAGATTAATTTGATGTTAGTAGTTAGTAAGCACACATTTGTGCGTCTGTTCGTACAGGACGGATGTCCCGTACTAGAGTTGCAAGGGTTAGAAGTCTAATGCGATTTCATTTCCCTGTCAACTCTTGAAAGGCTAATATTCAAGCCTTATTACATATTATTTAACCCAGAAGACTGGATGTGATCAAGTACTACAGTCAAGTATGATTCAGGGACTGCAGTGAGATCAGTGACATTAGATATAACTTGAAGTTTCTTCAGGTAACTGGTCACTGATATATAAACACTGAGGCCCATGGAATACATCTTGATTAAATAATAAATGTATCAAATCAGTCATCAGATTTATTGGGGTTTAATTTAGTTAATTGATTCAGAGGATTGAATAGCTCATCATTAAAGTAAAGTATGGTTCTGAGACTGCAGTGGGTTCAGTGACATTGGTCGCAGTGACTTGTAGCTGTTTTAGGCTACTGTTCACTGATTTGCCACTGAGGCCTCATGAACTCATCTCCAGCTTTAAATGATGATACTAACATCAACCTCTGTTACTATAGTCAGCTGTAATCTCCTTAGTATAATGCTACTGGAGAAATATAATCAGCTGACAAATTTAGATTTCTACTGGTATTGTTTATCTGCAGGCATAGGTCTCCTCAGGCTTGATACTGGGCCTGAGAGTAATTTACCTCCTGCAGAGTTTAACATGGTTATGCCCTGATATTTAGTAGGGCTACCGATGAATCGATGACAATAGTCTGTCCCTACAAGGAGACCGAAGTCGGTGAGGTGATCAGACTTAATATTATCTGCCAATTTTATTGTGATGTATGTTCTCTGGGATCCTTGGTCAAACAACCCACGGGTATGGACCTTGGCCCTCTTATTCAGGATGGTAATTTGGGCAGTAGGCAAAGTCGTATTACCTTTAGACTTTGCCGATTGGACACTCTTTGTTGGTTGCACCTTGCAGTACTGTACTGTGGTGGGAATGCTATCTTCCACCTTGGGGTTTGGAGACGTTGTTTTGGTGTCTCTGCACAATGCTGCATGGTGCTGACCTTTGTTACACCTATTACAGGTGTGTAATTGGGTATCACAGTCCTTGATGTTATGTTTCCTGAGGCACCTCGTGCAATGTTGCAAATCTTTGAGTCGCTCAACACGGGCGTCACTATCAGGAAAATTAGAGCAGTGGTACATTGAATGTTTCTCATTGCAGAACAAACATGTTCCATAGCTTCCAGTACCCTTTGGTGTCACGTTCTTGGGTGACACAGTAACTATAGGCTTGGAGGGTCCCACTGCATATACGCCCACACTGCTACTGTTCCACTTTGGTGTTGAATTATATTGTCTAGATTGATTTGGAGTACCTTTGGTACTCTGTGGTTTACTATTATTGGTTTCTGAGGGTTTACTTGGTGGTTTTAATTTGTCATGTGTTCGTAATTGATGAACTACTGACTTTAAACCTTCAGATATTTCATTCATAGATAAGATGCTTTTATTGTAATGAGCACTCATTTGTCTCAATATGTCCCTAGGTATTTTCTCCTGGACAATTATTTTCAAGACCCACTCAGCCCCGTTTGTATCTGCTGTCAGGCTGAGGGCATTGATCAGTGATTCTACCTCCAGCTTGAAGACTTGGAGTGAATCAGCTGAAGCCTCCGGTGGGGGTAAATACAACAGCTCATGAACTAAATGTGATGTTCTTACTTCTGGATCAGCATAATTATCCTTGAGGAGTTTTACTGCCAGATCATAGCCGTCATTAGTTAATCTCAGATGGGATACTACTGTTTTAGCCTCACCTGATAATTGACCTTGCAAATAAGAGAATTTACTACTCTTTGGTAAAGATTGTTTTGAGTCTACAAGGTCAACGAATTTGTTCCAAAATTCGTCCCAATCTTCCTCATCTTTTCCTGAGAAAGTGGGTAAATTAATTGGAGGGAGTCGAGCTTCTGCTTGACTCGTATTAGATGCAACTGTTGTTATTGTTGCTGTTGCCTTGTTCTGGGCAATTAATTTGACATAAGGCTGTAACGTGGCCTGAGTGTGATCTTCATAATTCGCAAGATCAACCATAATGTCGTCTATTTCTGTTTCTGATAAATTGGTGTTGGCAAGTTCAGCCACATATGTTGCTATTTGGCATTTGATTTGCTCAAATTTACCTGCAGCTGCTTGATAATAGCTTTCCAGGTCAGCATAATCAACTTGAGATTGTTGTGACAAATCTTCACATTTCTTGATCTGTCTTGTTAAGTGGCCTTTAAGACCTGCAAGGGTTCTTTTCATTCTCCCTGCATTATCCATACTGGCTCGTTGGTGAAGCCTTGTGGGACTTGTACTTGGGCTGCTCATAATACTGAACAAACACTGATGGTAGCCTAGGGTCAATTCTGCACTCACTAGGCAATAATCCTACCTCTACTAGAGGTTAGCACTTAAAATTAATACACATTATATATATATACAATCATACACACTAATGATTTGAGTGATAAACCAGTGTCACTGGAAGTACCTTTAGGTTAGCTCTTCTATATCACCCTAGGATGGAATTGACACTAATTAATCACTCAAAGGTGTAATGATCATAAGTAAATTATTATATATACACAACTCAACTCGAGTTGATAAAAATTACACCCAAAATAGGGTCTGGACCATTCATTAATGGTGTTAGGTTGATCAATATAGTACAACTGACTATGGTAATAATGGGACTAGGATGAACGATAATAGTTCAACTAGTCAATGGTTAATATCCTACCCTGTTGTGGGTTGGCAATTAGTAAATATTATACTGTGATCACTAGTGCAATATATATTAAATAATTCTCTATTTTGGAGAAATAATATACACAATTATTGATAATAGCCTCTTAATTAGCCTCTATGAAACTTCTAATATTATCTAGAAGTATTAAATATTATTAGTGACCTCGCGAAATAAAGTCCACAAAATTCGTAGATAATCTCTCACGAAATGTAACACCACGAAATCCGTGAACAATCTCGCGAAGACACAGTCACTAATTTGGCTGGATTCTATATTAGCGCTGTCATTTCACGAAATAACACGCCACCAAATATCTGTGGGTGTGCATGAAACCGCTGACGAAGCTGAACTGGGCTGAGGGAGGCTCCTGAGCTCCCTCGAGGCTACGCTGCCGTCTTTGACTGGCTGGCCTTTGTTTAAATAACACTGCACTAGTATATTTAATGAATCCACTGGTTAACTGGTTCATCCGGTACTAAGATGACCAAATGTGGGTTCATAGGACCGAATATTCCGGTTCCGAAGGTCCAAATATTGTGGGAACCGACCTGTGAGATTTATATTTATTTGATTTATATGAATATATATAGAATTTATATTTACGTTAATTTATATACTTCGATAGCAATTTGTATAATGATAAGTGGACTGTATTTCTGCAATAATCTCATAATCTCACAAATCGATCCTCTACACATTAGGGGGGGTTATTAGTTTATATATATATGCAGCCAATCAAACTACAGAAATAACTACATACATTAAAGAGGTTCCTTATCTTATAGTACAGCAGGTTAGTCCACCAGGTATAACTAGGGTGTAGACACCAAATTATCCTCTTTGAGGTAGCTTCCATATCACCCAGTAACTGGTGCACAAATCTTGCATCCTCGTCTTGACCTGTCAAAAGTGCGCTAGCTGTGACGCCAGATACCTATATATGACAAGTATATCAGAGAAAACAGTACATGGAACATGAAGACCTGGCTTAATTACCTTTAGTTTGAGGCTTCCATGTGATCTAACCGGGTCACCCTATATAATGACATTAATGGCCACTAATGATAAATAATGGGTTTCGGAAAGAACACTTAACTTGATTTGTTGACAGCGTGTTGACAGATGGTACACCTTTGGTATCCATAACACTACGTCCAAGTAAAATTAACAGGAGCCGAATTTGCTCCCGTGTGAGCCTCTGGTCTCGTATAAACAATGGTTGTTTAACACTCCATACTATTGACGTTACTGGCCGACATTGTCCAGATTGATAGGAGCTAAATTTGCTCCACACGTCTCGGAGGTGACACAACAATGGCTGCCCTCCTCCTCCACTCTGACGCCTGGCTTACATTGTCCAGATTTCAGAACGTGATAGAAGGGTCACATTTACTCTACTTTAATATTGATAATTAAGTTAATTTATATAAGATGTTTTTATGATGGTAAAGTCCAAAGACTAATGTATTTAAGAATAATTCCCAGCAGAATAGCTGGTGAATTATAATAGTATGTGGTGATGATATCCCGTTTTCTTTAGACGGTAATTCCACTACAAGTTACGTTTTCTATGGGTAACTTGTTTATACAATACAGCTATTATCTGTATGATTATTAAATGGTGTCGGATTTTCCGACACACTACACGCTGGCCACTCACTACATGCTTGCCACTCACTACATGCTGGCCACTCACTACATGCTGACCACTTACTGCATGCTGGCCATTCACCGCATGCTGGCCACTCACTACATGCTGGCCACTCACTGGATGCTGACCACTCACTACATGCTGACCACTCACTACATGCTGACCACTTACTGCATGCTGGCCACTCACTACATGCTGGCCACTCACTACATGCTTGCCACTCACTACATACTGGCCACTCACTACATGCTGGCCACTCACTACATGCTGGCCACTCACTGCATGCTGGCCTATCACTGCATGCTGGCCACTCACTGCATGCTGGCCACTCACTGTGTTCTGGCCACTCACTACATGCTGGCCACTCACTACATGCTGGCCACTCACTACATGCTGGCCACTCACTGCATGCTGGCCTATCACTGCATGCTGGCCACTCACTGCATGCTGGCCACTCACTGCGTGCTGGCCACTCACTACATGCTGACCACTTACTGCATGCTGGCCACCCACTACATGCTGGCGACTCACTGCATGCTGGCCACTCACTGCGTGCTGGCCACTCACTACATGCTGACCACTTACTGCATGCTGGCCACTCACTACATGCTGGCCACTCACTACATGCTGGCCACTCACTACATGCTGGCCACTCACTGGATGCTGACCACTCACTACATGCTGACCACTCACTACATGCTGGCCACTCACTACATGCTGACCACTTACTGCATGCTGGCTACTCACTACATGCTGGCCACTCACAACATGCTTGCCACTCACTACATGCTGGCCACTCACTACATGCTGGCCACTCACTGGATGCTGACCACTCACTACATGCTGACCACTCACTATATGCTGACCACTTACTGCATGCTGGCCACTCACTACATGCTGGCCACTCACTACATGCTGGCCACTTGCTGCATGCTGGCCACTCAATACATGCTGGCCACTCATTACATGCTGGACACTCACTACATGCTGGCTACTCACTACATGCTAGCCACTCACTACATGCTGGCCACTCACCGATTTCTGGTCACTTACTGCATGCTGGCCACTCACTACATGCTGGCCACTCACCGCATGCTGGCCACTCACTACATGCTGGCCACTCACCGCATGCTGGTCACTTACTGCATGCTGGCCACTCACTATATGCTGGCCACTCACCGCATGCTGGCCACTTACTGCATGCTGGCCACTCACTACATGCTGGCCACTCACTACATGCTGGCCACTCACTACATGCTTACCACTCATTACATGCTGGCCACTCACCGCATGCTGGCCACTCACTACATGCTGGCCACTCACCGCATGCTGGCCACTTACTGCATGCTGGCCACTCACTTCATGCTGGTCACTTACTGCATGGTGACCACTCACTACATGCTGGCCAATCACTACATGCTGGCCACTCACTGCATGCTGGCCACTCACTACATGCTGGCCACTCACCGCATGCTGGCCACTTACTGCATGCTGGCCACTCACTGCATGCTGGCCACTCACCGCATGCTGACCACTCACTACATGCTGGCCACTCACTACATGCTGGCCACTCACTACATGCTTACCACTCATTACATGCTGGCCACTCACCGCATGCTGGCCACTCACTACATGCTGGCCACTCACTACATGCTGGCCACTCACTACATGCTTACCACTCATTACATGCTGGCCACTCACCGCATGCTGGCCACTCACTACATGCTGGCCACTCACCGCATGCTGGCCACTTACTGCATGCTGGCCACTCACTACATGCTGGCCACTCACTACATGCTGACCACTCACTACATGCTGGCCACTCACTACATGCTGGCCACTCACTGCATGCTGGCCACTCACTACATGCTAGCCACTCACCGCATGCTGGCCACTTACTGCATGCTGGCCACTCACTGCATGCTGGCCACTCACCGCATGCTGACCACTCACTACATGCTGGCCACTCACTACATGCTGTCCACTCACTACATGCTGACCATTCACTGCATGCTGGCCACTCACTACATGCTGTCCACTCACTACATGCTAACCACTCACTGCATGCTGGCCACTCACTACATGCTGGCCACTTACTACATGCTGGCCACTCACTACATGCTGGCCACTCACTACATGATGGCCACTCACTGCATGCTGGCCACTTACTGCATGCTGACCACTCACTACATGCTGGCCACTCACTACATGCTGGCCACTCACTACATGCTGGCCACTCACCGCATGCTGGCCACTCACCGCATGCTGGCCACTCACTTCATGCTGGCCACTCTCTACATGCTGGCCACTCACTACATGCTGGACACTCACTACATGCTTTCCGCTCACCGCATGCTGGCCAATCACTGCATGCTGGTCACTTACTGCATGCTGGCCACTCACTACATGCTGGACACTCACTACAAGCTGGCCACTCACCGCATGCTGGCCACTCACTGCATGCTGGCCACTTACTGCATGCTGGCCACTTACTGCATGCTGGCTACTCACTACATGCTGGACACTCACTACAAGCTGGCCACTCACCGCATGCTGGCCACTCACTGCATGCTGGTCACTCACTGCATGCTGGCCACTCACCACATGCTGGCCACTCGCTGCATGCTGGCCACTTACTGCATGCTGGCCACTTACTGCATGGTGGCCACTCACTACATTCTGGACACTCACTACAAGCTGGCCACTCACCGCATGCTGGCCACTCACTGCATGCTGGCCACTCACTGCATGCTGGCCACTCACCGCATGCTGGCCACTCACTGCATGCTGGCCACTTACTGCATGCTGGCCACTTACTGCATGCTGGCCACTTACTGCATGCTGGCCACTCACTGCATGCTGGACACTTACTGCATGCTGGCCACTTACTGCATGCTGGCCACTCACTGCATGCTGGACACTTACTGCATGCTGGCCACTCACTGCATGCTGGCCACTCACTACATGCTGGCCACTCACTTCATGCTGGCCACTCACTACATGCTGGCCGCTCACTACATGCTCGCCACTCACTCCATGCTGGCCGCTTACTACATGCTGGCCGCTCACTACATGCTGGCCGCTCACTTCATGCTGGCCACTCACTACATGTTGGCCACTCACTACATGTTGGCCACTCACTACATGCTGGCCACTCACTGCATGCTGGCCACTCACTACATGCTGACCACTCACTACATGCTGACCACTTACTGCATGCTGGCCACTCACTACAAGCTGGCCACTCACTACATGCTGGCCACTTACTGCATGCTGGCCACTCACTACATGCTGGCCACTCATTACATGCTGGCCACTCACTACATGTTGGCCACTCACTACATGTTGGCCACTCACTACATGCTGGCCACTCGCTGCATGCTGGCCACTTACTGCATGCTGGCCACTTACTGCATGGTGGCCACTCACTACATTCTGGACACTCACTACAAGCTGGCCACTCACCGCATGCTGGCCACTCACTGCATGCTGGCCACTCACTGCATGCTGGCCACTCACCGCATGCTGGCCACTCACTGCATGCTGGCCACTTACTGCATGCTGGCCACTTACTGCATGCTGGCCACTTACTGCATGCTGGCTACTCACTACATGCTGGACACTCACTACAAGCTGGCCACTCACCGCATGCTGGCCACTCACTGCATGCTGGTCACTCACTGCATGCTGGCCACTCACCGCATGCTGGCCACTCGCTGCATGCTGGCCACTTACTGCATGCTGGCCACTTACTGCATGGTGGCCACTCACTACATTCTGGACACTCACTACAAGCTGGCCACTCACCGCATGCTGGCCACTCACTGCATGCTGGCCACTCACTGCATGCTGGCCACTCACCGCATGCTGGCCACTCACTGCATGCTGGCCACTTACTGCATGCTGGCCACTTACTGCATGCTGGCCACTTACTGCATGCTGGCCACTCACTGCATGCTGGACACTTACTGCATGCTGGCCACTTACTGCATGCTGGCCACTCACTGCATGCTGGACACTTACTGCATGCTGGCCACTCACTGCATGCTGGCCACTCACTACATGCTGGCCACTCACTTCATGCTGGCCACTCACTACATGCTGGCCGCTCACTACATGCTCGCCACTCACTCCATGCTGGCCGCTTACTACATGCTGGCCGCTCACTACATGCTGGCCGCTCACTTCATGCTGGCCACTCACTACATGTTGGCCACTCACTACATGTTGGCCACTCACTACATGCTGGCCACTCACTGCATGCTGGCCACTCACTACATGCTGACCACTCACTACATGCTGACCACTTACTGCATGCTGGCCACTCACTACAAGCTGGCCACTCACTACATGCTGGCCACTTACTGCATGCTGGCCACTCACTACATGCTGGCCACTCATTACATGCTGGCCACTCACTACATGTTGGCCACTCACTACATGTTGGCCACTCACTACATGCTGGCCACTCACTGCATGCTGGCCACTCACTACATGCTGACCACTCACTACATGCTGACCACTTACTGCATGCTGGCCACTCACTACATGCTGGCCACTCACTACATGCTGGCCACTTACTGCATGGTGGCCACTCACTACATGATGGCCACTCATTACATGCTGGCCACTCACTACAAGCTGGCTACTCACTACATGCTAGCCATTCACTACATGCTGGCCACTCACCGCATGCTGGCCACTTTCTGCAGGCTGGCCACTCACTACATGCTGGCCACTCACTACATGCTGGCCACTCACTACATGCTTACCACTCATTACATGCTGGCCACTCACCGAATGCTGGCCACTCTCTACATGCTGGCCACTCACTACATGCTGGCCACTCACTACATGCTGGCCACTCACTTCATGCTGGCCACTCACTGCATGCTGGCCACTCACTACATGCTGGTCACTTACTGCATGCTGACCACTCACTACATGGTGGCCACTCACTACATGCTCGCCACTCACTACATGCTGGACACTCACCGCATGCTGGCCACTCACTGCATGCTGGTCACTCACTGCATGCTGGCCACTCACTACATGCTGGCCACTCACCGCATGATGGCCACTCACTGCATGCTGGCCACTCACTACATGCTGGTCACTTACTGCATGCTGACCACTCACTACATGCTGGGCACTCACTACATGCTCGCCACTCACTACATGCTGGACACTCACCGCATGCTGGCCACTCACTGCATGCTGGCCACTCACTGCATGCTGGCCACTCACTGCATGCTGGCCACTCACCGCATGCTGGCCACTCACTGCATGCTGGCCACTTACTGCATGCTGGCCACTTACTGCATGCTGGACACTTACTGCATGCTGACCACTTACTGCATGCTGGCCACTTACTGCATGCTGGCCACTCACTGCATGCTGGCCACTTACTGCATGCTGGCCACTCACTGCATGCTGGCCACTCACCGCATGCTGGCCACTCACTGCATGCTGGCCACTTACTGCATGCTGGCCACTTACTGCATGCTGGACACTTACTGCATGCTGACCACTTACTGCATGTTGGCCACTCACTGCATGCTGGCCAATCACTGCATGCTGGGCACTCACTACATGCTCGCCACTCACTACATGCTGGACACTCACCGCATGCTGGCCACTCACTGCATGCTGGCCACTTACTGCATGCTGACCACTCACTACATGCTGGGCACTCACTACATGCTCGCCACTCACTACATGCTGGACACTCACCGCATGCTGGCCACTCACTGCATGCTGGCCACTCACTGCATGCTGGCCACTCACTGCATGCTGGCCACTCACCGCATGCTGGCCACTCACTGCATGCTGGCCACTTACTGCATGCTGGCCACTTACTGCATGCTGGACACTTACTGCATGCTGACCACTTTTTGCATGCTGGCCACTCACTACATGCTGGCCACTTACTGCATGCTGGCCACTCACTGCATGCTGGCCACTTACTGCATGCTGGCCACTCACTGCATGCTGGCCACTCACCGCATGCTGGCCACTCACTGCATGCTGGCCACTTACTGCATGCTGGCCACTTACTGCATGCTGGACACTTACTGCATGCTGACCACTTACTGCATGCTGGCCACTCACTGCATGCTGGCCACTCACTGCATGCTGGCCACTCACCGCATGCTGGCCACTCACTGCATGCTGGCCACTTACTGCATGCTGGCCACTTACTGCATGCTGGACACTTACTGCATGCTGACCACTTACTGCCAGTTGGCCACTCACTGCATGCTGGCCACTTACTGCATGCTGGCCACGCACTACATGCTGGCCACGCACTACATGCTGGCCACTCACTACATGCTGGCCGCTCACTACATGCTGGCCACTCACTGCATGCTGGCCGCTCACTACATGCTGGCCGCTCACTACATGCTGGCCACTCACTACATGCTGGCCGCTCACTACATGCTGGCCGCTCACTACATGCTGGCCGCTCACTACATGCTGGCCACTCACTACATGCTGGCCGCTCACTACATGCTGGCCGCTCACTACATGCTGGCCACTCACTGCATGCTGGCCGCTCACATGGCCGCTCACTACATGCTGGCCACTCACTACATGCTGGCCACTCACTACATGCTGGCCGCTCACTACATGCTGACCACTTACTGCATGCTGGCCACTCACTACATGCTGGCCGCTCACTACATGCTGGCCACTCACTGCATGCTGGCCGCTCACTACATGCTGGCCGCTCACTACATGCTGGCCGCTCACTACATGCTGGCCACTCACTACATGCTGGCCACTCACTACATGCTGGCCACTCACTACATACTGGCCACTCACTACATGCTGACCACTCACTACATGCTGACCACTTACTGCATGCTGGCCACTCACTACATGCTGGCCACTCACTACATGCTGGCCACTTACTGCATGCTGGCCACTCACTACATGATGGCCACTCATTACATGCTGGCCACTCACTACAAGCTGGCTACTCACTACATGCTAGCCATTCACTACATGCTGGCCACTCACCGCATGCTGGCCACTTTCTGCAGGCTGGCCACTCACTACATGCTGGCCACTCACTACATGCTGGCCACTCACTACATGCTTACCACTCATTACATGCTGGCCACTCACCGCATGCTGGCCACTCTCTACATGCTGGCCACTCACTACATGCTGGCCACTCACTACATGCTGGCCACTCACTACATGCTGGCCACTCACTGCATGCTGGCCACTCACTACATGCTGGTCACTTACTGCATGCTGACCACTCACTACATGGTGGCCACTCACTACATGCTCGCCACTCACTACATGCTGGACACTCACCGCATGCTGGCCAATCACTGCATGCTGGTCACTCACTGCATGCTGGCCACTCACCGCATGCTGGCCACTCACTGCATGCTGGCCACTTACTGCATGCTGGCCACTTACTGCATGCTGGCCACTTACTGCATGCTGGCCACTCACTGCATGCTGGACACTTACTGCATGCTGGCCACTTACTGCATGCTGGCCACTCACTGCATGCTGGACACTTACTGCATGCTGGCCACTCACTGCATGCTGGCCACTCACTACATGCTGGCCACTCACTTCATGCTGGCCACTCACTACATGCTGGCCGCTCACTACATGCTCGCCACTCACTCCATGCTGGCCGCTTACTACATGCTGGCCGCTCACTACATGCTGGCCGCTCACTTCATGCTGGCCACTCACTACATGTTGGCCACTCACTACATGTTGGCCACTCACTACATGCTGGCCACTCACTGCATGCTGGCCACTCACTACATGCTGACCACTCACTACATGCTGACCACTTACTGCATGCTGGCCACTCACTACAAGCTGGCCACTCACTACATGCTGGCCACTTACTGCATGCTGGCCACTCACTACATGCTGGCCACTCATTACATGCTGGCCACTCACTACATGTTGGCCACTCACTACATGTTGGCCACTCACTACATGCTGGCCACTCGCTGCATGCTGGCCACTTACTGCATGCTGGCCACTTACTGCATGGTGGCCACTCACTACATTCTGGACACTCACTACAAGCTGGCCACTCACCGCATGCTGGCCACTCACTGCATGCTGGCCACTCACTGCATGCTGGCCACTCACCGCATGCTGGCCACTCACTGCATGCTGGCCACTTACTGCATGCTGGCCACTTACTGCATGCTGGCCACTTACTGCATGCTGGCTACTCACTACATGCTGGACACTCACTACAAGCTGGCCACTCACCGCATGCTGGCCACTCACTGCATGCTGGTCACTCACTGCATGCTGGCCACTCACCGCATGCTGGCCACTCGCTGCATGCTGGCCACTTACTGCATGCTGGCCACTTACTGCATGGTGGCCACTCACTACATTCTGGACACTCACTACAAGCTGGCCACTCACCGCATGCTGGCCACTCACTGCATGCTGGCCACTCACTGCATGCTGGCCACTCACCGCATGCTGGCCACTCACTGCATGCTGGCCACTTACTGCATGCTGACCACTTACTGCATGCTGGCCACTTACTGCATGCTGGCCACTCACTGCATGCTGGACACTTACTGCATGCTGGCCACTTACTGCATGCTGGCCACTCACTGCATGCTGGACACTTACTGCATGCTGGCCACTCACTGCATGCTGGCCACTCACTACATGCTGGCCACTCACTTCATGCTGGCCACTCACTACATGCTGGCCGCTCACTACATGCTCGCCACTCACTCCATGCTGGCCGCTTACTACATGCTGGCCGCTCACTACATGCTGGCCGCTCACTTCATGCTGGCCACTCACTACATGTTGGCCACTCACTACATGTTGGCCACTCACTACATGCTGGCCACTCACTGCATGCTGGCCACTCACTACATGCTGACCACTCACTACATGCTGACCACTTACTGCATGCTGGCCACTCACTACAAGCTGGCCACTCACTACATGCTGGCCACTTACTGCATGCTGGCCACTCACTACATGCTGGCCACTCATTACATGCTGGCCACTCACTACATGTTGGCCACTCACTACATGTTGGCCACTCACTACATGCTGGCCACTCACTGCATGCTGGCCACTCACTACATGCTGACCACTCACTACATGCTGACCACTTACTGCATGCTGGCCACTCACTACATGCTGGCCACTCACTACATGCTGGCCACTTACTGCATGCTGGCCACTCACTACATGATGGCCACTCATTACATGCTGGCCACTCACTACAAGCTGGCTACTCACTACATGCTAGCCATTCACTACATGCTGGCCACTCACCGCATGCTGGCCACTTTCTGCAGGCTGGCCACTCACTACATGCTGTTCACTCACTACATGCTGGCCACTCACTACATGCTTACCACTCATTACATGCTGGCCACTCACCGAATGCTGGCCACTCTCTACATGCTGGCCACTCACTACATGCTGGCCACTCACTACATGCTGGCCACTCACTTCATGCTGGCCACTCACTGCATGCTGGCCACTCACTACATGCTGGTCACTTACTGCATGCTGACCACTCACTACATGGTGGCCACTCACTACATGCTCGCCACTCACTACATGCTGGACACTCACCGCATGCTGGCCACTCACTGCATGCTGGTCACTCACTGCATGCTGGCCACTCACTACATGCTGGCCACTCACCGCATGCTGGCCACTCACTGCATGCTGGCCACTCACTACATGCTGGTCACTTACTGCATGCTGACCACTCACTACATGCTGGGCACTCACTACATGCTCGCCACTCACTACATGCTGGACACTCACCGCATGCTGGCCACTCACTGCATGCTGGCCACTCACTGCATGCTGGCCACTCACTGCATGCTGGCCACTCACCGCATGCTGGCCACTCACTGCATGCTGGCCACTTACTGCATGCTGGCCACTTACTGCATGCTGGACACTTACTGCATGCTGACCACTTACTGCATGCTGGCCACTTACTGCATGCTGGCCACTCACTGCATGCTGGCCACTTACTGCATGCTGGCCACTCACTGCATGCTGGCCACTCACCGCATGCTGGCCACTCACTGCATGCTGGCCACTTACTGCATGCTGGCCACTTACTGCATGCTGGACACTTACTGCATGCTGACCACTTACTGCATGTTGGCCACTCACTGCATGCTGGCCACTCACTGCATGCTGGGCACTCACTACATGCTCGCCACTCACTACATGCTGGACACTCACCGCATGCTGGCCACTCACTGCATGCTGGCCACTTACTGCATGCTGACCACTCACTACATGCTGGGCACTCACTACATGCTCGCCACTCACTACATGCTGGACACTCACCGCATGCTGGCCACTCACTGCATGCTGGCCACTCACTGCATGCTGGCCACTCACTGCATGCTGGCCACTCACCGCATGCTGGCCACTCACTGCATGCTGGCCACTTACTGCATGCTGGCCACTTACTGCATGCTGGACACTTACTGCATGCTGACCACTTTTTGCATGCTGGCCATTCACTACATGCTGGCCACTTACTGCATGCTGGCCACTCACTGCATGCTGGCCACTTACTGCATGCTGGCCACTCACTGCATGCTGGCCACTCACCGCATGCTGGCCACTCACTGCATGCTGGCCACTTACTGCATGCTGGCCACTTACTGCATGCTGGACACTTACTGCATGCTGACCACTTACTGCATGCTGGCCACTCACTGCATGCTGGCCACTCACTGCATGCTGGCCACTCACCGCATGCTGGCCACTCACTGCATGCTGGCCACTTACTGCATGCTGGCCACTTACTGCATGCTGGACACTTACTGCATGCTGACCACTTACTGCCAGTTGGCCACTCACTGCATGCTGGCCACTTACTGCATGCTGGCCACGCACTACATGCTGGCCACGCACTACATGCTGGCCACTCACTACATGCTGGCCGCTCACTACATGCTGGCCACTCACTGCATGCTGGCCGCTCACTACATGCTGGCCGCTCACTACATGCTGGCCACTCACTACATGCTGGCCGCTCACTACATGCTGGCCGCTCACTACATGCTGGCCGCTCACTACATGCTGGCCACTCACTACATGCTGGCCGCTCACTACATGCTGGCCGCTCACTACATGCTGGCCACTCACTGCATGCTGGCCGCTCACATGGCCGCTCACTACATGCTGGCCACTCACTACATGCTGGCCACTCACTACATGCTGGCCGCTCACTACATGCTGACCACTTACTGCATGCTGGCCACTCACTACATGCTGGCCGCTCACTACATGCTGGCCACTCACTGCATGCTGGCCGCTCACTACATGCTGGCCGCTCACTACATGCTGGCCGCTCACTACATGCTGGCCACTCACTACATGCTGGCCACTCACTACATGCTGGCCACTCACTACATACTGGCCACTCACTACATGCTGACCACTCACTACATGCTGACCACTTACTGCATGCTGGCCACTCACTACATGCTGGCCACTCACTACATGCTGGCCACTTACTGCATGCTGGCCACTCACTACATGATGGCCACTCATTACATGCTGGCCACTCACTACAAGCTGGCTACTCACTACATGCTAGCCATTCACTACATGCTGGCCACTCACCGCATGCTGGCCACTTTCTGCAGGCTGGCCACTCACTACATGCTGGCCACTCACTACATGCTGGCCACTCACTACATGCTTACCACTCATTACATGCTGGCCACTCACCGCATGCTGGCCACTCTCTACATGCTGGCCACTCACTACATGCTGGCCACTCACTACATGCTGGCCACTCACTACATGCTGGCCACTCACTGCATGCTGGCCACTCACTACATGCTGGTCACTTACTGCATGCTGACCACTCACTACATGGTGGCCACTCACTACATGCTCGCCACTCACTACATGCTGGACACTCACCGCATGCTGGCCAATCACTGCATGCTGGTCACTCACTGCATGCTGGCCACTCACTACATGCTGGCCACTCACCGCATGCTGGCCACTCACTGCATGCTGGCCACTCACTACATGCTGGTCACTTACTGCATGCTGACCACTCACTACATGCTGGGCACTCACTACATGCTCGCCACTCACTACATGCTGGACACTCACCGCATGCTGGCCACTCACTGCATGCTGGCCACTCACTGCATGCTGGCCACTCACTGCATGCTGGCCACTCACCGCATGCTGGCCACTCACTGCATGCTGGCCACTTACTGCATGCTGGCCACTTACTGCATGCTGGACACTTACTGCATGCTGGCCACTTACTGCATGCTGACCACTTACTGCATGCTGGCCACTCACTGCATGCTGGCCACTCACTGCATGCTGGGCACTCACTACATGCTCGCCACTCACTACATGCTGGACACTCACCGCATGCTGGCCACTCACTGCATGCTGGCCACTTACTGCATGCTGACCACTCACTACATGCTGGGCACTCACTACATGCTCGCCACTCACTACATGCTGGACACTCACCGCATGCTGGCCACTCACTGCATGCTGGCCACTCACTGCATGCTGGCCACTCACTGCATGCTGACCACTCACCGCATGCTGGCCACTCACTGCATGCTGGCCACTTACTGCATGCTGGCCACTTACTGCATGCTGGACACTTACTGCATGCTGACCACTTTTTGCATGCTGGCCACTCACTACATGCTGGCCACTTACTGCATGCTGGCCACTCACTGCATGCTGGCCACTTACTGCATGCTGGCCACTCACTGCATGCTGGCCACTCACCGCATGCTGGCCACTCACTGCATGCTGGCCACTTACTGCATGCTGGCCACTTACTGCATGCTGGACACTTACTGCATGCTGACCACTTACTGCATGCTGGCCACTCACTGCATGCTGGCCACTCACTGCATGCTGGCCACTCACCGCATGCTGGCCACTCACTGCATGCTGGCCACTTACTGCATGCTGGCCACTTACTGCATGCTGGACACTTACTGCATGCTGACCACTTACTGCCAGTTGGCCACTCACTGCATGCTGGCCACTTACTGCATGCTGGCCACGCACTACATGCTGGCCACGCACTACATGCTGGCCACTCACTACATGCTGGCCGCTCACTACATGCTGGCCACTCACTGCATGCTGGCCGCTCACTACATGCTGGCCGCTCACTACATGCTGGCCACTCACTACATGCTGGCCGCTCACTACATGCTGGCCGCTCACTACATGCTGGCCGCTCACTACATGCTGGCCACTCACTACATGCTGGCCGCTCACTACATGCTGGCCGCTCACTACATGCTGGCCACTCACTGCATGCTGGCCGCTCACATGGCCGCTCACTACATGCTGGCCACTCACTACATGCTGGCCACTCACTACATGCTGGCCGCTCACTACATGCTGACCACTTACTGCATGCTGGCCACTCACTACATGCTGGCCGCTCACTACATGCTGGCCACTCACTGCATGCTGGCCGCTCACTACATGCTGGCCGCTCACTACATGCTGGCCGCTCACTACATGCTGGCCACTCACTACATGCTGGCCACTCACTACATGCTGGCCACTCACTACATACTGGCCACGCACTACATGCTGGCCGCTCACTACATGCTGGCCGCTCACTACATGCTGGCCACTCACTACATGCTAGCCACTCACTGCATGCTGGCCGCTCACAACATGCTCGCCACTCACTACATGCTGGCCACTCACCGCATGCTAGCCACTCACTGCATGCTGGCCACTTACTGCATGCTGGCCACTTACTGCATGCTGGACACTTACTGCATGCTGACCACTTACTGCCTGCTGGCCACTCACTGCATGCTGGCCACTTACTGCATGCTGGCCACTCACTACATGCTGGCCGCTCACTACATGCTGGCCACTCACTGCATGCTGGCCGCTCACATGGCCGCTCACTACATGCTGGCCACTCACTACATGCTGGCCACTCACTACATGCTGGCCACTCACTGCATGCTGGCCGCTCACTACATGCTGGCCACTCACTACATGCTGGCCACTCACTACATGCTGGCCGCTCACTACATGCTGACCACTTACTACATGCTGGCCACTCACTACATGCTGGCCACTCACTACATGCTGGCCGCTCACTACATGCTGGCCGCTCACTACATGCTGGCCACTCACGACATGCTGGCCGCTCACTACATGCTGGCCACTCACTACATGCTGGCCGCTCACTACATGCTGGCCACTCACTGCATGCTGGCCGCTCACTACATGCTGGCCGCTCACTACATGCTGGCCACTCACTGCATGCTGGCCGCTCACATGGCCGCTCACTACATGCTGGCCACTCACTGCATGCTGGCCGCTCACTACATGCTGGCCGCTCACTACATGCTGGCCGCTCACTACATGCTGGCCACTCACTACATGCTGGCCACTCACTACATGCTGGCCGCTCACTACATGCTGGCCACTCACTACATGCTGGCCACTCACTACATGCTGGCCGCTCACTACATGCTGGCCGCTCACTACATGCTGGCCACTCATTACATGCTGGCCACTCACTACATGTTGGCCACTCACTACATGTTGGCCACTCACTACATGCTGGCCACTCACTGCATGCTGGCCACTCACTACATGCTGACCACTCACTACATGCTGACCACTTACTGCATGCTGGCCACTCACTACATGCTGGCCACTCACTACATGCTGGCTACTTACTGCATGCTGGCCACTCACTACATGATGGCCACTCATTACATGCTGGCCACTCACTACAAGCTGGCTACTCACTACATGCTAGCCATTCACTACATGCTGGCCACTCACCGCATGCTGGCCACTTTCTGCAGGCTGGCCACTCACTACATGCTGGCCACTCACTACATGCTGGCCACTCACTACATGCTTACCACTCATTACATGCTGGCCACTCACCGAATGCTGGCCACTCTCTACATGCTGGCCACTCACTACATGCTGGCCACTCACTACATGCTGGCCACTCACTTCATGCTGGCCACTCACTGCATGCTGGCCACTCACTACATGCTGGTCACTTACTGCATGCTGACCACTCACTACATTGTGGCCACTCACTACATGCTCGCCACTCACTACATGCTGGACACTCACCGCATGCTGGCCACTCACTGCATGCTGGTCACTCACTGCATGCTGGCCACTCACTACATGCTGGCCACTCACCGCATGCTGGCCACTCACTGCATGCTGGCCACTCACTACATGCTGGTCACTTACTGCATGCTGACCACTCACTACATGCTGGGCACTCACTACATGCTCGCCACTCACTACATGCTGGACACTCACCGCATGCTGGCCACTCACTGCATGCTGGCCACTCACTGCATGCTGGCCACTCACTGCATGCTGGCCACTCACCGCATGCTGGCCACTCACTGCATGCTGGCCACTTACTGCATGCTGGCCACTTACTGCATGCTGGACACTTACTGCATGCTGACCACTTACTGCATGCTGGCCACTTACTGCATGCTGGCCACTCACTGCATGCTGGCCACTTACTGCATGCTGGCCACTCACTGCATGCTGGCCACTCACCGCATGCTGGCCACTCACTGCATGCTGGCCACTTACTGCATGCTGGCCACTTACTGCATGCTGGACACTTACTGCATGCTGACCACTTACTGCATGTTGGCCACTCACTGCATGCTGGCCACTCACTGCATGCTGGGCACTCACTACATGCTCGCCACTCACTACATGCTGGACACTCACCGCATGCTGGCCACTCACTGCATGCTGGCCACTTACTGCATGCTGACCACTCACTACATGCTGGGCACTCACTACATGCTCGCCACTCACTACATGCTGGACACTCACCGCATGCTGGCCACTCACTGCATGCTGGCCACTCACTGCATGCTGGCCACTCACTGCATGCTGGCCACTCACCGCATGCTGGCCACTCACTGCATGCTGGCCACTTACTGCATGCTGGCCACTTACTGCATGCTGGACACTTACTGCATGCTGACCACTTTTTGCATGCTGGCCACTCACTACATGCTGGCCACTTACTGCATGCTGGCCACTCACTGCATGCTAGCCACTTACTGCATGCTGGCCACTCACTGCATGCTGGCCACTCACCGCATGCTGGCCACTCACTGCATGCTGGCCACTTACTGCATGCTGGCCACTTACTGCATGCTGGACGCTTACTGCATGCTGACCACTTACTGCATGCTGGCCACTCACTGCATGCTGGCCACTCACTGCATGCTGGCCACTCACCGCATGCTGGCCACTCACTGCATGCTGGCCACTTACTGCATGCTGGCCACTTACTGCATGCTGGACACTTACTGCATGCTGACCACTTACTGCCAGTTGGCCACTCACTGCATGCTGGCCACTTACTGCATGCTGGCCACGCACTACATGCTGGCCACGCACTACATGCTGGCCACTCACTACATGCTGTCCGCTCACTACATGCTGGCCACTCACTGCATGCTGGCCGCTCACTACATGCTGGCCGCTCACTACATGCTGGCCACTCACTACATGCTGGCCGCTCACTACATGCTGGCCGCTCACTACATGCTGGCCGCTCACTACATGCTGGCCACTCACTACATGCTGGCCGCTCACTACATGCTGGCCGCTCACTACATGCTGGCCACTCACTGCATGCTGGCCGCTCACATGGCCGCTCACTACATGCTGGCCACTCACTACATGCTGGCCACTCACTACATGCTGGCCGCTCACTACATGCTGACCACTTACTGCATGCTGGCCACTCACTACATGCTGGCCGCTCACTACATGCTGGCCACTCACTGCATGCTGGCCGCTCACTACATGCTGGCCGCTCACTACATGCTGGCCGCTCACTACATGCTGGCCACTCACTACATGCTGGCCACTCACTACATGCTGGCCACTCACTACATACTGGCCACTCACTACATGCTGACCACTCACTACATGCTGACCACTTACTGCATGCTGGCCACTCACTACATGCTGGCCACTCACTACATGCTGGCCACTTACTGCATGCTGGCCACTCACTACATGATGGCCACTCATTACATGCTGGCCACTCACTACAAGCTGGCTACTCACTACATGCTAGCCATTCACTGCATGCTGGCCACTCACCGCATGCTGGCCACTTTCTGCAGGCTGGCCACTCACTACATGCTGGCCACTCACTACATGCTGGCCACTCACTACATGCTTACCACTCATTACATGCTGGCCACTCACCGCATGCTGGCCACTCTCTACATGCTGGCCACTCACTACATGCTGGCCACTCACTACATGCTGGCCACTCACTACATGCTGGCCACTCACTGCATGCTGGCCACTCACTACATGCTGGTCACTTACTGCATGCTGACCACTCACTACATGGTGGCCACTCAATACATGCTCGCCACTCACTACATGCTGGACACTCACCGCATGCTGGCCAATCACTGCATGCTGGTCACTCACTGCATGCTGGCCACTCACTACATGCTGGCCACTCACCGCATGCTGGCCACTCACTGCATGCTGGCCACTCACTACATGCTGGTCACTTACTGCATGCTGACCACTCACTACATGCTGGGCACTCACTACATGCTCGCCACTCACTACATGCTGGACACTCACCGCATGCTGGCCACTCACTGCATGCTGGCCACTCACTGCATGCTGGCCACTCACTGCATGCTGGCCACTCACCGCATGCTGGCCACTCACTGCATGCTGGCCACTTACTGCATGCTGGCCACTTACTGCATGCTGGACACTTACTGCATGCTGGCCACTTACTGCATGCTGACCACTTACTGCATGCTGGCCACTCACTGCATGCTGGCCACTCACTGCATGCTGGGCACTCACTACATGCTCGCCACTCACTACATGCTGGACACTCACCGCATGCTGGCCACTCACTGCATGCTGGCCACTTACTGCATGCTGACCACTCACTACATGCTGGGCACTCACTACATGCTCGCCACTCACTACATGCTGGACACTCACCGCATGCTGGCCACTTACTGCATGCTGGACACTTACTGCATGCTGACCACTTTTTGCATGCTGGCCACTCACTACATGCTGGCCACTTACTGCATGCTGGCCACTCACTGCATGCTGGCCACTTACTGCATGCTGGCCACTCACTGCATGCTGGCCACTCACCGCATGCTGGCCACTCACTGCATGCTGGCCACTTACTGCATGCTGGCCACTTACTGCATGCTGGACACTTACTGCATGCTGACCACTTACTGCATGCTGGCCACTCACTGCATGCTGGCCACTCACTGCATGCTGGCCACTCACCGCATGCTGGCCACTCACTGCATGCTGGCCACTTACTGCATGCTGGCCACTTACTGCATGCTGGACACTTACTGCATGCTGACCACTTACTGCCAGTTGGCCACTCACTGCATGCTGGCCACTTACTGCATGCTGGCCACGCACTACATGCTGGCCACGCACTACATGCTGGCCACTCACTACATGCTGGCCGCTCACTACATGCTGGCCACTCACTGCATGCTGGCCGCTCACTACATGCTGGCCGCTCACTACATGCTGGCCACTCACTACAAGCTGGCCGCTCACTACATGCTGGCCGCTCACTACATGCTGGCCGCTCACTACATGCTGGCCACTCACTACATGCTGGCCGCTCACTACATGCTGGCCACTCACTGCATGCTGGCCGCTCACATGGCCGCTCACTACATGCTGGCCACTCACTACATGCTGGCCACTCACTACATGCTGGCCGCTCACTACATGCTGACCACTTACTGCATGCTGGCCACTCACTACATGCTGGCCGCTCACTACATGCTGGCCACTCACTGCATGCTGGCCGCTCACTACATGCTGGCCGCTCACTACATGCTGGCCGCTCACTACATGCTGGCCACTCACTACATGCTGGCCACTCACTACATGCTGGCCACTCACTACATACTGGCCACTCACTACATGCTGGCCGCTCACTACATGCTGGCCGCTCACTACATGCTGGCCACTCACTACATGCTAGCCACTCACTGCATGCTGGCCGCTCACAACATGCTCGCCACTCATTACATGCTGGCCACTCACCGCATGCTGGCCACTCTCTACATGCTGGCCACTCACTACATGCTGGCCACTCACTACATGCTGGCCACTCACTACATGCTGGCCACTCACTGCATGCTGGCCACTCACTACATGCTGGTCACTTACTGCATGCTGACCACTCACTACATGGTGGCCACTCAATACATGCTCGCCACTCACTACATGCTGGACACTCACCGCATGCTGGCCAATCACTGCATGCTGGTCACTCACTGCATGCTGGCCACTCACTACATGCTGGCCACTCACCGCATGCTGGCCACTCACTGCATGCTGGCCACTCACTACATGCTGGTCACTTACTGCATGCTGACCACTCACTACATGCTGGGCACTCACTACATGCTCGCCACTCACTACATGCTGGACACTCACCGCATGCTGGCCACTCACTGCATGCTGGCCACTCACTGCATGCTGGCCACTCACTGCATGCTGGCCACTCACCGCATGCTGGCCACTCACTGCATGCTGGCCACTTACTGCATGCTGGCCACTTACTGCATGCTGGACACTTACTGCATGCTGGCCACTTACTGCATGCTGACCACTTACTGCATGCTGGCCACTCACTGCATGCTGGCCACTCACTGCATGCTGGGCACTCACTACATGCTCGCCACTCACTACATGCTGGACACTCACCGCATGCTGGCCACTCACTGCATGCTGGCCACTTACTGCATGCTGACCACTCACTACATGCTGGGCACTCACTACATGCTCGCCACTCACTACATGCTGGACACTCACCGCATGCTGGCCACTTACTGCATGCTGGACACTTACTGCATGCTGACCACTTTTTGCATGCTGGCCACTCACTACATGCTGGCCACTTACTGCATGCTGGCCACTCACTGCATGCTGGCCACTTACTGCATGCTGGCCACTCACTGCATGCTGGCCACTCACCGCATGCTGGCCACTCACTGCATGCTGGCCACTTACTGCATGCTGGCCACTTACTGCATGCTGGACACTTACTGCATGCTGACCACTTACTGCATGCTGGCCACTCACTGCATGCTGGCCACTCACTGCATGCTGGCCACTCACCGCATGCTGGCCACTCACTGCATGCTGGCCACTTACTGCATGCTGGCCACTTACTGCATGCTGGACACTTACTGCATGCTGACCACTTACTGCCAGTTGGCCACTCACTGCATGCTGGCCACTTACTGCATGCTGGCCACGCACTACATGCTGGCCACGCACTACATGCTGGCCACTCACTACATGCTGGCCGCTCACTACATGCTGGCCACTCACTGCATGCTGGCCGCTCACTACATGCTGGCCGCTCACTACATGCTGGCCACTCACTACAAGCTGGCCGCTCACTACATGCTGGCCGCTCACTACATGCTGGCCGCTCACTACATGCTGGCCACTCACTACATGCTGGCCGCTCACTACATGCTGGCCGCTCACTACATGCTGGCCACTCACTGCATGCTGGCCGCTCACATGGCCGCTCACTACATGCTGGCCACTCACTACATGCTGGCCACTCACTACATGCTGGCCGCTCACTACATGCTGACCACTTACTGCATGCTGGCCACTCACTACATGCTGGCCGCTCACTACATGCTGGCCACTCACTGCATGCTGGCCGCTCACTACATGCTGGCCGCTCACTACATGCTGGCCGCTCACTACATGCTGGCCACTCACTACATGCTGGCCACTCACTACATGCTGGCCACTCACTACATACTGGCCACTCACTACATGCTGGCCGCTCACTACATGCTGGCCGCTCACTACATGCTGGCCACTCACTACATGCTAGCCACTCACTGCATGCTGGCCGCTCACAACATGCTCGCCACTCACTACATGCTGGCCACTCACCGCATGCTAGCCACTCACTGCATGCTGGCCACTTACTGCATGCTGGCCACTTACTGCATGCTGGACACTTACTGCATGCTGACCACTTACTGCCTGCTGGCCACTCACTGCATGCTGGCCACTTACTGCATGCTGGCCACTCACTACATGCTGGCCGCTCACTACATGCTGGCCACTCACTGCATGCTGGCCGCTCACATGGCCGCTCACTACATGCTGGCCACTCACTACATGCTGGCCACTCACTACATGCTGGCCACTCACTGCATGCTGGCCGCTCACTACATGCTGGCCACTCACTACATGCTGGCCACTCACTACATGCTGGCCGCTCACTACATGCTGACCACTTACTGCATGCTGGCCACTCACTACATGCTGGCCACTCACTACATGCTGGCCGCTCACTACATGCTGGCCGCTCACTACATGCTGGCCACTCACGACATGCTGGCCGCTCACTACATGCTGGCCACTCACTACATGCTGGCCGCTCACTACATGCTGGCCACTCACTGCATGCTGGCCGCTCACTACATGCTGGCCGCTCACTACATGCTGGCCACTCACTGCATGCTGGCCGCTCACATGGCCGCTCACTACATGCTGGCCACTCACTGCATGCTGGCCGCTCACTACATGCTGGCCGCTCACTACATGCTGGCCGCTCACTACATGCTGGCCACTCACTACATGCTGGCCACTCACTACATGCTGGCCGCTCACTACATGCTGGCCACTCACTACATGCTGGCCACTCACTACATGCTGGCCGCTCACTACATGCTGGCCACTCACTAAATGCTGGCCACTCACTACATGCTGGCCGCTCACTACATGCTGGCCACTCACTATATGCTGGCCACTCACCGCATGCTGGCCACTCACTGCATGCTGGCCACTCACTGCATGCTGGCCACTCACCGCATGCTGGCCACTCACTGCATGCTGGCCACTTACTGCATGCTGGCCACTTACTGCATGCTGGCCACTTACTGCATGCTGGCCACTCACTGCATGCTGGACACTTACTGCATGCTGGCCACTTACTGCATGCTGGCCACTCACTGCATGCTGGACACTTACTGCATGCTGGCCACTCACTGCATGCTGGCCACTCACTACATGCTGGCCACTCACTTCGTGCTGGCCACTCACTACATGCTGGCCGCTCACTACATGCTCGCCACTCACTACATGCTGGCCGCTTACTACATGCTGGCCGCTCACTACATGCTGGCCGCTCACTTCATGCTGGCCACTCACTACATGTTGGCCACTCACTACATGTTGGCCACTCACTACATGCTGGCCACTCATTGCATGCTGGCCACTCACTACATGCTGACCACTCACTACATGCTGACCACTTACTGCATGCTGGCCACTCACTACATGCTGGCCACTCACTACATGCTGGCCACTTACTGCATGCTGGCCACTCACTACATGCTGGCCACTCATTACATGCTGGCCACTCACTACATGTTGGCCACTCACTACATGTTGGCCACTCACTACATGCTGGCCACTCACTGCATGCTGGCCACTCACTACATGCTGACCACTCACTACAAGCTGACCACTTACTGCATGCTGGCCACTCACTACATGCTGGCCACTCACTACATGCTGGCCACTTACTGCATGCTGGCCACTCACTACATGCTGGCCACTCATTACATGCTGGCCACTCACTACAAGCTGGCTACTCACTACATGCTAGCCATTCACTACATGCTGGCCACTCACCGCATGCTGGCCACTTTCTGCAGGCTGGCCACTCACTACATGCTGGCCACTCACTACATGCTTACCACTCATTACATGCTGGCCACTCACCGCATGCTGGCCACTCTCTACATGCTGGCCACTCACTACATGCTGGCCACTCACTACATGCTGGCCACTCACTACATGCTGGCCACTCACTGCATGCTGGCCACTCACTACATGCTGGTCACTTACTGCATGCTGACCACTCACTACATGGTGGCCACTCACTACATGCTCGCCACTCACTACATGCTGGACACTCACCGCATGCTGGCCACTCACTGCATGCTGGCCACTCACTGCATGCTGGCCACTCACTACATGCTGGCCACTCACCGCATGCTGGCCACTCACTGCATGCTGGCCACTCACTACATGCTGGTCACTTACTGCATGCTGACCACTCACTACATGCTGGGCACTCACTACATGCTCCCCCTCACTACATGCTGGACACTCACCGCATGCTGGCCACTCACTGCATGCTGGCCACTCACTGCATGCTGGCCACTCACTGCATGCTGGCCACTCACCGCATGCTGGCCACTCACTGCATGCTGGCCACTTACTGCATGCTGGCCACTTACTGCATGCTGGACACTTACTGCATGCTGACCACTTACTGCATGCTGGCCACTCACTGCATGCTGGCCACTTACTGCATGCTGGCCACTCACTGCATGCTGGCCACTTACTGCATGCTGGCCACTCACTGCATGCTGGCCACTCACCGCATGCTGGCCACTCACTGCATGCTGGCCACTTACTGCATGCTGGCCACTTACTGCATGCTGGACACTTACTGCATGCTGACCACTTACTGCATGCTGGCCACTCACTGCATGCTGGCCACTCACTGCATGCTGGCCACTCACCGCATGCTGGCCACTCACTGCATGCTGGCCACTTACTGCATGCTGGCCACTTACTGCATGCTGGACACTTACTGCATGCTGACCACTTACTGCCAGTTGGCCACTCACTGCATGCTGGCCACTTACTGCATGCTGGCCACGCACTACATGCTGGCCACGCACTACATGCTGGCCACTCACTTTATGCTGGCCGCTCACTACATGCTGGCCACTCACTGCATGCTGGCCGCTCACTACATGCTGGCCGCTCACTACATGCTGGCCACTCACTACATGCTGGCCGCTCACTACATGCTGGCCGCTCGCTACATGCTGGCCGCTCACTACATGCTGGCCACTCACTGCATGCTGGCCGCTCACTACATGCTGGCCGCTCACTACATGCTGGCCACTCACTGCATGCTGGCCGCTCACATGGCCGCTCACTACATGCTGGCCACTCACTACATGCTGGCCACTCACTACATGCTGGCCGCTCACTACATGCTGACCACTTACTGCATGCTGGCCACTCACTACATGCTGGCCGCTCACTATATGCTGGCCACTCACTGCATGCTGGCCGCTCACTACATGCTGGCCGCTCACTACATGCTGGCCGCTCACTACATGCTGGCCACTCACTACATGCTGGCCACTCACTACATGCTGGCCACTCACTACATGCTGGCCACTCACTACATGCTGGCCACTCACTACATGCTGGCCGCTCACTACATGCTGGCCGCTCACTACATGCTGGCCACTCACTACATGCTAGCCACTCACTGCATGCTGGCCGCTCACTACATGCTCGCCACTCACTACATGCTGGCCGCTCACTACATGCTGGCCGCTCACTACATGCTGGCCACTCACTACATGCTAGCCACTCACTGCATGCTGGCCGCTCACTACATGCTCGCCACTCACTACATGCTGGCCACTCACCGCATGCTAGCCACTCACTGCATGCTGGCCACTTACTGCATGCTGGCCACTTACTGCATGCTGGCCACTCACTACATGCTGGCCGCTCACTACATGCTGGCCACTCACTGCATGCTGGCCGCTCACTACATGCTGGCCGCTCACTACATGCTGGCCACTCACTGCATGCTGGCCGCTCACTACATGCTGGCCGCTCACTACATGCTGGCCACTCACTGCATGCTGGCCGCTCACATGGCCGCTCACTACATGCTGGCCACTCACTACATGCTGGCCACTCACTACATGCTGGCCACTCACTGCATGCTGGCCGCTCACTACATGCTGGCCACTCACTACATGCTGGCCACTCACTACATGCTGGCCGCTCACTACATGCTGACCACTTACTGCATGCTGGCCACTCACTACATGCTGGCCACTCACTACATGCTGGCCGCTCACTACATGCTGGCCGCTCACTACATGCTGGCCACTCACGACATGCTGGCCGCTCACTACATGCTGGCCACTCACTACATGCTGGCCGCTCACTACATGCTGGCCACTCACTGCATGCTGGCCGCTCACTACATGCTGGCCGCTCACTACATGCTGGCCACTCACTGCATGCTGGCCGCTCACATGGCCGCTCACTACATGCTGGCCACTCACCGCATGCTGGCCACTCACTACATGCTGACCACTCACTACATGCTGACCACTTACTGCATGCTGGCCACTCACTACATGCTGGCCACTCACTACATGCTGGCCACTTACTGCATGCTGGCCACTCACTACATGCTGGCCACTCATTACATGCTGGCCACTCACTACATGTTGGCCACTCACTACATGTTGGCCACTCACTACATGCTGGCCACTCACTGCATGCTGACCACTCACTACATGCTGACCACTTACTGCATGCTGGCCACTCACTACATGCTGGCCACTCACTACATGCTGGCCACTTACTGCATGCTGGCCACTCACTACATGCTGGCCACTCATTACATGCTGGCCACTCACTACAAGCTGGCTACTCACTACATGCTAGCCATTCACTACATGCTGGCCACTCACCGCATGCTGGCCACTCACTACATGCTGGCCACTCACTACATGCTGGCCGCTCACTACATGCTGGCCGCTCACTACATGCTGGCCACTCACGACATGCTGGCCGCTCACTACATGCTGGCCACTCACTACATGCTGGCCGCTCACTACATGCTGGCCACTCACTACATGCTGGCCGCTCACTACATGCTGGCCACTCACTGCATGCTGGCCACTCACTACATGCTGGTCACTTACTGCATGCTGACCACTCACTACATGGTGGCCACTCACTACATGCTCGCCACTCACTACATTCTGGACACTCACCGCATGCTGGCCACTCACTGCATGCTGGCCACTCACTGCATGCTGGCCACTCACTACATGCTGGCCACTCACCGCATGCTGGCCACTCACTGCATGCTGGCCACTCACTACATGCTGGTCACTTACTGCATGCTGACCACTCACTACAGGCTGGGCACTCACTACATGCTCGCCCCTCACTACATGCTGGACACTCACCGCATGCTGGCCACTCACTGCATGCTGGCCACTCACTGCATGCTGGCCACTCACTGCATGCTGGCCACTCACCGCATGCTGGCCACTCACTGCATGCTGGCCACTTACTGCATGCTGGCCACTTACTGCATGCTGGACACTTACTGCATGCTGACCACTTACTGCATGCTGGCCACTCACTGCATGCTGGCCACTTACTGCATGCTGGCCACTCACTGCATGCTGGCCACTTACTGCATGCTGGCCACTTACTGCATGCTGGACACTTACTGCATGCTGACCACTTACTGCCAGTTGGCCACTCACTGCATGCTGGCCACTTACTGCATGCTGGCCACGCACTACATGCTGGCCACGCACTACATGCTGGCCACTCACTACATGCTGGCCGCTCACTACATGCTTGCCACTCACTGCATGCTGGCCGCTCACTACATGCTGGCCGCTCACTACATGCTGGCCATTCACTACATGCTGGCCGCTCACTACATGCTGGCCGCTCACTACATGCTGGCCGCTCACTACATGCTGGCCACTCACTGCATGCTGGCCGCTCACTACATGCTGGCCGCTCACTACATGCTGGCCACTCACTGCATGCTGGCCGCTCACATGGCCGCTCACTACATGCTGGCCACTCACTACATGCTGGCCACTCACTACATGCTGGCCGCTCACTACATGCTGACCACTTACTGCATGCTGGCCACTCACTACATGCTGGCCGCTCACTACATGCTGGCCACTCACTGCATGCTGGCCGCTCACTACATGCTGGCCGCTCACTACATGCTGGCCGCTCACTACATGCTGGCCACTCACTACATGCTGGCCACTCACTACTTGCTGGCCACTCACTACATGCTGGCCACTCACTACATGCTGGCCACTCACTACATGCTGGCCGCTCACTACATGCTGGCCGCTCACTACATGCTGGCCACTCACTACATGCTAGCCACTCACTGCATGCTGGCCGCTCACTACATGCTCGCCACTCACTACATGCTGGCCACTCACCGCATGCTAGCCACTCACTGCATGCTGGCCACTTACTGCATGCTGGCCACTTACTGCATGCTGGACACTTACTGCATGCTGACCACTTACTGCATGCTGGCCACTCACTGCATGCTGGCCACTTACTGCATGCTGGCCACTCACTACATGCTGGCCGCTCACTACATGCTGGCCACTCACTGCATGCTGGCCGCTCACTACATGCTGGCCGCTCACTACATGCTGGCCACTCACTGCATGCTGGCCGCTCACTACATGCTGGGCGCTCACTACATGCTGGCCACTCACTGCATGCTGGCCGCTCACATGGCCGCTCACTACATGCTGGCCACTCACTACATGCTGGCAACTCACTACATGCTGGCCACTCACTGCATGCTGGCCGCTCACTACATGCTGGCCACTCACTACATGCTGGCCACTCACTACATGCTGGCCGCTCACTACATGCTGACCACTTACTGCATGCTGGCCACTCACTACATGCTGGCCACTCACTACATGCTGGCCGCTCACTACATGCTGGCCGCTCACTACATGCTGGCCACTCACGACATGCTGGCCGCTCACTACATGCTGGCCACTCACTGCATGCTGGCCGCTCACTACATGCTGGGCGCTCACTACATGCTGGCCACTCACTGCATGCTGGCCGCTCACATGGCCGCTCACTACATGCTGGCCACTCACTACATGCTGGCCACTCACTACATGCTGGCCACTCACTGCATGCTGGCCGCTCACTACATGCTGGCCACTCACTACATGCTGGCCACTCACTACATGCTGGCCGCTCACTACATGCTGACCACTTACTGCATGCTGGCCACTCACTACATGCTGGCCACTCACTACATGCTGGCCGCTCACTACATGCTGGCCGCTCACTACATGCTGGCCACTCACGACATGCTGGCCGCTCACTACATGCTGGCCACTCACTACATGCTGGCCGCTCACTACATGCTGGCCACTCACTGCATGTTGGCCGCTCACTACATGCTGGCCGCTCACTACATGCTGGCCACTCACTGCATGCTGGCCGCTCACATGGCCGCTCACTACATGCTGGCCACTCACTGCATGCTGGCCGCTCACTACATGCTGGCCGCTCACTACATGCTGGCCACTCACTACATGCTGGCCACTCACTACATGCTGGCCGCTCACTACATGCTGGCCACTCACTACATGCTGGCCACTCACTACATGCTGGCCGCTCACTACATGCTGGCCACTCACTACATGCTGGCCGCTCACTACATGCTGGCCGCTCACTACATGCTGGCCACTCACTACATGCTGGCCGCTCACTACATGCTGGCCACTCACTAAATGCTGGCCACTCACTACATGCTGGCCGCTCACTACATGCTGACCACTTACTGCATGCTGGCCACTCACTACATGCTGGCCGCTCACTACATGCTGGCCACTCACTGCATGCTGGCCGCTCACTACATGCTGGCCGCTCACTACATGCTGGCCGCTCACTACATGCTGGCCACTCACTACATGCTGGCCACTCACTACTTGCTGGCCACTCACTACATGCTGGCCACTCACTACATGCTGGCCACTCACTACATGCTGGCCGCTCACTACATGCTGGCCGCTCACTACATGCTGGCCACTCACTACATGCTAGCCACTCACTGCATGCTGGCCGCTCACTACATGCTCGCCACTCACTACATGCTGGCCACTCACCGCATGCTAGCCACTCACTGCATGCTGGCCACTTACTGCATGCTGGCCACTTACTGCATGCTGGACACTTACTGCATGCTGACCACTTACTGCATGCTGGCCACTCACTGCATGCTGGCCACTTACTGCATGCTGGCCACTCACTACATGCTGGCCGCTCACTACATGCTGGCCACTCACTGCATGCTGGCCGCTCACTACATGCTGGCCGCTCACTACATGCTGGCCACTCACTGCATGCTGGCCGCTCACTACATGCTGGGCGCTCACTACATGCTGGCCACTCACTGCAAGCTGGCCGCTCACATGGCCGCTCACTACATGCTGGCCACTCACTACATGCTGGCCACTCACTACATGCTGGCCACTCACTGCATGCTGGCCGCTCACTACATGCTGGCCACTCACTACATGCTGGCCACTCACTACATGCTGGCCGCTCACTACATGCTGACCACTTACTGCATGCTGGCCACTCACTACATGCTGGCCACTCACTACATGCTGGCCGCTCACTACATGCTGGCCGCTCACTACATGCTGGCCACTCACGACATGCTGGCCGCTCACTACATGCTGGCCACTCACTGCATGCTGGCCGCTCACTACATGCTGGGCGCTCACTACATGCTGGCCACTCACTGCATGCTGGCCGCTCACATGGCCGCTCACTACATGCTGGCCACTCACTACATGCTGGCCACTCACTACATGCTGGCCACTCACTGCATGCTGGCCGCTCACTACATGCTGGCCACTCACTACATGCTGGCCACTCACAACATGCTGGCCGCTCACTACATGCTGACCACTTACTGCATGCTGGCCACTCACTACATGCTGGCCACTCACTACATGCTGGCCGCTCACTACATGCTGGCCGCTCACTACATGCTGGCCACTCACGACATGCTGGCCGCTCACTACATGCTGGCCACTCACTACATGCTGGCCGCTCACTACATGCTGGCCACTCACTGCATGTTGGCCGCTCACTACATGCTGGCCGCTCACTACATGCTGGCCACTCACTGCATGCTGGCCGCTCACATGGCCGCTCACTACATGCTGGCCACTCACTGCATGCTGGCCGCTCACTACATGCTGGCCGCTCACTACATGCTGGCCACTCACTACATGCTGGCCACTCACTACATGCTGGCCGCTCACTACATGCTGGCCACTCACTACATGCTGGCCACTCACTACATGCTGGCCGCTCACTACATGCTGGCCACTCACTACATGCTGGCCGCTCACTACATGCTGGCCGCTCACTACATGCTGGCCACTCACTACATGCTGGCCGCTCACTACATGCTGGCCACTCACTAAATGCTGGCCACTCACTACATGCTGGCCGCTCACTACATGCTGGCCACTCACTAAATGCTGGCCACTCACTACATGCTGGCCTTTCACTACATGCTGGCCACTCACTAAATGCTGGCCACTCACTACATGCTGGCCGCTCACTACATGCTGGCCACTCACTAAATGCTGGCCACTCACTACATGCTGGCCGCTCACTACATGCTGGCCACTCACTACATGCTGGCCACTCACCGCATGCTAGCCACTCACTGCATGCTGGCCACTTACTGCATGCTGGCCACTTTCTGCATGCTGGACACTTACTGCATGCTGACCACTCACTACATGCTGACCACTTACTGCATGCTGGCCACTCACTGCATGCTGGCCACTTACTGCATGCTGGCCACTCACTACATGCTGGCCGATCACTACATGCTGGCCACTCACTGCATGCTGGCCGCTCACTACATGCTGGCCGCTCACTACATGCTGGCCACTCACTGCATGCTGGCCGCTCACTACATGCTGGCCGCTCACTACATGCTGGCCACTCACTGCATGCTGGCCGCTCATTACATGCTGGCCACTCACTACATGCTGGCCACTCACTACATGCTGGCCACTCACTACATGCTGGCCACTCACTGCATGCTGGCCGCTCACTACATGCTGGCCACTCACTACATGCTGGCCACTCACTACATGCTGGCCACTCACTGCATGCTGGCCGCTCACTACATGCTGGCCACTCACTACATGCTGGCCACTCACTACATGCTGGCCGCTCACTACATGCTGACCACTTACTGCATGCTGGCCACTAACTACATGCTGGCCACTCACTACATGCTGGCCGCTCACTACATGCTGGCCACTTACTGCATGCTGGCCACTTACTGCATGCTGGCCACTCACTACATGCTGGCCACTCACTACATGCTGGCCGCTCACTACATGCTGACCACTCACTACATGCTGGCCACGCACTACATGCTGGCCACGCACTACATGCTGGCCACGCACTACATGCTGGCCACTCACTACATGCTGGCCACGCACTACATGCTGGCCACGCACTACATGCTGGCCACTCACTACATGCTGGCCACTCACTACATGCTGGCCACTCACTACATGCTGGCCACGCACTACATGCTGGCCACTCACTATATGCTGGCCACTCACTACATGCTGGTCACTCACTACATGCTGGCCACGCACTACATGCTGGCCACGCACTACATGCTGGCCACTCACTACATGCTGGCCACTCACTACATGCTGGCCACTCACTACATGCTGGCCACTCACTACATGCTGGCCACGCACTACATGCTGGCCACGCACTACATGCTGGCCACGCACTACATGCTGGCCACTCACTACATGCTGGCCGCTCACTACATGCTTGCCACTCACTGCATGCTGGCCACTCACTACATGCTGGCCGCTCACTACATGCTGGCCACTCACTGCATGTTGGCCGCTCACTACATGCTGGCCGCTCACTACATGCTGGCCACTCACTGCATGCTGGCCGCTCACATGGCCGCTCACTACATGCTGGCCACTCACTGCATGCTGGCCGCTCACTACATGCTGGCCGCTCACTACATGCTGGCCACTCACTACATGCTGGCCACTCACTACATGCTGGCCGCTCACTACATGCTGGCCACTCACTACATGCTGGCCACTCACTACATGCTGGCCGCTCACTACATGCTGGCCACTCACTACATGCTGGCCGCTCACTACATGCTGGCCGCTCACTACATGCTGGCCACTCACTACATGCTGGCCGCTCACTACATGCTGGCCACTCACTAAATGCTGGCCACTCACTACATGCTGGCCGCTCACTACATGCTGGCCACTCACTAAATGCTGGCCACTCACTACATGCTGGCCTTTCACTACATGCTGGCCACTCACTAAATGCTGGCCACTCACTACATGCTGGCCGCTCACTACATGCTGGCCACTCACTAAATGCTGGCCACTCACTACATGCTGGCCGCTCACTACATGCTGGCCACTCACTACATGCTGGCCACTCACCGCATGCTAGCCACTCACTGCATGCTGGCCACTTACTGCATGCTGGCCACTTTCTGCATGCTGGACACTTACTGCATGCTGACCACTCACTACATGCTGACCACTTACTGCATGCTGGCCACTCACTGCATGCTGGCCACTTACTGCATGCTGGCCACTCACTACATGCTGGCCGCTCACTACATGCTGGCCACTCACTGCATGCTGGCCGCTCACTACATGCTGGCCGCTCACTACATGCTGGCCACTCACTGCATGCTGGCCGCTCACTACATGCTGGCCGCTCACTACATGCTGGCCACTCACTGCATGCTGGCCGCTCATTACATGCTGGCCACTCACTACATGCTGGCCACTCACTACATGCTGGCCACTCACTACATGCTGGCCACTCACTGCATGCTGGCCGCTCACTACATGCTGGCCACTCACTACATGCTGGCCACTCACTACATGCTGGCCACTCACTGCATGCTGGCCGCTCACTACATGCTGGCTACTCACTACATGCTGGCCACTCACTACATGCTGGCCGCTCACTACATGCTGACCACTTACTGCATGCTGGCCACTAACTACATGCTGGCCACTCACTACATGCTGGCCGCTCACTACATGCTGGCCACTTACTGCATGCTGGCCACTTACTGCATGCTGGCCACTCACTACATGCTGGCCACTCACTACATGCTGGCCGCTCACTACATGCTGACCACTCACTACATGCTGGCCACGCACTACATGCTGGCCACGCACTACATGCTGGCCACGCACTACATGCTGGCCACTCACTACATGCTGGCCACGCACTACATGCTGGCCACGCACTACATGCTGGCCACTCACTACATGCTGGCCACTCACTACATGCTGGCCACTCACTACATGCTGGCCACGCACTACATGCTGGCCACTCACTATATGCTGGCCACTCACTACATGCTGGCCACTCACTACATGCTGGCCACGCACTACATGCTGGCCACGCACTACATGCTGGCCACTCACTACATGCTGGCCACTCACTACATGCTGGCCACTCACTACATGCTGGCCACTCACTACATGCTGGCCACGCACTACATGCTGGCCACGCACTACATGCTGGCCACGCACTACATGCTGGCCACTCACTACATGCTGGCCGCTCACTACATGCTTGCCACTCACTGCATGCTGGCCGCTCACTACATGCTGGCCGCTCACTACATGCTGGCCATTCACTACATGCTGGCCGCTCACTACATGCTGGCCGCTCACTACATGCTGGCCGCTCACTACATGCTGGCCACTCACTGCATGCTGGCCGCTCACTACATGCTGGCCGCTCACTACATGCTGGCCACTCACTGCATGCTGGCCGCTCACATGGCCGCTCACTACATGCTGGCCACTCACTACATGCTGGCCACTCACTACATGCTGGCCGCTCACTACATGCTGACCACTTACTGCATGCTGGCCACTCACTACATGCTGGCCGCTCACTACATGCTGGCCACTCACTGCATGCTGGCCGCTCACTACATGCTGGCCGCTCACTACATGCTGGCCGCTCACTACATGCTGGCCACTCACTACATGCTGGCCACTCACTACTTGCTGGCCACTCACTACATGCTGGCCACTCACTACATGCTGGCCACTCACTACATGCTGGCCGCTCACTACACGCTGGCCGCTCACTACATGCTGGCCACTCACTACATGCTAGCCACTCACTGCATGCTGGCCGCTCACTACATGCTCGCCACTCACTACATGCTGGCCACTCACCGCATGCTAGCCACTCACTGCATGCTGGCCACTTACTGCATGCTGGCCACTTACTGCATGCTGGACACTTACTGCATGCTGACCACTTACTGCATGCTGGCCACTCACTGCATGCTGGCCACTTACTGCATGCTGGCCACTCACTACATGCTGGCCGCTCACTACATGCTGGCCACTCACTGCATGCTGGCCGCTCACTACATGCTGGCCGCTCACTACATGCTGGCCACTCACTGCATGCTGGCCGCTCACTACATGCTGGGCGCTCACTACATGCTGGCCACTCACTGCATGCTGGCCGCTCACATGGCCGCTCACTACATGCTGGCCACTCACTACATGCTGGCCACTCACTACATGCTGGCCACTCACTGCATGCTGGCCGCTCACTACATGCTGGCCACTCACTACATGCTGGCCACTCACTACATGCTGGCCGCTCACTACATGCTGACCACTTACTGCATGCTGGCCACTCACTACATGCTGGCCACTCACTACATGCTGGCCGCTCACTACATGCTGGCCGCTCACTACATGCTGGCCACTCACGACATGCTGGCCGCTCACTACATGCTGGCCACTCACTGCATGCTGGCCGCTCACTACATGCTGGGCGCTCACTACATGCTGGCCACTCACTGCATGCTGGCCGCTCACATGGCCGCTCACTACATGCTGGCCACTCACTACATGCTGGCCACTCACTACATGCTGGCCACTCACTGCATGCTGGCCGCTCACTACATGCTGGCCACTCACTACATGCTGGCCACTCACTACATGCTGGCCGCTCACTACATGCTGACCACTTACTGCATGCTGGCCACTCTCTACATGCTGGCCACTCACTACATGCTGGCCGCTCACTACATGCTGGCCGCTCACTACATGCTGGCCACTCACGACATGCTGGCCGCTCACTACATGCTGGCCACTCACTACATGCTGGCCGCTCACTACATGCTGGCCACTCACTGCATGTTGGCCGCTCACTACATGCTGGCCGCTCACTACATGCTGGCCACTCACTGCATGCTGGCCGCTCACATGGCCGCTCACTACATGCTGGCCACTCACTGCATGCTGGCCGCTCACTACATGCTGGCCGCTCACTACATGCTGGCCACTCACTACATGCTGGCCACTCACTACATGCTGGCCGCTCACTACATGCTGGCCACTCACTACATGCTGGCCACTCACTACATGCTGGCCGCTCACTACATGCTGGCCACTCACTACATGCTGGCCGCTCACTACATGCTGGCCGCTCACTACATGCTGGCCACTCACTACATGCTGGCCGCTCACTACATGCTGGCCACTCACTACATGCTGGCCACTCACTACATGCTGGCCGCTCACTACATGCTGGCCACTCACTAAATGCTGGCCACTCACTACATGCTGGCCTTTCACTACATGCTGGCCACTCACTAAATGCTGGCCACTCACTACATGCTGGCCGCTCACTACATGCTGGCCACTCACTAAATGCTGGCCACTCACTACATGCTGGCCGCTCACTACATGCTGGCCACTCACTACATGCTGGCCACTCACCGCATGCTAGCCACTCACTGCATGCTGGCCACTTACTGCATGCTGGCCGCTTTCTGCATGCTGGACACTTACTGCATGCTGACCACTCACTACATGCTGACCACTTACTGCATGCTGGCCACTCACTGCATGCTGGCCACTTACTGCATGCTGACCACTCACTACATGCTGGCCGCTCACTACATGCTGGCCACTCACTGCATGCTGGCCGCTCACTACATGCTGGCCGCTCACTACATGCTGGCCACTCACTGCATGCTGGCCGCTCACTACATGCTGGCCGCTCACTACATGCTGGCCACTCACTGCATGCTGGCCGCTCATTACATGCTGGCCACTCACTACATGCTGGCCACTCACAACATGCTGGCCACTCACTACATGCTGGCCACTCACTGCATGCTGGCCGCTCACTACATGCTGGCCACTCACTACATGCTGGCCACTCACTACATGCTGGCCACTCACTGCATGCTGGCCGCTCACTACATGCTGGCCACTCACTACATGCTGGCCACTCACTACATGCTGGCCGCTCACTACATGCTGACCACTTACTGCATGCTGGCCACTAACTACATGCTGGCCACTCACTACATGCTGGCCGCTCACTACATGCTGGCCACTTACTGCATGCTGGCCACTTACTGCATGCTGGCCACTCACTACATGCTGGCCACTCACTACATGCTGGCCGCTCACTACATGCTGACCACTCACTACATGCTGGCCACGCACTACATGCTGGCCACGCACTACATGCTGGCCACGCACTACATGCTGGCCACTCACTACATGCTGGCCACGCACTACATGCTGGCCACGCACTACATGCTGGCCACTCACTACATGCTGGCCACTCACTACATGCTGGCCACTCACTACATGCTGGCCACGCACTACATGCTGGCCACTCACTATATGCTGGCCACTCACTACATGCTGGCCACTCACTACATGCTGGCCACGCACTACATGCTGGCCACGCACTACATGCTGGCCACTCACTACATGCTGGCCACTCACTACATGCTGGCCACTCACTACATGCTGGCCACTCACTACATGCTGGCCACGCACTACATGCTGGCCACGCACTACATGCTGGCCACGCACTACATGCTGGCCACTCACTACATGCTGGCCACTCACTACATGCTGGCCACTCACTACATGCTGGTCACTCACTACATGCTGGCCACTCACTGCATGCTGGCCACGCACTACATGCTGGCCACTCACTACATGCTGGCCACGCACTACATGCTGGTCACTCACTACATGCTGGCCACGCACTACATGCTGGCCACTCACTACATGCTGGCCACGCACTGCATGCTGGCCACGCACTACATGCTGGCCACTCACTACATGCTGGCCACGCACTACATGCTGGCCACGCACTACATGCTGGCCACGCACTGCATGCTGGCCACGCACTGCATGCTGGCCACGCACTACATGCTGGCCACGCACTGCATGCTGGCCACGCACTGCATGCTGGCCACGCACTACATGCTGGCCACGCACTGCATGCTGGCCACGCACTACATGCTGGGACACTAACAACAACCTGTCCTCACATTACCGACCACAACGTAAAATAGCTTGCCTTCCAAGCTGAGAGAGGTTGTAATATTTGTTAATATTTGTTAATGGGTTCTGAATCCTTCTCCCTTTGTTTTAAGCCCACCTTACCTTTACCTTGAGGTTACCTTGAGGTGCTTCCGGGGCTTAGCGTCCCCACGGCCCGGTCGTCGACCAGGCCTCCTGGTTGCCGGACTGATCAACCAGGCTGTTGGACGCGGCTGCTCGCAGCCTGACGTATGAGTCACAGCCTGGTTGATCAGGTATCCTTTGGAGGTGCTTATCCAGTTCTCTCTTGAACACTGTGAGGGGTCGGCCAGTTATGCCCCTTATGTGTAGTGGAAGCGTGTTGAACAGTCTCGGGCCTCTGATGTTGATAGTTCTCTCTCAGAGTACCTGTTGCACCTCTGCTTTTCAACGGGGGTATTCTGCACATCCTGCCATGTCTTCTGGTCTCATGTGATGTTATTTTTGTGTGCAGGTTTGGGACCAGCCCCTCTAATATTTTCCACGTGTAAATTATTATGTACCTCTCCCGCCTGCGCTCAAGGGAGTACAGTTTTAGGCTCTTTAGTCGGTCCCAATAGTTTAGATGTTTTACTGAGTGGATTCTAGCAGTAAAGGATCTCTGCATGCTCTCCAGGTCAGCAATTTCTCCAGCTTTGAAAGGTGCTGTCATTGTGCAGCAGTACTCCACTCTAGAAAGCACAAGCGTCTTGAAAAGTATCATCATCGGTATAGCATCTCTAGTGTGAAAAGATCTTGTTATCCAACCTGTCATTTTTCTTGCAGTTGTGACGGCTACTTTATTGTGTTCTTTAAAGGTAAGGTCTTCCGACATGAGTACACCCAGATCCTTTACATTGCCTTTTCGTTCTATGTTATGATTTGCCTGAGTTTTGAACGTGGTTTCCGTTTTTATATTTTCATTTTTTCCATAGCGCATGAGCTGGAACTTATCTTCGTTAAACACTATATTATTTTCTGTAACCCATAGAAAGACCTGATCTACATCTGACTGGAGGTTCGCCGTGTCCTCTATGTTGCCTACTCTCATGAAGATCCTAGTGTCATCTGCAAAGGATGATACAGTGCTATAGGTTGTGTTCTTGTCTATGTCCGATATGAGGATGAGAAAAAGTACTGGAGCAAGCACAGGACCCTGGGGGACTGAGCTCTTCACGGTTGATGGGCTGGATTTTATTTTGTTGACTATTACACATTGGTTCTGTTGGTCAGGAAATTGTAGATCCATCTGCCTATTTTTCCGGTAATTCCTTATGAACGCATTTTATGTGCACTAACACCATGATCACATTTATCAAAAGCTTTTGCGAAATCTGTGTAAATTACATCAGCGTTTTGTTTGTCTTCCATAGCATCTAATGCCATATCATAGTGGTCCAGCAACTGCGACAGGCAAGAGCGCCCTGTTCTGAAACCATGTTGTCCGGGGTTATGGAGATGCTGTGATTCCATGTTTTTTGTGATCTTACTTCTTAGCACTCTCTCAAAAATTTTTATGATGTGCGATGTTAGTGCTATCGGTCTGTAATTTTTTGCCTCTGCCTTATTTCCTCCTTTATGAAGTGGTGCTACAGGCAATAACTGCACTAGACACTAGAGCAGCCCGGCCGTCCTAGACGAGCGTGTGTTCTTAGAGAGACGGTCCACGTGACGGCGTCGGGAATATAATTAACCATCTATTTGATAAGCTGAGGTCTTGCTCCTGTGTAGGTGCTATCGGAGCACGACTGAACAGCTTTTTACACACTTGGTTCTTGTATAATCAAACGGTTCTTGCGTCAGACGTTGGTGATAGACCTGTTGATACCATTAGCTGCTCTCGCCAGGTGTTGTGCTTACCTATTCTGATAACTGTTATCCGTTATGAGTTATTATATCCTTCTTGATTATAATAAATCATCTGCATTCAGACTAGCAGTAAAGAGCCTACTTTGAGGACTACTGCAGGCGACATCCTGAGGACTACTGCAGGCGACATCCTGAGGACTACTGCAGGCGACATCCTGAGGACTACTGCAGGCGACATCCTGAGGACTACTGCAGGCGACATCCTGAGGACTACTGCAGGCGACAACCTGAGGACTACTGCAGGCGACATCCTGAGGACTACTGCAGGCGACATCCTGAGGACTACTGCAGGCGACATCCTGAGGACTACTGCAGGCGACATCCTGAGGACTACTGCAGGCGACATCCTGAGGACTACTGCAGGCGACATCCTGAGGACTACTGCAGGCGACATCCTGAGGACTACTGCAGGCGACAACCTGAGGACTACTGCAGGCGACATCCTGAGGACTACTGCAGGCGACATCCTGAGGACTACTGCAGGCGACATCCTGAGGACTACTGCAGGCGACATCCTGAGGACTACTGCAGGCGACATCCTGAGGACTACTGCAGGCGACATCCTGAGGACTACTGCAGGCGACATCCTGAGGACTACTGCAGGCGACATCCTGAGGACTACTGCAGGCGACATCCTGAGGACTACTGCAGACGACATCCTGAGGACTACTGCAGGCGACATCCTGAGGACTACTGCAGGCGACATCCTGAGGACTACTGCAGGACTTGAGACTAATGCAGGAGACATCTTAAGAGCTTACCTTTGAGGGCATAGGGCTACTGTGTTAGACATGCTCAGGGCTACTGTGTTAGACACGCTCAGGGCTACTGTGTTAGACATGCTCAGGGCTACTGTGTTAGACATGCTCAGGGCTACTATGTTAGACATGCTCAGGGCTACTGTGTTAGACATGCTCAGGGCTACTGTGTTAGACATGCTCAGGGCTACTATGTTAGACATGCTCAGGGCTACTGTGTTAGACATGCTCAGGGCTACTGTGTTAGACATGCTCAGGGCTACTGTGTTAGACATGCTCAGGGCTACTGTGTTAGACATGTTCTGAGCTACTGTGTTAGACATGTTCTGAGCTACTGTGTTAGACATGCTCAGGGCTACTGTGTTAGACATGCTCAGGGCTACTGTGTTAGACATGCTCAGGGCTACTGTGTTAGACATGTTCTGAGCTACTGTGTTAGACATGTTCTGAGCTACTGTGTTAGACATGCTCAGGGCTACTGTGTTAGACATGTTCTGAGCTACTGTGTTAGACATGCTCAGGACTACTGTGTTAGACATGCTCAGGGCTACTGTGTTAGACATGCTCAGGGCTACTGTGTTAGACATGCTCAGGACTACTGTGTTAGACATGCTCAGGGCTACTGTGTTAGACATGCTCAGGGCTACTGTGTTAGACATGCTCAGGGCTACTGTGTTAGACATGCTCAGGGCTACTGTGTTAGACATGCTCAGGGCAACTGTGTTAGACATGCTCAGGGCTACTGTGTTAGACATGCTCAGGGCTACTGTGTTAGACATGCTCATGGCTACTGTGTTAGACATGCTCAGGGCTACTGTGTTAGACATGCTCAGGGCTACTGTGTTAGACATGCTCAGGGCTACTATGTTAGACATGCTCAGGGCTACTGTGTTAGACATGCTCAGGGCTACTGTGTTAGACATGCTCAGGGCTACTGTGTTAGACATGCTCAGGGCTACTGTGTTAGACATGCTCAGGGCTACTGTGTTAGACATGTTCTGAGCTACTGTGTTAGACATGCTCAGGGCTACTGTGTTAGACACGCTCAGGGCTACTGTGTTAGACATGTTCTGAGCTACTGTGTTAGACATGCTCAGGGCTACTGTGTTAGACACGCTCAGGGCTACTGTGTTAGACATGCTCAGGGCTACTGTGTTAGACATGCTCAGGGCTACTGTGTTAGACACGCTCAGGGCTACTGTGTTAGACACGCTCAGGGCTACTGTGTTAGACATGCTCAGGGCAACTGTGTTAGACATGCTCAGGGCTACTGTGTTAGACATGCTCAGGGCTACTGTGTTAGACATGATCAGGGCTACTGTGTTAGACATGCTCAGGGCTACTGTGTTAGACATGCTCAGGGCTACTGTGTTAGACATGCTCAGGGCTACTGTGTTAGACATGCTCAGGGCTACTGTGTTAGACATGCTCAGGGCTACTGTGTTAGACATGCTCAGGGCTACTGTGTTAGACATGCTCAGGGCTACTGTGTTAGACATGCTCAGGGCTACTGTGTTAGACACGCTCAGGGCTACTGTGTTAGACATGTTCTGAGCTACTGTGTTAGACATGCTCAGGGCTACTGTGTTAGACATGCTCAGGACTACTGTGTTAGACATGCTCAGGGCAACTGTGTTAGACATGCTCAGGGCTACTGTGTTAGACATGCTCAGGGCTACTGTGTTAGACATGCTCAGGGCTACTGTGTTAGACATGCTCAGGGCTACTGTGTTAGACACGTTCAGGGCTACTGTGTTAGACATGCTCAGGGCTACTGTGTTAGACACGCTCAGGGCTACTGTGTTAGACACGCTCAGGTCTACTGTGTTAGACATGCTCAGGGCTACTGTGTTAGACATGCTCAGGGCTACTGTGTTAGACATGCTCAGGGCTACTGTGTTAGACATGCTCAGGGCTACTGTGTTAGACACGCTCAGGGCTACTGTGTTAGACACGCTCAGGGCTACTGTGTTAGACATGCTCAGGGCTACTGTGTTAGACACGCTCAGGGCTACTGTGTTAGACACGCTCAGGTCTACTGTGTTAGACATGCTCAGGGCTACTGTGTTAGACACGCTCAGGGCTACTGTGTTAGACACGCTCAGGTCTACTGTGTTAGACATGCTCAGGGCTACTGTGTTAGACATGCTCAGGGCTACTGTGTTAGACATGCTCAGGGCTACTGTGTTAGACATGCTCAGGGCTACTGTGTTAGACACGCTCAGGGCTACTGTGTTAGACACGCTCAGGGCTACTGTGTTAGACATGCTCAGGGCTACTGTGTTAGACATGCTCAGGGCTACTGTGTTAGACATGCTCAGGGCTACTGTGTTAGACATGCTCAGGGCTACTGTGTTAGACACGTTCAGGGCTACTGTGTTAGACATGCTCAGGGCTACTGTGTTAGACACGCTCAGGGCTACTGTGTTAGACACGCTCAGGTCTACTGTGTTAGACATGCTCAGGGCTACTGTGTTAGACATGCTCAGGGCTACTGTGTTAGACATGCTCAGGGCTACTGTGTTAGACATGCTCAGGGCTACTGTGTTAGACACGCTCAGGGCTACTGTGTTAGACACGCTCAGGGCTACTGTGTTAGACATGCTCAGGGCTACTGTGTTAGACATGCTCAGGGCTACTGTGTTAGACATGCTCAGGGCTATTGTGTTAGACATGCTCAGGGCTACTGTGTTAGACACGCTCAGGGCTACTGTGTTAGACATGCTCAAGGCTACTGTCTTAGACATGCTCAGGGCTACTGAGGAAGACAGTCAGAGGGTTACTGAGGAAGACAGTCAGAGGGCTACTGAGGAAGACAGTCAGAGGGCTATCGAGGAAGACAGTCAGAGGGCTACTGAAGAAGACAGTCAGAGGGCTACTGAGGAAGACAATCAGAAGGCTACTGAGGAAGACAGTCAGAGGGCTACTGAGGAAGACAGTCAGAGGGCTATCGAGGAAGACAGTCAGAGGGCTACTGAAGAAGACAGTCAGAGGGCTACTGAGGAAGACAATCAGAAGGCTACTGAGGAAGACAGTCAGAGGGCTGCTGAGGAAGACAGTCATAGAGCTGTTGAGGAAGACAGTCAGTGGAGTACTGAGGAAGACAGTGAGAGGGCTACTGAGGAAGACAGTCAGAGGGCTGCTGAGGAAGACAGTCAGAGGGCTACTGAGGAAGACAGTCAGAGGACTATGGCTTATGGCTTAATGCATCATGAGGGAGACAGTATAAATCATCCTGAGCAAAATAAAAGCATCAGGCGTGCCTGACTTCATACTATCATACAAAGTGAAATTACACCGGTAATTAGTTTATAAACTAATTATACTTGGAGGTCATCATAAAAGCTAATTTCCGCTACTATAACGTTTAACTGCGATCTTTAATTAGAATTATGAGCCTCAAAGTGTGATATAAGAGAACTTGCTGGATAAGTTAAGAGTCCTGTTTAGTTCTAAATAAAAGCAAGTTTTAACAAATATTTGTAGAGCAAAATACAACTCTAAATGCTTTCGTAACTGTCAACGCTATCAATTAATTATTGTTTGATTGAACATGTAAAAGGTTTTTAACAAACTTCATTATCTCCTTTATTTATTGTTTGTAATGATGTTGCTTTGACATTGTTTAATGTTTTATATATTAAAACATTTAATAAATTATAGTAAATTATATATTATAAATTATATATTAAATTATACATAAATTGTATATTAAATTGTATATTAAATTATACATAAATTGTATATTAAATTATACATAAATTGTATATAAAATTTTACATAAATTGTATATTAAATTTATAGAAAGTAGAACAATCAATAATACATAACGTTGAAGAAAAATATATTTGTCAATGCTCGAATGGAATCAACAAAGGCAGCATAGTGGTTGACAACAGTGACTGTGGCAACACTGGCAGCATAGTGGTTGACTACAGTGACTGTGGCAACACTGGCAGCATAGTGGTTGACTACAGTGACTGTGGCAACACTGGCAGCATAGTGGTTGACTACAGTGACTGTGGCAACACTGGCAGCATTGTGGTTGACTACAGTGA
>NC_091153.1:14634468-14651796 GCF_040958095.1 Procambarus clarkii
GGATTTTATACCTGCATTTGGGTGCACAAAGCACTATTGTGCAAAGTGAACTAGTGATTTCCCCGAGTGTTGATAGTGTGTAACAAGTGTGACGGCGGCCTTCCTCGCGTGCCCCCCCTCCACCACCCCCGCCCGCCATCTTCCCCCTCCCCGCTACCAGCGCCCGACCCAGCCAGCCGCCCATCATCACACAGCCTACCCACACACGGTGCCCAGGCCATGACCAACTCCCGCAGGAGGGTAATGCTTGCCGTGTTACTCTCCACCTGGGAAGGAGAAGGTGCACTCAGTGGGCAGCCAGGCGTCATCACATCTTACATGGCACATGTCGCACCTGACACACAGCCTCTTTCCAGCCAAGAAGATGAACACCCAAGAGGAAACTGTCAAGTGTGTGACAGACGGTATCTTCTCAATGCAAATGGAACTGTCCGCTATCATTCTGTCAATTCAGGTGGTTGTCTATGGTCTAGGCGCCTGCCCCGGGGCAGTGACGATGGACAACCTGCTGCAGGAGCGAGGAACAATACCTCCCTCAACTTCATTTCAGCAGATAATCTGCTTGAAGCAGTCAAAGCGACGTCCACCAGGACCTTGCCCCACATCCCCAAGGCTGCCCGTCACCAAGCAGCAGCCAAACTCACCAGTCTGCTGACAAAGGTCAACAATGCTCCCAGAACCTCTGGATCGTGGCACAATCTCCTTTTATTTGGGAATGCATGCCTAGCATTACCGCCCAGGAGAGACAAGTCATTAGCAACCTCTGTAATCAGGGCACTTAATGAATTCCCCAGAGCAGACAACCTGGTCCGCCTCCCCCCTCGTGCCAAGAACACCAGCCGCAGGACGACCAACAATAACTCATCTGAGAACCACAAAATGAGAGCACAGATCACCAGGAAAATAGAAGAGGGCAATACCACAGGTGCCATCAGAATCATGACCAGCGATGACACTATTGCCCCCAGGAATGCCACGACAGCAGAGGCTCTTCAAGACAAACACCCACCCAGAGCCCCCGACAACAGCAGGGATCCCCAGGAAAACAATGCTGGCATAGAACCCTTGACTGTTCGAGAATCTGAGGTTTACAAAGCAGCCATGTCTTTCTCAACAGGTTCAGCAGGGGGCTTTACAGGCCTAAGACCCCAGCACATCAAACAAATGCTGAACCCGGTGCTTGCAGATGCTGCAAAGGACCTTCTAGTGGAACTTACCAGATTCTCCAACATGTGTTTGGCTGGTGGCATCCCAGAGGACATCAGGCCTGTCTTTTATGGAGCAGCACTCTGTGCTCTAAAGAAGAAGGATAGGGGTATCAGGCCCATTGCCGTTGGCAACACCCTCCGACGCCTCATAGCTAAGGCTGCAGTGAGATCTATCAGCCAGGAAGCAGCCACCTTGCTGAAACCTGATCAGCTCGGGGTTGGGATTCCCCTAGGTTGTGAAGCTGCAGCACATTCAGCGCGGGCTTACATTGCTGATCTCCCGAACCAGAAGGCACTAGTAAAGCTTGACTTCAAAAATGCTTTCAATCAAGTCAGACGAGACGCTGTCCTCAGGGCTGTACACAACCATTTCCGTCCCCTTTACCCGTTCATCCGATCGTGCTACAGTGGGGACTCTAAGCTTCTTTTTGGGGAGCATGAAATAAACTCCTGTGAAGGTGTCCAACAAGGTGACCCCTTGCCCTCCTCCTTTTCTGCCTAGCTATCAAAGAGGTCACTGATAGTCTGACAAGCGAGCTAAACATCTGGTACCTGGATGATGGCACTCTCGCTGGAACCCCAGAAATCATTTTGGAGGATATAAGGAAAATCCAGGAGCAGGAAGCAGCCTTAGGCCTCATTCTCAATGCATCCAAATGTGAAATAATCTCCAGCAACCCAGACATCACTGGGCAAATACAAAATGTTCTTCCAGAAATTCTCGTTGTCGAGCCACCGGACTGCACTCTCCTGGGTGCCCCCATTGGCCCACGAGCAATCGAGGAGGTCCTGGCTGCAAAAATCACTGATCTAAAGAGAATGCTAGACAGGATTGACAAGATTGATGCCCATGATGCTCTCTTTCTCCTCACAAGATGCCTGTCTCTCCCTAAGTTGACCTACTTTCTGAGATGTTGTCCATCCTACAGCAGCCCTAAGTTAAATGTGTATGACACCCTTCTGAGGTCCATGCTGGTGAAAGTCCTGAACCTGCCATTGGACGACTCTCAGTGGGAGCAAGCAACCTTTCCTGTAAGACTCGGCGGCCTTGGTGTCCACACAGCCTCCCAAATTGCTCTACCAGCGTTCCTTTCCTCCTTCCACGCATTGCACAACCTCGTCAGGGATATCTTACCTGCAACCCTGAGAGATTCAGCAGGAATACACGATCCTGCTTTCACTGAATGTTCAAATCAGTGGGATGTTCTTGCAGCCCCAGCAACCATTATAGAGCCAACAAAACAACACAAACAGTCCGGCTGGGACCACTCTGATGCCATGCTCAGCGCCGCAACATCAGACAAGGAGAAAGCCCGCCTCAGAGCAGTGCGTTTCCCCCATGCAGGAGACTTCCTCCTGGCAGTACAGGAAAATCACTCAAGTACAGGCGACTGGAAGGTCAATACCTCTTTGTTCCCATAGCGTCTGAGATGCATGGCCCCTGGGGCAAGAGTGCCTTGGGATTTCTCAAGGAATTGGGTTCCAAGCTCATTGACGTCACCAGAGACCCAAGGGCTTCCAGTTTTTTTGTTTCAGCACCTCAGTGTGGCGATCCAGAGGGGAAATGCTTGCTGCGTCCTCGGTTCCTGTCCGGAAGCGGAGGAGCTTCAAGAGATCCATAACCTTTAGGCATTTGTCGTGTATGTTTTGTAACCTTTAAGTACACAATAAAGCAAAAAAAAAAAAAAAAGGAAGGGGTGGTAGGAGAAAAGCACACAGAAACTGTATTGGAGGGGACCCACATTCCCTCCAATGCGTTATGTGTGGTTTCCTCCAAGGCTATGAGTCCCCCTTCTTCCAGCCAGAGGTGGTACTCTGAATGAGAAGAATGAGGAAGATTTGATAAAATGCCATGCCCAAGATTACCATCTGAGTGCCGGCGGGGAAGTGGTTCAAATAGCTTCGGCTATCACTTCCTTATGTCCGGTCGTGATGGTCAAGCGGATTAAGGCGCCCTGTAGTTACCAGTTGTGTTGCTCCTGGGAGTATGGGTTCGAGTCACTACTGGGGTGTGAGTTTTCAGTCGCATATAGTCCTGGGGACCATTCAGGCTTGTTTGCATATATATATATAAATATATATATATATATATATATATATATATATATATATATATATATATATATATATATATATATATATATATGTTGTACCTAGTAGCCAGAATGCAGTACTTGGCCTACTATGCAAGGCCCGATTTGCCTAATAGGCTGAGTGATTTTCTTTATTTTCATTAAATTGTTTCCAATTAGTGTTTTTTAATTATTATTTTTATATTATATTAAGAACATAAGTTATTGACCTTGTTGTGTTAGTTTAGGTTAGGATAGGATAGGCTAGTTTAGGTTAGGTAGGGTTGGTTAGGTTCAGTCATATATCTACGTTAGTTTTAACTCAAATTTAAAAAAATGAACTCGTACGTAATGAAGTGGATAGCTTTATAATTTCATAAGAAAAACATTAAAAAAATATATAAAATTCATGAAAACTTGGCGTATTAAGCAAATCGGGCCTTGCATAGTAGGCCAAGTACTGCATTCTGGCTACTAGGTACAACATATATATATATATATATATATATATATATATATATATATATATATATATATATATATATATATATATATATATATATATATATATATATATATATATATATGTCGTACCTAGTAGCCAGAACGCACTTCTCAGCCAGCCTACTATGCAAGACCCGATTTGCCTAATAAGCCAAGTTTTCCTGAATTAATATATTTGCTCTAATTTTTTTCTTATGAAAAGATAAAGCTACCCATTTCATTATGAATGAGGTTAATTTTTTTTAATTGGAGTTAAAATTAACGTAGATATATGACCGAACCTAACCAACCCTACCTAACCTAACCTATCTTTATAGGTTAGGTTAGGTTATGTAGCTGAAAAAGTTAGGTTAGGTTAGGTTAGGTAGGTTAGGTAGTCGAAAAAACATTAATTCATGAAAACTTGGCTTATTAGGCAAATCGGGCCTTGCATAGTAGGCCGAGAAGTGCATTCTGGCTACTAGGTACGACATATATATATATATATATATATATATATATATATATATATATATATATATATATATATATATATATATATATATATATTTATATATATATATATATATAAACATACGTGAGGAACACAAAATTCTTTGTGTTCCTCACTTGTGCCCCAAAGAATGAGGTGATTTGGTAAAATGCTATGCCCAAGATTACTATCCGAGTGCCGGCGGTGGGGTGGTTCAAATAGCCTCGGCTATCACCTCATTATGTCCGGTCGTGATGGTCAAGTGGATTAAGGCGTCTTGTACATACCAGTTGCGTTGCTCCTGGGAGTATGGGTTCGAGTCACTTTTGGGGTGTGAGTTTTCAGTTATATATATATATATATATATATATATATATATATATATATATATATATATATATATATATATATATATATATATATATATATATATATATATATATATATATATTATTAAATATGACCGAAAAAGTAAGATTAATAATTCTAACACGAATTTTCTCAATCTTTCGTACATTACGCTTCACTGTTGGAGGTAAATCAAAAATCACTTCTCCAAAATTCATTTTTATTTCTAGTCTGACGCGACACGGGCGCGTTTCGTAAAACTTATTACATTTTCAAAGACTTCACAAATACACAACTGATTAGAACTTACGTATCTCTGATTTTATATCTACATTTGAGTGAGGTGGGAGGGGTGATGTGGCATTAACACAAGACAGAACAAGAGGGGATATTAATAGGGTATTAAAAGTATCAACACAAGACAGAACAGAAACAATGGGTATTGAATAGAAGTGTTTGTAGAAAGCCTATTGGTCCATATTTCTTGATGCTTCTATATTGGAGCGGAGTCTTGAGGTGGGTAGAATATAGTTGTGCAATAATTGGCTGTTGATTGCTGGTGTTGACTTCTTGATGTGTAGTGCCTCGCAAACGTCAAGCCGCCTGCTATCGCTGTATCTATCGATGATTTCTGTGTTGTTTACTAGGATTTCTCTGGCGATGGTTTGGTTATGGGAAGAGATTATATGTTCCTTAATGGAGCCCTGTTGCTTATGCATCGTTAAACGCCTAGAAAGAGATGTTGTTGTCTTGCCTATATACTGGGTTTTTTGGAGCTTACAGTCCCCAAGTGGGCATTTGAAGGCATAGACGACGTTAGTCTCTTTTAAAGCGTTCTGTTTTGTGTCTGGAGAGTTTCTCATGAGTAGGCTGGCCGTTTTTCTGGTTTTATAGTAAATCGTCAGTTGTATCCTCTGATTTTTGTCTGTAGGGATAACGTTTCTATTAACAATATCTTTCAGGACCCTTTCCTCCGTTTTATGAGCTGTGGAAAAGAAGTTCCTGTAAAATAGTCTAATAGGGGGTATAGGTGTTGTGTTAGTTGTCTCTTCAGAGGTTGCATGGCTTTTCACTTTCCTTCTTATGATGTCTTCGATGAAACCATTGGAGAAGCCGTTATTGACTAGGACCTGCCTTACCCTACAGAGTTCTTCGTCGACTTGCTTCCATTCTGAGCTGTGGCTGAGAGCACGGTCGACGTATGCGTTAACAACACTCCTCTTGTACCTGTCAGGGCAGTCGCTGTTGGCATTTAGGCACATTCCTATGTTTGTTTCCTTAGTGTAGACTGCAGTGTGGAAACCTCCGCCCTTTTCCATGACTGTTACATCTAGAAAAGGCAGCTTCCCATCCTTTTCCGTCTCGTAAGTGAAACGCAGCACGGAACTCTGCTCAAATGCCTCCTTCAGCTCCTGCAGATGTCTGACATCAGGTACCTGTGTAAAAATGTCGTCAACATACCTGCAGTATATGGCCGGTTTCAAGTTCATGTCGACTAAGACTTTTTGCTCGATGTAGAAGATGTACCCATGTAGAAGTTTGCAAACAGGACACCTAGGGGAGAACCCATGGCGACCCCATCTACTTGCTTATACATGTGCCCATCCGGGCTCAAGAAGGGTGCCTCTTTAGTACAAGCTTGGAGTAGTTTCCTCAGAACACTTTCTGGCATGTCAAGAGGAGTACAGGCTGGATCACGATACACTCTGTCGGCTATCATTCCGATTGTCTCGTCCACAGGTACGTTGGTAAACAGCGATTCTACGTCCAACGAGGCTCTTATCCCTGTGGCCCGTGTGCCCCGCAGTAAGTCCACAAATTCCTTTGGAGACTTCAGGCTGAAGGCGCAAGGAACATGAGGAGTCAGCAGGCCGTTGAGTCGCTTCGCCAGTCTGTACGTGGGTGTGGGTATCTGGCTAATGATTGGCCGAAGTGGGTTTCCAGGCTTGTGCGTCTTGACATTTCCATACGCATATCCAGGTTTATATTCCCCAATGATCTTTGGCAGGTGGAGTCCGGATTTCTTGGCGTTCACAGTTTCGATCAGTTTGTTGACCTTTGCTTTTAATTCGGCTGTAGTGTCCTTCGTTACCCTTTGGAACTTAGTTTGGTCAGAGAGTATGATGTTCATTTTCGCCAGATATTCGTCTTTTTTAAGAATGACATATATTGGCGACTTGTCACCTCTCCTGACAACAATCTCCTTGTTCTCACGAAGGCTTTTAGCTGCCGCTTTAAGCTCGGGGGACAGTATGGTGCTTCTGTAGTTGCCTCGATTCTTTCCTCCTTCTGCAATAAGTTCTGCTTGTAAGGTATCTTTGGTAGTGACCTTCTTTTGTGTCTCGAGGTCGAATATATCGTCCAACAGAATTTCCAACTCTACTTTCCGGGCCATTTCACTCGGTCTGGACATAACATGACAGTTTATGCCCAGATTTAGGAGAGTGACTTGGTCCTCAGTGAGGTTAATTCCTGCAAGGTTCAGGAAGCCATCTCTTGGTCGTGGAATTGCCATAGGTCCTCCATATAATGTTGTTAGTTTCTTGATAATCCTTGTTTCAGTGCTGAGGTGATGTTGGTCTGTGAGGATGTTGAGGTGTTGTTCAATGGTGTTCGAGGTGTTTTGCGAGGCACTACACATCAAGAAGTCAACACCAGCAATCAACAGCCAATTATTGCACAACTATATTCTACCCACCTCAAGACTCCGCTCCAATATAGAAGCATCAAGAAATATGGACCAATAGGCTTTCTACAAACACTTCTATTCAATACCCATTGTTTCTGTTCTGTCTTGTGTTGATACTTTTAATACCCTATTAATATCCCCTCTTGTTCTGTCTTGTGTTAATGCCACATCACCCCTCCCACCTCACTCAAATGTAGATATAAAATCAGAGATACGTAAGTTCTAATCAGTTGTGTATTTGTGAAGTCTTTGAAAATGTAATAAGTTTTACGAAACGCGCCCGTGTCGCGTCAGACTAGAAATAAAAATGAATTTTGGAGAAGTGATTTTTGATTTACCTCCAACAGTGAAGCGTAATGTACGAAAGATTGAGAAAATTCGTGTTAGAATTATTAATCTTACTTTTTCGGTCATATTTAATAATATATGTCTACAGGAAAGACTGCTACCAAAATATACTAATATATATATATATATATATATATATATATATATATATATATATATATATATATATATATATATATATATATATATATATATTGTGACGATAATCTCTTTCAAGAGAGATTGAGCCTGCTCTTCCCTACATAATTACGTCAAAATACAAGATACTATATACAAGATACGTTCACCAAGTATCACCAAACGTTTTGCCGAGAGAGCAAATCGTACCCATCACACCTGGCCACCGCTGTAACCAGCTAACTGCTCATCCTCTGCCTGCCTGTTGCTGATTGGCTGGTGTCTCGTCGCCCCTGCCCTCCCCCACCACCACAAGTCGACGTCTGGGCTGCAGTGCGCCAGTCTCGTCAGAATATCTCAGTGCTCCATGCAGTTGACATCTCTCGCTAGTAGACTAAGCCTTGGCTTTCGTGTACTAAGGGAGGTGGCAGCTTGAAGCCAGTATTCCAGCACTCATATTTTATTTTGCTATCACTGTAACTTACTTGTCTTAGCGTAACTTTTCATTTGCCAGTGATTATTCATGTTATTTTGTTTGTTGACTTATCCTGCATATTTTATGAGATTGCCTTTATTCATGTCTTGTTTTTCTAGAGTAATTAAAATTTCATTGTTTATATACTTGTGTTTTGTGTGTCTTCCCATTACCTTACCACAGACGAAAGGACCAACTTTTCTCTTTTTTTTATTATGTGACGAGGCCCTGCCCCTAGCTTTTGAAACAGCCAAACACCAACGCTTTACCGTCACAATATATATATATATATATATATATATATATATATATATATATATATATATATATATATATATATATATATATATATATGTCGTACCTAGTAGCCAGAATGCACTTTTCAGCCTACTATGCAAGGCCTGATTTGCCTAATAAGCCAAGTTTTCTTGAATTAATATATTTTCTCTAATTTTTTTCTTATGAAATGATAAAGCTACCCATTTCATTATGTATGAGGTCAATTTTTTGTTATTGGAGTTAAAATTAACGTAGATATATGACAAAACCTAACCAACCCTACCTAACCTAACCTAACCTATCTTTATAGGTTAGGTTCGGTTAGGTAGCAGAAAAAGTTAGGTTAGGTTTGGTTAGGTAGGTTAGGTAGTCGAAAAAACATAATTCATGAAAACTTGGCTTATTAGGCAAATCAGGCCATGCATAGTAGGCTGAGAAGTGCGTTCTGGCTACTAGGTACGACATATATATATATATATATATATATATGTATATATATATATATATATATATATATATATATATATATATATATATATATATATATATATATATATATATATATAAGCCTATACTTGCATAAACCACAAGTGAAGATTAATAATCTTTGGACAACACCCACCAGTGGGACTCGAACCCAGAAAGCACAACTACCTTCCAGTAGCTGCCATAACTAGTATGCTTTAACCCACTACACCATCAGACCCTACAAAAGAAGTAGAGACTTCGAGATATATTTTTTCTTCTTTCTTCTTTTGTAGAGACTTCTTTTGTAGGGTCTGATGGTGTAGTGGGTTAAAGCATACTAGTTATGGCAGCTACTGGAAGGTAGTTGTGCTTTCTGGGTTCGAGTCCCACTGGTGGATGTTGTCCAAAGATTATTAATCTTCACTTGTGGTTTATGCAAGTATAGGCTTATAAGCTGGACACGAGTTCTCTCACATTGACAGTGGCTTGACGAAAAATGCAGACTAACCTCAGACTCATCTGGTGCCCTCGGGAAGTGGAGATATTTGAGATGTATATATCTCGAAGTCTCTACTTCTTTTGTAGGGTCTGATGGTGTATTGGGCTAAAGCATACTAGTTATGGCAGCTACTGGAAGGTAGTTGTGCTTTCTGGGTTCGAGTCCCACTGGTGGGTGTTGTCCAAAGATTATTAATCTTTACTTGTGGTTTATGCAAGTATAGGCTTATAAGCTGGACACGAGTTCTCTCACATTGACAGTGGCTTGACGAAAAATGCAGACTAACCTCACACTCATCTGGTGCCCTCGGGAAGTGGAGATATTTGAGATGTATATATATCTCGAAGTCTCTACTTCTTTTGTAGTGTCTGATGGTGTAGTGGGTTAAAGCATACTAGTTATGGCAGCTACTGGAAGGTAGTTGTGCTTTCTGGGTTCGAATTTATTAGAAGCTATCAAAGCAACATCGGCCAGAACCTTGCAACACATCCCTAAAGCAGCCCGCCCCCATGCAGCACCCAAATTATCTGCCCTCCTGAGAAAGGTCAACGACTCTCCTGGAACGACCCAAGCATGGCACAACCTCCTACTGTTTGGCAACATATGTCTAGCCACCCCTGCAAGGAGAGACAAAACCTTAGCTGCCTCAGTCATCAAAGCTATAAATGATTTTCCCAGGGAGGACAACCAGGTGCGCCTTCCCACTCGCGCGAGAAACACCCACGGCAGGAAGAGCAACAGTGGCATATCCGAGACATCAAAAATCAGAACATCAGTCACCAAGAAAATAGAAGAAGGAAACACTATTGGCGCAATACGAGTCATCACCAGTGAGGACTCAATTGCCGACAGAGATGCCGCAACAGCTCAAGCCCTAAGGGAGAAACACCCACCCAGGGCTCCGCGTGAGGACGACATTGTACAAGTGGGGGCTAACGGAGCAGAACCTCTCTGGGTGGCTGAATCTGTGGTCCATAAAGCAGCCATGTCCTTCCCTACAGGATCAGCAGGTGGGTTCACAGGACTAAAACCCAACCACCTCAAGCAAATGCTCAACCCTGCACTGGGTAACATTGCAAAGAACCTCTTGGTAGAACTAACCAGATTCACCAACACATGTCTAGCTGGCAACATACCAGCGTCCATAAGACCTATCTGTTTTGGAGCATCTCTCTGTGCTCTAAAGAAAAAGGATGGAGGGATCAGGCCAATAGCTGTGGGCAATTCTCTCCGGCGTCTAGTCACAAAGGCAGCTGCAAGAACAGTTAGTGATGCCGCGGCCAACATGATGAAGCCAAAACAGCTCAGGTTTGGCATTCCACAAGGGTGTGAGGCGGCAGCCCATGCAGCTCGAGCCTTCATCACCAACATCACAGACGAAAAGGCCCTTATCAAGCTAGATTTCAAAAATGCCTTCAATTTGGTGCGGAGGGATGCTGTTCTCCATGCGGTTCATAGCCATTTCCCTTCCATCTACCCTTTTGTACATTCATGCTACAGTATGGATCTTAAGCTACTTTTTGGCGAACATGAAATTGACTCGCGAGATAGCGTCCAACAGGGTGACCCCCTTGCTCCTCTCCTTTTCTGCTTAGTCATCAAACAAGTCACAGAGGTTCTGTCCAGCGAGCTTAACATCTGGTTCTTGGATGATGGTACCCTAGCTGGTTCCCAAGACTCCCTCCTGGAAGACATCAGAAAAATCCAGGAGCAAGGTGCAGTTTTAGGCCTCACCCTGAACCCTTCTAAATGTGAAATAATATGTTCCAACCAGGGCATCGTAGAGAGAATAGAGGGTCTTCTGCCAAATATCCATAAAACTAAACCTGAAGACAGCACACTCCTAGGAGCTCCCCTGGGGTTGAAAGCCATCGATGAGGTCCTTGATAAGAAAATCGCCGACCTTAAGAGGATGGATGGAAGGATTGAGGATATTGATGCTCATGATGCACTCTACCTCATCACCAGATGTCTGTCCCTTCCCAGGTTAACCTACTTTCTGAGGTGTTCACCATCTTACAGTAGTCAAAATCTAAGTGAGTATGACCGGTTACTGAAATCATTGCTAGAAAAAGCCCTTAACCTCTCTCTCGATGACCTACAGTGGAAACAAGCCTCTCTTCCCGTAAGACTTGGGGGCCTCGGAGTTCGAACAGCAACGCAAATCGCTGTTCCAGCCTTCCTGTCCTCCTTATCAGCATCCGACGACCTTGTGAAGGAAATTCTACCTGCCCACTTACATCAGCTGGCAGGTGTACATGATCCCAATTTTACACGCTGTGCCACAGAGTGGGCCTCTCGTGCAGGCTCATCACCTCAACCACCATCCCCAAAAGCCCACAAGCAATCCAGCTGGGATGGCCCTGTTGTAGACCAAGTTGCTGCAGAGTGCCTGGGTGTTGCAACAACACAACACGACATTGCTCGCCTCACAGCAGTAGCAGCACCACATGCAGGGGATTTCCTGTTAGCAACCATAATGTCGGCAACTGGCACGTGTCTCACACCACACGCCCTCCGAATTGCTGTGGCCCTCCGCCTTGCTGCCCCAATGCACACCAGATATAGGTGTATTTGCGGCGAGGTGATGGCTGACAGGTACGGCCACCATGGCCTACTCTGCCAAAGCACAGGGGGATGGCACTCGAGGCACAGTGAAGTTAACGACATCATCAAGAGGAGCCTCAAAACAGCTTGATGCAAAGCTGAAAGAGAGCCCCGTTACCTAACGCCCCGTAACTCTGATGCTCTTATTGGTCGCCCGGATGGTATCACAGTGAACCCCTGGAAGAATGGCAAGCAGTTGGTATGGGACTACACGTGTGTATCAACCCTGGCTAACACCTACATTAACCTCAGTGTTGCACAACAAGGTGGGGCTGCCACCCACAGGGAAGCAGCCAAATCTCGTAAGTATAGAGAACTGGATCACCACTACAATTTTGTCCCCATTGCTTCTGAGACACTCGGCGCCTGGGGAAAAAGTGCTACCAGTTTTTTGAAGGAACTGGGTTCTAGGCTCATTGAAATAACAAGGGACCCAAGAGCTGCAAGCTTTCTTTTCCAGCGCCTCAGGGTGGCGATACAGAGGGGAAATGCGCACTGCATCCAGGGTTCCTGCCCGCCATCTGAGGAGATGGAGGAACTCGACAACCTATGATAACCATCTTTGTAACCCATATGTAACTCCTTTTTTGTAACAAAGTTCAAATAAAGTAAATATATATGTTTACATACAAAAGAATGAGGGTGGTAGGAGAAGATAATATTAGTGTTCAGTGAGAAACCACAAGGTCTCCTCTGAATACTTTTTATTTTCTTCTCCGAGGCTATGGGTCCCCACATTGGCACCAGAGGTGGTACCCTCACAAAATTATATATATATATATATATATATATATATATATATATATATATATATATATATATATATATATATATATATATATATATATATATATATATATATATATATATATATATATATATATATATATATATATATATATATATATTTATATATATATATATATATTTATATATATATACCCACCTCTAGCTAGAAGAAGGGGAACCATTGCCTCGGAGAAGAGCACACACAATGCATTACAGTTTTCTGGGGGGTCCCCTTCAATGCAGTTTTGATTATCAGTAAAGAGTAGTTAGCATGTTCGCCTTACAATCGTTTTTGCTCATTTTAAAATTCGCAAACTCAAATATTCTGAGACACTAGACACATTCCTTAATAGTTACTATTTTTAGAGACAGCAGCAAGAGAAAAATAGATCATGGAGTGCTTGGCTGGTAATACTAAATGAAGGGAAATTTATTTTGTTCACGAAGATATGAACTTTGCATGTATGTGTGTAAATACAGATGTGAATAACATTGCTGTTTTTTTTAACCTGGCAGCAGCTTATGAAGGGGAGGGAAGGTTGGCATCAGAGAGTATGCAGAATTCTGATATTTACCAATAAACGTTTCATTGTTTACTCCAGTGCTGTGTTTGCTTTTCATTAAATGCAAACTTCGTGTACTCTTGCTTCAAAGGTAATCTTTAAATTAATATTTATTTAACGAGGTTGATTGGGAACAGAAAGCTATCGTTTGTTTATAATTGGATGGAGAACACAAGACATTCTATATCGCTGCTTGTCTGTCTAATTGTCTGACACTATTTTTCAGTCAGACTTTGTATATGGCTCTTTTCCATGGTGTATAACAAATAACTGGTAACAGATGAACTGCCAGAAATTTGGAAGGCGGTAAACGTAGTCCCGATATATAAGAAGCATATGCATACCATGCAAGCTAATGGAGAAAAGTGTGCGAAAAAAGCTAGTCGAACATCTGGAGCGAAGGAACTTTGTGTCACAACACCAACATGGTTTGAGGGATAGCAAGTCATGCCTCACAGGGTTAACTGAATTCTACGATCAGGCAACAAGAATCAGACAAGAAAGAGAGGGGGTAGGCAAACTGCATATTTTTGGATTGCCAGAAAGCCTTTGACACAGTGCCACACCAGAGACTAGTGCGAAAGCTGGAGATGCAGGCTGGAGTGAAAGAGAAGGTACTCCATTGGATAAGGGAGTACCTAAGTAACAGAAGGCAGCGAGTCACTGTGCGGGATGAGGTCTCAGATTGGTTAGACGTCACCAGTTGGGTCCCGTAGGGTTCAGTCCTTAAACCCATACTGTTTCTTATATATGCAAATGATCTTCTAGATGGTATAGAATCCTTCCTCTCATTGTTTGCTGATGATGCATAAATTATGAGGAGGATTAAGACGGAGGAAGACAGTATGAGACAACATGAGGACCTAGACAGACTGCGTGAATGGTCCAACAAATGACTACTAAAGTTCAACCCGAGTAAATATAAGGTAATGAAACTAGGCATTGGAAATGGGAGGCCAGACACAGGATACAGAATGGGAGATGAAGTCCTTCATGAAACGGGCAGAGAGAAGGATGTAGGAGTTGATATCACACCAAACCTGTCTCCTGAAGCCCACATAAAAAGAATAACATCTGCGTGGTATGCGAGGCTGGCTAACATCAGAACTGCCTTCAGGAACCTGTGTAAGGAATCATTCAGAACCTTGTATACTACATATGTAAGACCAATTCTGGAGTATGCGGCCCCAGTATGGAGCCCGTACCTTGTCAAGCATAAGGCGAATCTTGAAAAAGTTTAGAGATATGCCACTAGGCATGTCCCAGAACTAATTCTGGGAACTTAGTCCCAGAACTAAGAGGCATGATTTACGAAGAAAGGCTGCGAGAAATGCACCTCACGGCACTAGAAGACAGAACAGTAAGGGGGGACAGGATCACTACCTATAAAATTCTCAGAGGAATTGACAGGGTAGATAAAGAGAAACTGTTTAACAAGGGTATTACGCGAACAAGGGGACACAGGTGAAAAGTGAGTACCCAAATGAGCCACCGGGACGTTAGAAAGAACTTTTTCCGAGTCAGTGTAGTTAACCGATGGAATGCATTAGGCAGAGATGTGGTGGAGGCTGACTCCATACACAGATTCAAATGTAGATATGATAGAGCCCAGTAGGCTAAGGAATCTGTACTTCAGTTGATTGACAGTTGAGAGGCGGGACCAAAGAGCCAGAGCTCAACCCCCGCAAGCACAATTAGGTGAGCACACACACACACACACACACACACACACACACACACACACACACACACACACACACACACACACACACACACACACACACACACACACACACACACACACACACACACACATCTTTCTATCTCTATCATGTCTCTTCTCTCTCTTCATCTCTCTGATCCTTGTAGTCTAACTCCAATCATACGGAACAAAAAGGAATAAAACATGATGGTAGGACAAAAAACACAGGTGGGGGAAAGGGAGAGGGCGAGTCATACATGGAGATGATCGCTCAGGCATGGAGGGAAATCAGAGGGGAATTGAAAGACAGAAACCATAAGTAAACTACATATAGAACTAAGTACAGCACAGGAAGAGATAAAACAAATTAAAACAAGCTCTCCTCAGATTCAGATCCAGGCAACCCACCCCCAGGTAGCAGGGGATGTAGCAATGGCAGGGACCCATACAATGGGTGCCAACTTTGCTGGAATGCTGAGGAAGAGCCCAGAAGTCATTGCCACAGCCAGGGAAGTTGCAATGAAATGTCCCGGGCCTCAGGGGGTTGGGACTTATGGAATTTAAACCTCCAGAGACAGCTCTGGCTGCAGCACCAGACTGTTAATTGCGTACAGGCGGACAACGTCCCCCAACCACTCTCTGCCGGAACTGACAACCGACCTCAGCAGCCACACTCCCATTACCGTCGGTCGACAAACAATGGACACTGGAGTGCTTGAAATTTACTCAGGAGATCACCCTGTACGCCTCTTGATTTTGGAGAGCGGCTCAGCATCACACGTTTAGGGGTACAGCTCCAACACTGGCCTCGTTGTCCTGTATACACATACCCTACTTGAGCCGCCGTGACTCTCCGCTCTCTCCTTGTTTGGTATGATCTCCTAAATCCCCCTTTTTGTGAATTAGAACTTTCTGTCACCCTGTCCGCAGCCGTAATCCTTTCTCTCCTTTCTGAGAAGCCTCACCAGGACAAGAGCAAAAGGCAGCTAACAATGCACATTTAATAAAAACATACATATAGAATACATAATGTAACAAGGGTAAAATATTATCACACAACTCTCTAAGCTGCTACAACCCGGTAGCAATATAATATCATATCCTGGCTTCACCAACCGTCCATATCAATTGGATGTTCAACTCTTGACTTACCACTTACTACTCCCTCACTAAATGGGGGGTCGAAATCTCGTCAAAATAATATTGTACAATCAGCCCTAAAAGTACATAAAACTTTGATTGTGGCTGAAACACCAGAAACATCTATATAAATATTCACCAACACAAGAAAAAAATTGATCTCTCACCTTACACTGTGTCTTACACGCCAATAAGCATTCAAACATTCCCCTTATACATTCCTGTGCATTTCTGCTCTGCTCCTGGAGACTCACTACCATATATATCTATCGGTCTTCCAAAATACTCAAAAGGATCTTCTGCAGTTCTCCCAAAACTGCTGCATAATGAAGTCCTCTTCAAACACCAGTGATGCTTCCTCACTGATTCCAGAGACACCGTTACACTGCTTGATGGCCAACTGCTCACTATGGAGTTCTGCTCTCTCAGAGATTTCAGCGTACACTTCTGAAGTTTCCTCGAAGTTTCCTCCATTAACTTCTTCCCAGGCCTCGAAGTTCTTCCATCAACTCCTCCCAAAACAAACCTGCAATTCCATTGCCAAGCTAATAAAAAAATTTCCCTACTAAAACATAATTAAATGTATTCACAGAAAATAAAACTCCTTCATCCGACATTTCTTTAAACACCAACACGTCGGCGTGGCGATGCTCCCACCATCCTGGGCGGGTCCATTTTCGACATGTCCCGACACGCTGCTGGCCACCTCCGCCAGCCGGGGGCTTCCCTCCTCCTCCCCTCAGTTATCATGACCTTCGTCGAGGGAGGACGTATCACTCCTTCCTCCAAGATGTTCTCTTATCTCTACTCTCTTATTTCAGCTTACTGCCTCAATAAAATATATATACGATATACATAAACACAATGGCGCCCACACAGGTCGCCCACACAATCGCTATAGACCTGCCTCACAAGGCTTCTTCTAGTCCTGAATTGAGCATTTTAAATCGTCCTCAGGCTTCACACATAAATGCCTGCTTGATTACCTCCTCTTCTAGGAGCACATAACTAGGGGTTCCTCCTTTGCCAGTAGCTCAGCAAAGAGCGA
>NC_091153.1:14652296-14912296 GCF_040958095.1 Procambarus clarkii
TACCATGGACCTGCTTACCAAGGACCTGCTTACCAAGGACCTGCTTACTATGGACCTGCTTATCAAGGAAAGGCTTGATATGGACCTGCTTACCATGGACGTGCTTACCATAGACCTGCTTACCAAGGACCTGCTTACCATGGACCTGCTCACCATACACCTGCTTACCATTTACCTCCTTATCATGGACCTGCTTACCATGGACCTGCTTGCCAAGGACCTGCTTACCATAGACCTGCTTACCATGGACCTGCTTACCATGGACCTGCTTACCATGGACCTGCTTACCATTTACCTGCTTACCATGGACCTGTTTACCAAGGACCTGCTTACCATGGACCTGCTTACCATGGACCTGCTTAAGATGGACCTGCTTACCATAGACATGCTTACCATAGACCTGCTTACTATGGACCTGCTTTATATGGATTTGCTTATCATGGACCTGCTTGCTATGGACCTGCTTACAACGGACCTGCTTACCATGGACTTGCTTACCATGGAGCTGCTTACCACGGACCTGCTTGCTATGGACCTGCTTACCATGTACCTGCTTACCATACACCTGCTTACCATTGACCTCCTTACTATGGACCTGCTTACAATGGACCTGGTTACCATGGACCTGCTTGCTATGGACGTGCTTACCATGGACCTGCTTACCATGGACCTGCTTACCATGGACCTGCTTACCATGGACCTGCTTACCAAGGACCTGATTACCCTGGACCTGTTTACCATGGACCTGCTAACCAAGGACCTGCTTACCATGGACCTGCTTACCAAGGACCTGCTTACCAAGGACCTGCTTACCAAGGACCTGCTTGCTATGGACCTGCTTACCATGGACCTGCTTACGATAGACCTGCTTACCAAGGACATGCTTACCATGGACCTGCTCACCATACACCTGCTTACCATTTACCTCTTTATCATGGACCTGCTTACCATGGACCTGCTTGCCAAGGACCTGCTTACCATAGATCTGCTTACCATGGACCTGCTTACTAGGGACCTGCTTTATATGGATTTGCTTATTATGGACCTGAATTATATGGATTTGCTTATTATGGATCTGCTTGCTATGGACTTGCTTACAATGGACCTGCTTACCATGGACCTGCTTACCATGGACCTGCTTACCATTTACCTGCTTACCATGGACCTGTTTACCAAGGACCTGCTTACCATGGACCTGCTTACCATGGACCTGCTTAAGATGGACCTGCTTACCATAGACATGCTTACCCTAGACCTGCTTACTATGGACCTGCTTTATATGGATTTGCTTATCATGGACCTCCTTGCTATGGACCTGCTTACAATGGACCTGCTTACCATGGACTTGCTTACCATGGAGCTGCTTACCACGGACCTGCTTGCTATGGACCTGCTTACCATGGACCTGCTTACCATACACCTGCTTACCATTGACCTCCTTACTATGGACCTGCTTACAATGGACCTGGTTACCATGGACCTGCTTGCTATGGACGTGCTTATCATGGACCTGCTTACCATGGACCTGCTTACCCTTACCATGGACCTGCTTACCATGGACCTGCTTACCATGGACCTGCTTACCAAGGACCTGATTACCCTGGACCTGTTTACCATGGACCTGCTAACCAAGGACCTGCTTACCATGGACCTGCTTACCAAGGACCTGCTTACCAAGGACCTGCTTGCTATGGACCTGCTTACCATGGACCTGCTTACCATAGACCTGCTTAAAAATGACATGCTTACCATGGACCTGCTCACCATACACCTGCTTACCATTTACCTCTTTATCATGGACCTGCATACCATGGACCTGCTTGCCAAGGACCTGCTTACAATGGACCTGCTTACCATGGACCTGCTTAAAATGAACCTGCTTGCTATGGACGTGCTCACCATGGACCTGCTTACCAAGGATCTGTTTATCAAGGAACTGCATACCATGGACCTGGTTACCAAGGACCTGCTTACCATGGACCTGCTTACCAAGGACCTGCTTACCATAGACCTGCTTACCATGGACCTGCTTAGCTTGGACTTGCTTACCATGGACCTGCTTACCATGGGCCTGCTTACCATGGACTTACTTACCATACACCTGCTTACCATTGATCTCCTTACCATGGACCTGCTTACAATGTACCTGCTTACCGTGGACCTGCTTGCTATGGACGTGCTTACCATGGACCTTCTTACCATGGACTTCCTTGCTATGGACCTGCATGCCGTGGACCTGCTTACCATGGACCTGCTTGCTATGGACCTGCTTGCTATGGACCTGCTTACCATGGACCTGCTTACCATGGAGCTGCTTGCTAAGGACCTGCTGTACCTGTGGACGAGACAATCGGAATAATAGCCGACAGAGTGTATCGTGATCCAGCCTGTACTCCTCTTGACATGCCAGAAAATATTCTGAGGAAACTACTCCAAGCTTGTACTAAAGAGGCACCCTTCTTGAGCGCGGATGGGCACATGTATAAGCAAGTAGATGGGGTCGCCATGGGTTCTCCCCTAGGTGTCCTGTTTGCAAACTTCTACATGGGTACCATCGAGCAAAAAGTCTTAGTCGACATGAACTTGAAACCGGCCATATACTGCAGGTATGTTGACGACATTTTTACACAGGTACCTGATGTCAGACATCTGCAGGAGCTGAAGGAGGCATTTGAGCAGAGTTCCGTGCTGCGTTTCACTTACGAGATGGAAAAGGATGGGAAGCTGCCCTTTTTAGATGTAACAGTCATGGAAAAGGGTGGAGGTTTCCACACTGCAGTCTACACTAAGGAAACAAACATAGGAATGTGCCTAAATGCCAACAGCGACTGCCCTGACAGGTACAAGAGGAGTGTTGTTAACGCATATGTCGACCGTGCTCTCAGCCACAGCTCAGAATGGAAGCAAGTCGACGAAGAACTCTGTAGGGTAAGGCAGGTCCTAGTCAATAACGGCTTCTCCAATGGTTTCATCGAAGACATCATAAGAAGGAAAGTGAAAAGCCATGCAACCTCTGAAGAGACAACTAACACAACACCTATACCCCCTATTAGACTATTTTACAGGAACTTCTTTTCCACAGCTCATAAAACGGAGGAAAGGGTCCTGAAAGATATTGTTAATAGAAACGTTATCCCTACAGACAAAAATCAGAGGATACAACTGACGATTTACTATAAAACCAGAAAAACGGCCAGCCTACTCATGAGAAACTCTCCAGACACAAAAGAGAACGCTTTAAAAGAGACTAACGTCGTCTATGCCTTCAAATGCCCACTTGGGGACTGTAAGCTCCAAAAAACCCAGTATATAGGCAAGACAACAACATCTCTTTCTAGGCGTTTAACGATGCATAAGCCACAGGGCTCCATTAAGGAACATATAATCTCTTCCCACAACCAAACCATCGCCAGAGAAATCCTAGTAAACAACATAGAAATCATCGATAGATACAGCGATAGCAGGCGGCTTGACGTTTGCGAGGCACTACACATCAAGAAGTCAACACCAGCAATCAACAGCCAATTATTGCACAACTATATTCTACCCACCTCAAGACTCCGCTCCAATATAGAAGCATCAAGAAATATGGACCAATAGGCTTTCTACAAACACTTCTATTCAATACCCATTGTTTGTGTTCTGTCTTGTGTTGATACTTTTAATACCCTATTAATATCCCCTCTTGTTCTGTCTTGTGTTAATGCCACATCACCCCTCCCACCTCACTCAAATGTAGATATAAAATCGGAGATACGTAAGTTCTAATCAGTTGTGTATTTGTGAACTAAAGTCTTTGAAAATGTAATAAGTTTTACGAAACGCGCCCGTGTCGCGTCAGTCTAGAAATAAAAATGAATTTTGGAGAATTGATTTTTGATTTACCTCCAACAGTGAAGCGTGATGTACGAAACATTGAGAAAATTCGTGTTAGAATTATTAATCTTACTTTTTCGGTCATATTTAATAATATATGTCTACAGGAAAGACTGCTACCAAAATATACTAATATATATATATATATATATATGTCGTACCTAGTAGCCAGAATGCACTTCTCAGCCTACTATGCAAGGCCCAATTTGCCTAATTAGCCAAGTTTTCATGAATTAATATATTTTCTAAAAAAAAATTCTTATGAAATGATACAGCTACCCATTTTATTATGTATGAGGTCAATTTTATTTTATTGGACTTAAAATTAACGTAGATATATGAACGAACCTAACCAACCCTTCCTAACCTAACCTAACCTATCTTTATAGGTTAGGTTAGGTTAGGTAGCCAAAAAAACTAAGGTTAGGTTAGGTTAGGTAGGTTAGGTAGTCGAAATGCAATTAATTCATGAAAACTTGGCTTATTAGGCAAATCGGGCCTTGCATAGTAGGCTGAGAAGTGCGTTCTGGCTACTAGGTACGATATATATATATATATATATATATATATATATATATATATATATATATATATATATATATATATATATATGTCGTACCTAATAGCCAGAACGCACTTCTCAGCCTACTATTCAAGGCCCGATTTGCCTAATAAGCCAAGTTTTCATGAATTAATGTTTTTTCGTCTACCTAACCTACCTAACCTAACCTAACCTAGCTTTTTTTGGCTACCTAACCTAACCTTACCTTTAAATATAGGTTAGGTTAGGTTAGGTAGGGTTGGTTAGGTTCGGTCATATATCTACGTTAATTTTAACTCCAATAAAAAAAAATTGACCCCATACATAGAGAAAAGGGTTGCTTTATCATTTCATAAGAAAAAAATTATAGTAAATATATTAATTCAGGAAAACTTGGCTTATTAGGCAAATTGGGCCTTGAATAGTAGGCTGAGAAGTGAGTTCTGGCTATTAGGTACGACATATATATATATATATATATATATATATATAGGCTGAGATATATATATATATATATATATATATATATATATATATATATATATATATATATATATATATATATATATATATATATATATACATATATATATATATATATATATATATATGTCGTACCTAGTAGCCAGAACTCACTTCTCAGCCTACTATTCAAGGCCCGATTTGCCTAATAAGCCAAGTTTTCCTGATTTAATATATTTACTATAATTTTTTTCTTATGAAATGATAAAGCAACCCTTTTCTCTATGTATGAGGTCAATTTTTTTTTATTGGAGTTAAAATTAACGTAGATATATGACCGAACCTAACCAACCCTACCTAACCTAACCTAACCTATATTTATAGGTAAGGTTAGGTTAGGTAGCCAAAAAAGCTAGGTTAGGTTAGGTTAGGTAGGTTAGGTAGACGAAAAAACATTAATTCATGAAAACTTGGCTTATTAGGCAAATCGGGCCTTGAATAGTAGGCTGAGAAGTGCGTTCTGGCTATTAGGTACGACATATATATATATATATATACATATATATATATATATATATATATATATATATATATATATATATATATATATATATATATATATATATATATATATATATATATATATATATATATATATATATATGTCGTACCTAGTAGCCAGAACGCACTTCTCGGCCTACTATGCAAGGCCCGATTTGCCTAATAAGCCAAGTTTTACTGAATTAATATATTTTCTCTAATTTTTTTCTTATGAAATGATAAAGCTACCCATTTCATTACGTATGAGGTCAATTTTTTTTATTGGAGTTAAAATTAACGTAGATATATGACCGAACCTAACCAACCCTACCTAACCTAACCTAACCTATCTTTATAGGTTAGGTTAGGTTAGGTAGCCGGAAAAGTTAGGTTAGGTTAGGTTAGGTAGGTTAGGTAGTCGAAAAACAATTAATTCATGAAAACTTGGCTTATTAGGCAAATCGGGCCTTGCATAGTAGGGTGAGAAGTGCGTTCTGGCTACTAGGTACGACATATATATATATATATATATATGTCGTACCATGAATTAATATATTATCATGAATTAATATATTTTCTCAACTTTTTTTCTTATGAAATGATAAAGCTACCCATTTTATTATGTATGAGGTAAATTTTTTTTTATTGGAGTTAAAATTAACGTAGATTTTTTTTTTTTTTTTTTTTTTTTTTTGAGATATATACAAGAGTTGTTACATTCTTGTACAGCCACTAGTACGCGCAGCGTTTCGGGCAAGTCCTTAATCCTAAGGTCCCTGGGATACGATCCCCTGCAGCGAAGATTCGTTTTTTCATCCAAGTTCACATTTTACTGTTGCGTTAAACAGAGGCTACAGTTAAGGAATTGCGCCCAGTAAATCCTCCCCGGCCAGGATACGAACCCATGACATAGCGCTCGCGGAACGCCAGGCGAGTGTCTTACCACTACACCACGGAGACTGTTAAATGACATATGATATATGACCGAACCTAACCAACCCTACCTAACCTATCTTTATAGGTTAGGTTAGGTTAGGTAGCCGAAAAAGTTAGGTTAGGTTAGGTTAGGTAGGTTAGGTAGTCGAAAAATAATTATTTTATGAAAAATTGGCTTATTAGGCAAATCGGGCCTTATGACATATATATATATATGTCGTACCTAGTAGCCAGAACGCACTTCTCACCCTACTATGCAAGGCCCGATTTGCCTAATAAGCCAAGTTTTCATGAATTAATTGTTTTTCGACTACCTAACCTAACCTAACTTTTTCGGCTACGTAACCAAACCTAACCTATAAAGATAGGTTAGGTTAGGTTAGGTAGGGTTGGTTAGGTTCGGTCATATATCTATGTTAATTTTAACTCGAATAAAATAAAATTGACCTCATACATAATGAAATAGGTAGCTTCATCATTTCATAAGAAAAAAATCAGAAAAAATATAATAATTCAGGAAAACTTGGCTTATTAGGCAAATCGGGCCTTGCATAGTAGGCCAAAAAGTGAGTTCTGGCTACTAGGTACGACATATATATATATATATATATATATATATATGTCGTACCTAGTATATATATATATATATATATATATATATATATATATATATATATATATATATATATATATATATATATATATATATGTCGTACCTAGTAGCCAGAACGCACTTCTCAGCCTACTATGCAAGGCCCAATTTGCCGAATAAGCCAAGTTTTCCTGAATTAATATATTTTCTCTAATTTTTTTCTTATGTAAAGATGAGCTACCCATTTCATTATGTATGAGGTCAATTTTATTTTATTGGAGTTAAAATTAACGTAGATATATGACCGAACCTAACCTAACCTAACCTATCTTTATAGGTTAGGTTAGGTTATGTAGCCGAAAAAGTTAGGTTTGGTTAGGTTAGGTTGGTTAGGTAGTCGAAAAACAATTAATTCATGAAAACTTGGCATATTAGGCAAATCGGGCCTTCCATAGTAGGCTGAGAAGTGCGTTCTGGCTACTAGGTACGACATATATATATATATATATATATATATATATATATATATATATATATATATATATATATATATATATATATATATATATATATATGTCGTACCTAGTAGCCAGAACTCACTTCTCAGCCTACTATGCATGGCCCGATTTGCCTAATAAGCCAAGTTTTCATGAATTAATATATTTTCTCTAATTTTTTTCTTTTGAAATGATAAAGCTACCCATTTCATTATGTATGAGGTCAATTTTATTTCATTGGAGCTAAAATTAACGTTGATATATGACCGAACCTAACCAACCCTACCTAACCTAACCTACCCTATCTATATAGGTTAGGTTGGGTTATGTAGCCGAAAAACTTAGGTTAGGTTAGGTTAGGTAGGTTAGGTAGTCGAAAAACAATTAATTCATGAAAACTTGGCTTATTAGGCAAATCGGGCCTTGCATAGTAGGCTGAGAAGTGAGTTCTGGCTACTAGGTACGACATATATATATATATATATATATATATATATATATATATATATATATATATATATATATATATATATATATATATATATATATATATATATGTTGTTGGATATTTCCAACACTAATTCAACACTGTTGTATTATTATTAATTATTACTAGATCTACTAATCACTGTAGTAATTAAAATTAACCAACTGCAGAGTTCACATGTACTAATAATTGTATCTGTACAATAAGGCTAGAATTCTTACATCACCAGACGCCAGTATTGTGTCAGATTCCATTATAATAAACACATCTATATCCAGAGTGTCAGAGAATTGAGTTTGATTCTCTATAAAACAACGGTGTTCTGTGTGCTAATTATTTACAGATAAACTGATCCCCAACTAATGCCAAATAGAGCGTTTATAGTTACAACTGTTATCTGGTAATAAATTTAACGTCACGCGTGAATGCCCTGGAGAGACTTTAATTCATCTCCATTGCTTGTTTACCATCGTAAAACGAGCAAATAATAATATTTAACTCCTCTGAATAATAAACCCGTCCTTATCCGAGCATTTCAATCGCAACTGCGAGAAATGATATTATTCGTAGTAAATAATTTGTGTATCAAATGCGGGACGCGGAGCGGGGGAGAGGAGACGCCATTACCCAAGCCGTTTTACCACGAGACGCTCCTACCCAAGAGGACGCCTCCAAGAGCGGGAGAGGAAAGTCGCCACTGTGAGGTGTGAAGAACAGTTGCAGAATACAGCAACTTAGCTGGTGTCAGTGTCACTGTATACGCCGTGTTGAACTGTCAACGAGAATTAACTTGACGTTCAGCCGGGAACCTGTTAATTGGTTCCGTGCAGCCAACGTAACCGGCCAGAGAAGCGCGTCAACATCTAGGTTAGGCTTGACACCACGTATTCGTTACTACGACGCCAGAACCTAGGACGCGAGCTTCGGCAAGCCTTAACTTACACAGTGCCCTATTAGCTAAGTACCTTTATTCTCTTTGATGCATCATTATGAATAGGTTATAGCTGGGTAGCTTGTCGTGACGCCGAGCGACTATAAAAACCCACAGGTTATTATCTGTCTCCATTCTCCATTTTAATTTCTTGAACATAGATATTTAGCAGCCTAATATGTTGCTACTGAATATATTTTGATTTGCAGCGTGTGTGAAGAATTCCCCGAGCTGTCATTTCCCGTGTTAATCATCTCCCAGTGTTCCATGATGAGTTCAGGAGATTCCGAGGATGAGTCATAACCGATGTCTTGGAAAACGTCTTCAAGCTAAGACCCTTTTCTGTATTCCTTAAATTACATTATCTGTAGTATATTTTTCTTGCGGATCACTGTTTTCTGGATTAACATGTGTTTATTATAATCATTAATTTCTCATGTTCATAATCTATGTTCTTATTGGTGACATATTTTTATTGATTCTATAATAGGTCATAGGATTAGTTTATTGCATAATGAACTGGAGCACGAACCACACTAGTTCCTAGACATATATGAAGTTCTAGTAATAACCCCCCAATGTAGGTGTTTGAGGCTTTGATTCAGTTAAATTATATACAGCCCATTAATTATACAAGTGATTATATTCTCTAGTATTTATCCATAGTTACTGGTTCATCTAGGAATTTTCTAATGATCACATTTTATTAGTTTCCCTCTTTACTATAAAAGCGGGTGGTCCTTCGTAATTGATTTTAATTACATTAATATTTAAATAAATAGAGTCAAGCCCCAAATGTCCCACATTATGGTCCTTATCGAACCGGATAAACATAAATTATAATTATAAATACTAATTAGTAATAACTAATCCCTGTGTGATGTAGTTCAGACTAACCATTTAATTAACTGTGTCTGCCAACAGCGTAACACATAAGTTAGTCTAAGCCACACCAATTCATTGCTACTTTCACCTCATGTATAAGGTAGCACTCGTGGGACACGGTCAATTACCCACAACACTTAGACCTATACCTCATACAGAAGTAAGAATCTTTAGGTCACCAGGAGCAGCAGCTCATAACCTTTATATGTTTTCACTTGTGTGTGCAAGTGCACTCTTATAAACTATAAAAACAAAAAACCCAAAAATACAGCACAATTATATTCACCTTACTGCACCACAATAATCTTTACCAATCTTATTAGGTAGAATTTAGGCTGAGATTGTGCTGAATTTGGTACAAGCCCAGACTAAATAAATTTATAGTTCTTAGGTAGGAATTATCACGACTAGACTTCAGCTAGTCAGTAGTGTATGTATTATACCATTTGTGCTGACCCTATCCAGGGTGGGATTTAAACTTTGAGATAACTCTGATTGGAGTGTCTCCATAATATTTCTCTTGTACTCATTATTGTGTGTATCTATTTTGTGTATTGCTGGATGATCCCCATTACCTCTAATGGTGATATAGAAGAGCTAACCGGACGAGAACTAATGGTGAAGTTCAGACAATGCACAAAATATCTAGCTACTTGTTGTTAGGTAGGTACATTTAACCTCAAGTGAGGTAGAGTATAAATTAGCCACATTAAATTAGGCTACATTTAATGTTACTTGTCCACTAATGAGCAAGTACCCAAGCTTCATTAGTAATACATATACTAATCCCATGAAGTTTGGACCCAAGCCCAACATGGCTACTCCTGAGCAATTAAGGAGAACCTATATTGGCCTTAAAGGTCATTTGACCAGACTAATTAACAAGGCTGAGGGTTTATCTAAAGAAACTCCCATTGACTCTTATCGCTTAGAGACATCAGTAAGAGTAGCTGATCTGAAATTTGATCAAGTTAGGTCTGCAGGTCAGTCTTCTATTACTCTACTGAATACCATAGAAACTGATCCTGATGAAGTAAGTCAAATTGTAGACGATATCTCCCAGTATGAAGAGGAGACTCAAGAGATACTTTACAGGCTAAAGTAATACTTTACAATCTAAACTAGCAAAACAATCTAAATCCAATACCAGTAACACAGGGTCTCAATTCAGTAACCAACTACCAGAGGTTCGTTTACCTACTTTAGACTTACCTACATTTTCAGGATTAGATACAGAAAATTGGGATAATTTTTGGACTTCATTTGAAGTTCATATACATAAGAAATCGTCTCTTGACAAGGTTTCTAAATTCTCATACCTACTTAGTCTTCTCAAAGGAGAGGCTAAAAAGGTCATACATAACCTAACTCTCAATGAGAGTAATTATGAGGAAGCTATAAAACTGTTGAAGTTAAACTATTGCAACCAAGAGTTGAGTATAGCTAACCTTTATTACCAATTGCTAGATCTGAATGCACCAAATAGTAGACCAGAGTCACTTCAAAGCTTCAGACTAGAAGTAGAGTCTCTAGTAAAGGCCTTAAGTACTAAAGTTGATATACCAGCTTCAGAATGGTCAATCAAGTTACTTTTGCAGAGGAAATTACCTCGAAATGTCTTAACAGAGCTCTGCTCACATTATAACACCGAGTTTCTCACTCTTGACCAAATATTCGAGGGACTGAGAATAACGGTTAACAGGTTGAAGACCCATGATAAAATTAAACCTGAGTCTAAACCAACTAATACTGACACTTCAGTCAAACCCAAACAGACTTTGAATAAGTCTAATAAATATAAATCTAAGACTACTCCATCCACTGGAAAAAGAAGTGGTAATGTAGGTACTTATTCGGTGTCTCCTTCTGAGATAACCAATGACTTGTCTACTAAAGAGACTAAGTCAAACAAAGAGAGAAGGTGTCTGTTTTGTAATCAAGGACATGCCACCTACCAATGCTCTGTTTATCCTACTTACAATACTAGGATTAAAAGGTTGCAAGAAATACACAAGTGCACCAAGTGTATGGGCTCTCATGATCCCCAAAAATGTGTAGTGCAGCTACGTTCCTGCAATAGATGCAACCAAGGTGTACATCACTACGCCTTATGTAGAAAATCTTCTACACCATCCATGACCACTGGGGAGAATTCCACGAATTCTACCACAGTGCAATATTGCAAAGTGCATCAAGAAATAAATGTACTTGCTACAGAGTCAGGCAATAATACCACTCTGCCTACAGCTCAACTTAGACTAATAAACAGGAAATCTAGAGTTAACACTAGAGGTCTTTTTGATCAAGGACCACAGAAAACCTTCATTACACAACAGTTAGTAGAGCAGTTAAATTTAAAACCTGCTAAAAGTGTGAGGTTAAATATTTCTGGTTTCTTGACTAATAGTGGACCTCGTGAATACCAAGTAGTTAAGGTATTAGTGAGACTTGGATCTTCCACTAGTCCAATACAAGCGGTAGTAGTAGATAAACTTCCTACAGACCTGCAGGTCACAGGGTTAGCTCGCACTGCGAAACATCTTAGACGAAACCGCATGAGGCTAGCAGATTACAAAATAAATTCTGACTGCCTCACTTATGTTGGAATACTTATAGGCGCGGATCATTATTACAAATTTATAACTGGATGCACCAGACAACACGGAATGAATTTGTTGTCATCTGCTGGAGGCAAATTGCTTACTGGACTGGTGCTTTTCCGACAAAATCCAGCGTCAACAAACCAACGATCTAACAACATAATAGTGGCGTGACTAGGCTTGGAACAGTCACCCCTACGTTTCAGAGAAATATCTGAAGATATTGAGTCTGATCCACCTGTACATCGTCTGTGGGATTTAGACACTTTAGGTATTATCCCTGAACAACCAAGCCCTGATGATATGTGGACTTACCAGCAATATCTGGATACAGTTGTCTATGAAAATAAACAATACTGGGTAAGACTTCCATGGAAGTTGAATCATCCACAACTTCCAGTTAATTATTTTATGGCAGCCTCACAATTGCAGTCTCAATTAGCACGACTACAGAAGCAGCCAGACAAACTGAACATGTATCATCAACTCATCCAACAACAACTTAACAGTAAATTTATCGAAGTTGTTGATAACGATGACCGGAAAATAGGTCATTATTTACCTCATCACGCTGTGGTGAAAGACTCATTGACAACACCTATCCGTATTGTCTTCAACTGCAGTGCTAAAGTAAAGCCAAGCAGTGTGTCTTTAAATGAATGTCTCCAAACGGGACCTAGCCTAACACAAAGGCTACATGATGTACTGTTACGATTCCGCACTGGTATTTTCGCTTATACTGCTGATATCAGTAAAGCTTTCCTCCGAGTAGGTTTACAGGAGGAAGATCGTATCTACACAAAGTTTCTCTGGATTAAGGACCCACTGGATCCTAACAGTGATATCATCACATATCGTTTTGCCTCAGTATTATTCGGAGCGACGTCTTCCCCATTTCTTTTGCAAGCAACATTAGACACACATTTGAGGAAGTCAAATAGCCCTTATAAGGCAGACATTAGCGACAACTTGTATGTCGACAATTTCCAGGGAACAACTAATGATCAAACTAATTTGGTAGAAATCTACCATGATGCTAACTGTGAGCTATTAGGGGCCAATATGCCACTACAGTCATGGGCCTCAAATAATGAATTACTAAACCAGGTAATCGAGAAAGAATTTCCAGGTTATCAGGTACCCAATCAATTAAAGGTTCTAGGCGTGGAATGGAACACCAGTACTGACGAGATGAATGTCAAGTCAGTACAAACCGATAACTCAACCCTTACCATGAGAACATTGCTCTCGTTTGTCAGTCAACCATTTGACCCTTTAGGCTTACTTAGTCCTATATTAATAAGGGGCAAACTCCTATTACAGGAATGCTGGCAGAAACATATGGGATGGGATGATCCGTTACCAAGTGAGTTACAAGCTAAATGGCAGATACTCTCAACGGATTTTAATCAGTTAGGTGTTTTGAAATTTCCACGTAATGCTTCAGGACCAAACTTGCCCACAAATTTGCACGTTTTCTGCGATGCCTCTGGCAAAGGGTATGGCGCTGTAGCCTACTTAGTTAATAGTGCACAAGCAATTTTGCTCACATCTAAAGCAACAGTTGCTCCCTTTAAGAAGAGATCTTTACCTCAAATGGAGTTGACTGCATTGCTGGTGGGAGTGAGATTGGCTCATTGCCTGACAAAGAAACTCAATAATATCCACTTTGGTAAGATTGTCGTGTGGTCAGACAATGAGGCAGTCTTACAATGGGTAAGAAACAACAACAATAAGATTCCCTATGTCAGTAATCGTGTTAGGGAAATTCATGAGTTATCTGTTGGATATAAATTCAGACATGTTCCTACTAAGGACAAGCCTGCAGATTATTTATCTCGAGGATTGACACTAAAACAACTTATCAAGTCTTCGCTGTGGTTCAATGGACCTTCATGGCTTGTTGGTGGTCAGTGGCCCAAACAAAAGCCACAAGTCATAGTGACCAATATCACCACTCCCATGAAAGAACCAGAACCTCAACGAATCTTAGCCATTGATCCTCACAACTATTCTAACTTAAGTAAGTTATTAAGAGTGACTGCACATGTGTTTGATTTTCTTGCTAAGATAGGAATTCGACATAAGTTTCCCAATCCTATCCTCTACTGGATCAAACGTGCACAACAAGAGACATATGGAAGCGAATATGAAAATCTTCCAGATAAATTAACTACGTCTCTAGGTATCTGGTATGATGCCAACACTCATAATATACTAAGATGTGGAGGACGTTTGCTTCATGCAAAAATTGATCTGGACACAAGGAATCCAATTCTTCTACCTCGTCACCACATCATCACTAAACGTCTTGTTTTACATCACAATCAATATGGTACTTTACATGGTGGAGTGTTGGATACTCTCACCGACCTTAGACAGAAGTACTGGCTTCCTCATGGTCGTCAGACAGTCAAGTCAATTATTAAATTCTGTGTAATCTGTAAAAGATACGATGCCAGAGTATGTCCATACCCAGGACCTCCACCACTCCCTGAAGAAAGAGTGGTTCACCTTCGTCCTTTTGAAACCACTGGTGTTGATTACACAGGAGCCTTACTCCTCACTGGCAACCCAGACAAGATACCAGTGAAAGCATACATTTGTCTCTTTACGTGTGCTACAACCAGAGGCGTACATTTGGAAGTGACTTCAGATATGAGTGCTGAAGCCTTCCTCCAGGCCTTCCGTAGATTTGCAGCTCGCAGATCTTGTCCCAAACTAATGATATCGGACAATGGTTCCAATTTTGTGGCAGGAGAAGCTTGTCTGCGAGAAGTCTGGAATCATCCAGAAGTACAGTCAGTCCTGCAGAGACGACAATGTCATTGGAAATTTATAGCACCAAGAGCCCCTTGGCAAGGTGGGTTCTATGAGCGAATGATAGGCACAGTCAGGAAGTGTTTAAGAAAAACTTTACACAGACAAAAGGTCAGTTACTCCGAGCTCCAAACCATTGTTGTGGAAATCGAGGCGCGAGTCAATAACCGCCCATTAACATACCTGTCCGATGATTTCTCCCAAAGAGAACCTCTGAGTCCCTCACACTTGATACATGGAGGCCTACTGAGCCGCTCATACCTTTAGCCGAAGAGGACCCCGTAGACCCTTCACATGTGACAAGAAGTGACTTGGTAGATAGCTACCAGCATCTCTCAAGGGTTATTAACAGGTGGAATGAGGTGTGGACTCGAGAGTACCTCACAGCTCTACGAGAGTACCACTACGGAGCTTCGAGTCCTTATAATAAAGTGCAACTTAAACCAGGGGACCTAGTACTAGTCGACAGTGATGGACCAAGGTCAGAGTGGCCCATAGGCAAAATTGTTGCCATTCATCCAGATCATCAAGGTGTCCTCAGAGTAGTGAAAGTTTTATGCCGAGGCAACACTACTCTAAAAACTTTAGAGAAGTTGGTACCTCTCGAGTTAGCAGAACGAGAGTATCTGCCAGAACCAGTTTCTCCCGTAGTTTCCGAGGACAGTAATTCTGATCCACCGAGCAACCGCCCCACTAGAGCTGCTGCTCAACAATGCAAGCGGAAACTGCAAGCCTATTACAGCTTTGACCAAGAGTAAATCCCTTTATATCCAATTTAAGTAACCATGATGATACTGTGGTGTGATGTCAAGTAACAAACCATTACAAGTCACAATGACCCAGGACATTCTCATCACAGTAGATTCTCAGTTATTTGAATTGTGTGATTTCAATCTTTAATTATTGTATAGGCTATAAATAACATTATTTATCTAGAGTATCTGAGAGTTTGTAGACTTTGAGACTTAGTAACATACACATTACATGTCATAGCGACACCAGTCCCAGAGTTTATTGTAAACATTCTTATTTATCAGCTTTAGGTAATTCAAAATAACATGTTCCATTTAACATGAAATCTGCAAGACTTAAGTTTCTTGTATGTCCTTGACAAATACGGGACATTCGTTATGTGTGTACTAACATACTAACATACTAATATACTAATATTAATACCAACATCGGGATGGGTATGTCAGTACTCCACATTACACTGCGACCCGAAAATTCTCCCCCCGGAGTTATGTTGGAAATTTCCAACACTAATACAACACTGTTGTATTATTATTAATTATTACTAAATCTACTAATCACTGTAGTAATTAAAATTAACCAACCGTAGAGTTCACATGTACTAATAATTGTATCTGTACAATAAGGCTAGAATTCTTACGTCACCGGACTCCAGTATTGCGTCAGATTCCATTAATAAACACATCTATATCCAGAGTGTCAGAGAATTGAGTTTGATTCTCTATAAAACAACGGTGTTCTGTGTGATAATTATTTACAGATAAACTGATCCCCAACTAATGCCAAATAGAGCGTTTATAGTTGCAACTGTTATCTGGTAATAAATTTAACGTCACGCGTGAATGCCCTGGAGAGACTTTAATTCATCTCCATTGCTTGTTTACCATCGTAAAACGAGCAAATAATAATATTTAACTCCTCTGAATAATAAACCCGTCCTTATCCGAGCATTTCAATCACAACTGCGAGAAATGATATTATTCGTAGTAAATAATTTGTGTATCAAATGCGGGACGCGGAGCGGGGGAGAGGAGACGCCATTACCCAAGCCGTTTTACGACGAGACACTCCTACCCAAGAGGACGCCACCGAGAGCGGGAGAGGAAAGTCGCCACTGTGAGGTGTGAAGAACAGTTGCAGAATACAGCAACTTAGCTGGTGTCAGTGTCACTGTATACGCCGTGTTGAACTGTCAACGAGAATTAACTTGACGTTCAGCCGGGAACCTGTTAATTGGTTCCGTGTAGCCAACGTGACCGGCCAGAGAAGCGCGTCAACATCTAGGCTAGGCTCGACACCACGTGTTCGTTACTACGACGCCAGAACCTAGGACGCGAGCTTCGGCAAGCCTTAACTTACACAGTGCCCTATTAGCTAAGTACCTTTATTCTCTTTGATGCATCATTATGAATAGGTTATAGCTGGGTAGCTTGTCGTGACGCCGAGCGACTATAAAAACCCACAGGTTATTATCTGTCTCCATTCTCCATTTTAATTTCTTGAACATAGATATTTAGCAGCCTAATATGTTGCTACTGAATATATTTTGATTTGCAGCGTGTGTGAAGAATTCCCCGAGCTGTCAATTCCCGTGTTAATCATCTCCCAGTGTTCCATGATGAGTTCAGGAGATTCCGAGGATGAGTCATAACCGATGTCTTGGAAAACGTCTTCAAGATAAGACCCTTTTCTGTATTCCTTAAATTACATTATCTGTAGTATATTATTCTTGCGGATCACTGTTTTCTGGATTAACATGTGTTTATTATAATCATTAATTTCTCATGTTCATAATCTATGTTCTTATTGGTGACATATTTTTATTGATTCTATAATAGGTCATAGGATTAGTTTATTGCATAATGAACTGGTGCACGAACCACACTAGTTCCTAGACATATATGAAGTTCTAGTAATAACCCCCCAATGTAGGTGTTTGAGGCTTTGATTCAGTTAAATTATATACAGCCCATTAATTATACAAGTGATTATATTCTCTAGTATTTATCCATAGTTACTGGTTCATCTAGGAATTTTCTAATGATCACATTTTATTAGTTTCCCTCTTTACTATAAAAGCGGGTGGTCCTTCGTAATTGATTTTAATTACATTAATATTTAAATAAATAGAGTCAAGCCCCAAATGTCCCACATATATATATATATATATATATATATATATATATATATATATATATATATATATATATATATATATATATATATATATGTCGTACCTAGTAGCCAGAACGGACTTCTCAGCCTACTATGCAAGGCCCAATTTGCCTAATAAGCAAAGTTTTCATGAATTAATTGATGATATTTACATTGGTAGGGAATTAGCCTTCTTTTTTTCAGAGCACAAAAGTTCGCTAATTCTGTAAGTATCATATTAATTTCAGTGGGAAAAACTTGCTTATGTCCAATAGAGACTCGGCAAGGTATGCCTACATTCTTGGACTACCTATTTTACTTTTGAGGCAATTAACTGTTTCATTTGTTTTAGAAACTCAGTTTCGCTTGTTTAGTAGGATTTTCTTGCCCTTATCCTCTTACATGAGTACCGGGTGCAAGATTTCCTGCGACCTTGATTTATTAATCTTTTACCATCTTGAAATTAACATTAATTGTTAACGATTCCACAGGATAGGTACCAGTTGCCACGTTGTCCTGTTTCTGACATTCACTATATCACAACAGTATATTCGTTGTGCATTTATTTGCTAATTTCACCATGTTTCGTCTCCAAGCTTTCCGTGCAGATCCAGCAGGTGCAATAGGGACCTTAAGTCATGCCAAGAGGACAGAATTACAAACTCTTGCACATGAGTATCAACTAGAAGTTCCCTACCAAGCCAACAAAAATGAAATACATAACCTGTTACTGGATCACCTCTTAGAGGAAGGTAAGATAGACTCTGAAACTCACGAAACTTACTTTATTGCAGATAAAACTGATTTGGCAACGATGAAACTCAAACTAGAGCTGGCCAAGATCGAACGCGAGCAGCAAAGGGAAGCAGCTGCCATGCAAAGAGAAGCCCACGAGCAACAAAGGGAAGCACCTGCCATAAGAAAGGAAGAACAAGAACGTGAAATCGCCCTCAAGGAACGTGAGATTGCAATACTCCGTGAGCAGGAACGTATACAGCTTGAAACAAAACAACGCCAATTGGAGATGCAACACGAACTTGACAAACAACAAGCAACTCTGGCTATGGAATGTCGTCAACGAGAATTCGCGTTGGAAACTTCACACCTCGCTCAACGCCAGCAAGCTACCGCCAATCTTCCCGTCAGTTTCAATATATCACATGCAAGTAAGTTAATGCCACCATTCGTAGAAACAGAAGTTGATGTGTTTTTCACCGCCTTTGAAACCCTTGCTAATCAACTTAGTTGGCCTGCCGACCAATGGGCAACCCTTCTCAGAGTACATCTTACAGGTAGAGCTGCAGTTACACTCAGATATTTTATGAAATGGCTGGAAACAGCACATGTCTCTACCTTTGCAGAACTCGTCAACCTCATGCTAGTTGAAGAATTCTTGAGGCGTGTGCCGCCTCCTGACCGTCTATATTTAGCAGATAAAGAAGAAACCGACTACCTAAAGTGTGCTAAGTCGGCTGACACTTACAGCCTCATCCACCGGCTGACACCAGAACCATCTTCCAGTAAGAAGTCGTTGTACAGTTACGAGAAAGTGAGTACCAATCAAGCTGGCTCGCAATTGTACTGTAAGAATTGTAGACTCTATGGACATACCATAGATAAATGTGGTAAGTCTCAATACAAAGGAAACGCCGAATCACCTGAACCCAAACAGACCCCTCCTAAGTCCGGTAAGCCTGTGATGAATGTTGGTGTTCATGTTAATGATCTTTCTCTTTTCAGTAAACACCTGTATACTGGAACTGTCTCTGCCAACGGTTCAAATCCGGAGGGACGTTTCAAACTGAAGATCTTGAGGGACACAGCGGCTCTTCAATCGATTATTTTGAAGTCAGCTGTGCCCAATATCGCCTACACCGGAGAAACTGTCTTCATCACTGACCTCACTGCTACTACTCCTTATCCTCTCGCCAGAGTCCACCTGGATTGTCCCTTCGTGACCGGAGAAGTCCAAGTCGCCATCAGGGAAAAGCCTTTTCCCATGCCTGGAGTACAACTTCTCCTGGGCAACGACTTGGCAGAAGACCTACAACCGACCAACCTGATCGTCATGGACAAACCCCAGGTGTGTACCTCTGTAATGGATAATCCCATCTTTGAGTATGTTCCAGCAAAGGTTCAAGAGAGTGATGAAGTTTCTCCTCCGGTTTTAGTGACCACCCGTGCACAAGCTGCACGACCACAGCCAGCTGACTCTACTGCTACCGCTGTCCCTCAAGACCCTCAGAAACTACCCCCGAATCTGACCAAGTTGGAGTTCCGTAAGTTACAGAGGGAAGATCTTACCTTGACACCATTATTTTTCCAAGCTGAGACTCAACCTGACAGTATTCCTGGGTTCTTCCTAGAGAACGAGTTGCTCTACCGCAGATATAGACCCAGTAAACTGAAGGAGGAGGACGATTGGGCCAACGTCGAACAACTAGTGATTCCTGCCAGCCTGCGGCCCACTATTCTACACCTGGCCCACGGAGCACTCTCCCACTACTGATTTAACAAGACCTACCATGGAATCCGTCTAGACTACTACTGGCCAGGTATGGTAAATAGCGTCAAACAGTACGTCAAACAGCGTCATACATGTCAGATGGCAGGTAAACCGAACATCTCTATTCCCAGAGCACCACTGACTCCCATACAGGTGCCTGCGGAACCTTTCCAAAGACTTATTATAGACTGTGTTGGTCCTTTACCTCGGACCAGTTCAGGTAACGCCTATATCTTAACCATCCTGTGTCCTACCACCAGATTCCCCATAGCAGTTCCAGTAAAGAACATTACGGCTGCTACGGTTGTGAAACATTTATTGAAGATCTTCACCCAGTATGGATTTCCAAGGTAGGTTCAGAGCGACTGTGGCACCAACTTCACCAGTGATCTCTTCAAGAGGACACTGGAAGAGTTCAACATCAAACAGGTATTGTCCAGCCCCTATCATCCTGCTTCACAGGGTTCTCTTGAGCGTAGTGATCAGACTATTAAAGCACTCCTGAAGAAGTTTTGTAATGAAACCTCTAAGGATTGGGATAAGCAAATCGACCTAATAATGTGTATCTTTAGAAGTCTTCCCAATGAGTCCCTAGGAGTATCTCCTTATGAGATGCTCTACGGACGTAAGTGCCGTACTCCTCTCAAGGCTTTCAAGGACTCTCTACGTGATGCCACCTTCAGTGAGCATCAGAATGTGCCCCAGTTTCTTCAAAACCTACAACACATTCTAGAGAGGGTCCACAGTTTTGCCCAAGATAATCTATTGAAAGCACAAGAGAGGATGAAGACTCATTACGACCAGACCAGCAAAGTAAGGAAATTTAACTCCGGGAGACTTCGTACTTGCTTATTTCCCTATCCCAGGTTCTCCTTTACAAAACAGGTTTTCAGGACCCTACCGCATCAAGGAGTGCAAAAACAACCATAACTACGTTCTAGAGACTCCAGATAGGCGGCGGAAGACCCAGTTGTGCCACGTCAACCTCCTGAAGCTATATAACGGTACTCCTCCCACTGTCATGATTCATTACTCTTCATTTAAAGAGCCATACATTCACAGTGAGGCCTTCCCTGCTTCTCCTCCCGAAAGCACTGACAAGGAGTCGGCGCTTTCTAATTCGGAAATCCTAACTGATCTTCCCAATTATTTTCAGGATAATCATAGTGCACCTCTCATCAAGATCTTCAAAGAACATCAGGAGTTGTTCCGAGATGACCCCCAAGAGTGTGAAGTTACCCAGCACGACATCCAACTGCTCCCTGACACCCGGCTGATTCGTCAACCCTTCTACCGAATCAGCCCTAGCAAGAAGGAAGTCATGCGTGCTGAGGTGCAGTACCTCTTGGATCATGGACTGGCTACACCTTGTGAGTCCCCCTGGGCCTCACCCTGTATCTTGGTGCCAAAACCCCAAGGTAAGGTGAGACTGTGCACGGATTACCGTAAGTTAAATAATGTGACTGTCAAGGATGCATACCCCTTGCCAAGGATAGATGACATTCTTGACGCCATTGGTAATGCCCAGTACTTGTCCCAAGTGGACTTGCTTAAGGGGTATTACCAAGTGTATCTAACAGAGCGAGCCAAAGAAATATCTGCCTTTATCACTCCCTTTGGACTTTTCAGATATGAACGCCTTCCTTTCGGACTATGTAATGCCCAGGCCACCTTTCAGAGAGCTGTCAACCGCGTCATCCAGGGCTTGGATAACACCTACGCGTATTTGGATGATATCGTCGTAGCATCCAACAGCTGGAGCGAACATCTGCTCCAGCTGCAACGATTGTTCGCCAAGCTCCTGACAGCCGGCCCCACCATCAACCTGGGCAAGTCCACCTTCTCCAAAGGTAAAGTGCGTTATCTGGGTCATGTAATTGGGAGTGGCAGCCTAGCTCCGTTAGACACACACACTCAAGCCATCCAGCATTATCCACAGCCTACCACCAGGAAGCAGCTCCTGCGCTTCCTTGGTCTTGCCTCCCACTACTGTAGGTTTGTGAGAAATTTTAGTGGATGGAAATGGAAAAAGCACCTGGGTGTGGAGCCAGCAACTGGGTGTGGAGCCAGCAACTGGGTGTGGAGCCAGCAACTGGGTATGGAGGCATCAACTAGGTGTGGAGGCATCAACTAGGTGTGGAGGCATCAGCTGGGTGTGGAGGCATCAGCTGGGTGTAGAGGCCGCGGCTGGGTGTGGAGGCCTGTGGGGCGAGGGTCAGCTCAGGTAGTGAGGTGCCGGGGGGGGAATGGGTATCGGTTTGGGGGGGGGCGTGGTATCGAGTGGGCTATATACATGACACACACTTAATATATATATATATATATATATATATATATATATATATATATATATATATATATATATATATATATATATATATATATATATATATATATATATATATATATATATATATCGTACCTAGTACCCAGAACGTCTTACTCGGCCTACTATGCAAGGCTCGATTTGCCTAATAAGCCAAGTTTCCCTGAATTAATATATTTTCTCTAATTTTTTTCTTATGAAATGATAAAAGTGCCCATTTCATTATGTATGAGGTAAATTTTTTTTTATTGGAGTTAAAATTAACGTACATATATGACCAAACCTAACCGACCCTACCTAACCTAACCTAACCTATCTTTATAGGTTAGGTTAGGTTAGGTAGCCGAAAAAGTTAGGTTAGGTTAGGTTAGGTAGGTTAGGTTGTCGAAAAACAATTATTTCATGAAAACTTGGCTTATTAGGCAAATCGGGCCTTGCATAGTAGGCTGAGAAGTGCGTTCTGGCTACTAGGTACGACATATATATATATATATATATATATATATATATATATATATATATATATATATATATATATATATATATATATATATATGTATATACTGTAAGATGGTGAACACCTCTACCTATATATACATATATTATATATTTATATATATATATATATATATATATATATATATATATATATATATATATATATATATATATATATATATATATATATATATATATATATTAGTATATTTTGGTAGCAGTCTTTCTTGTAAACATATGTTGTTAAATATGACCGAAAAAGTAAGATTAATAATTCTAACACGAATTTTTTCAATATTTCTTATGTTTCTTTTTACTGTTGATGGTAATTGAAAAATCAATTCTCCAAAATTCATTTTAATTTCTAGTATGATGCAACACTTGAACGCGTTTCGTAATAACTTATAACATTTTCAAAGACATTTTCAGAGTTTTACTATACTAATATTTAAATAGCTTTTGTCCTATATACTCGTATTTAGGTGAGGTGATATGTTACACCAGTTTTAGATGAGGTGAACAAACTTTCAACACAAGACAGAACACGATTCAATGGGTATAGATGAAAGGGAAGAACGGAAGTAAATGCAAAGGGCCTATTGGCCCATATTTCCTCTTGATGCTTCTATATTGGTACGGAGTCTTGAAGTGGGTAGAATATAGTTATGCATTAATTGGCTGTTGATTGCTGGTGTTGACTGTTACATCTAGAAAGGGCAGCTTCCCATCCTTCTCCATCTCGTACGTGAAGCGCAACACATAATTCTGCTCGAATGCCTCCTTGAGCTCCTGCAGATGTCTGACATTAGGTATATATATAGGTATATATATATATATATATATATATATATATATATATATATATATATATATATATATATTTATATATATATATATATATATATATATATATATATATATATATAAATATATATATATATATATATATATATATATATATATATATATATATATATATATATATATATATACATATACATATATTGTGTTTGTGTGTGTATTCACCTAGTTGTACTTGCGGGGTTGAGCTCTCACTCTTCAATCTCGGCTCTCAATTGTCAATTGTGTGTGTGTACTCACCTAGATGTTGTAGATGTTGTACTCACCAGTTGTGCTTGCGGGGGTTGAGCTCGGGCTCTTTGGTCTTGCCTCTCAACTGTCAATCAACTGGTGTACAGATTCCACCACAGCACTGCCTAATGCATTCCACCTGTTAGCTACTCTGACACCGAAAACCTTATTTCTAACGTCACTGTGGCTCATGTGGGTACTCAGTTTCCACCTGTGTCCCCTTGTTCGCGTACCACTAGGGTACGTGTACTCACCTATTTGTTCTTGCGGGGGTTGAGCTTTGGCTCTTTGGTCCCGCCTCTGCACTGTTAATCAACTGGCGTACAGATTCCTGAGCCTACTGGGCTCTATCATATTTACATTTGAAACTGTGAATTGAGTCAGCCTCCACCACATCACTGCCTAATGCATTCCATCCGTTAACTACTCTGACACTGAAAAAGTTCCTTCTAACGTCCCAGTGGATCATGTGGGTACTCAGTTTCCACCTGTGTCCTTTTGTTTGCGTCCCACCAGTGTTGAATAGTTTATTCTTGTATATCCGGTCGATTTCCGTGAGGATTTTGTAGGTTGTAATCATGTCTCCCCTTACTCTTCTGTCTTCCAGTGTTGTAAGGTGCAATTCCCGCAGCCTTTCCTCATAACTCATGACTCTTAGGTCTGGGACTAGTCTAGTTGCATACCTTTGGACTTTTTCCAGCTTCGTCTTGTGCTTGACAGGGTACGGGCTCCATGCTGGCGCCGCATACTCCAGGATTGGTCTTACATATGTGGTGTACAAGATTCTGAATGATTCCTTACACAGGTTCCCGAACGCTGTTCTGATGTTAGCCAGCCTCGCTTATGCTGCAGACGTTATTCTTTTTATGTGGGCTTCAGGAGACAGGTTTGGTCTGATATCAACTCCTAGATCTTTCTCTCTGTCCGTTTCATTAAGTACTTCATCTCCTATTCTGTATCCTTCTGTATTCTGTATCGTGCGTGTGTGTGTGTGTATTCACCTAGTTGTATTCACCTAGTTGTATTCACCTAGTTGTGCTTGCGGGTGTTGAGCTCTGCTCTTGCGGCCCATCTATCAACTGTCAATAAACTGTTTACTAACTAATTTTTTTTTCCACACCACACACACACACACACACGCCCCAGGAAGCAGCCCGTGACAGCCGACTAATTCTCAGGTACCTATTTACTGCTAGGTAACACGGGCATTCAGGGTGAAAGAACTTTGCCCATTTGTTTCTGCCTCGTGCGGGAATCCAGCCCGCGCCACAGAATTACGAGTTCTGTGCGCTATCCACCGGGCTACGCGCTATCCACCAGGCTATGTGTGTGTGTGTGTGTGTGTGTGTGTGTGTGTGTGTGTGTGTGTGTGTGTGTGTGTGTGTGTGTGTGTGTGTGTGTGTGTGTGTGTGTGTTTGTGTGTGTGTGTGTACTCACCTAGTTGTGTTTGCAGGGGTTGAGCTCTGGCTCTTTCGTCCCGCCTCTCAACCGTCAATCAACTGGTGCACAGGTTCCTGAGCCTATTGGGCTCTATCATATTTACACTTGAAACTGTGTATGGAGTCAGCCTCCACCACATCACTTCCTAATGCATACCATTTGTCAACCACTCTGACACTAAAAAAGTTCTTTCTAATATCTGTGTGGCTCATTTGGGCACTCAGTTTCCACCTGTGTTCCCTTGTGCGTGTACCCCTTGTGTTTAATAGCCTGTCTTTATCTACCCTATCAATTCCCTTTAGAATCTTGAATGTGGTGATCATGTCCCCCCTAACTCTTCTGTCTTCTAGCGAAGTGAGGTTTAATTCCCGTAGTCTCTCCTCATAGCTCATACCTCTCAGCTCGGGTACTAGTCTGGTGGCAAACCGTTGAACCTTTTCCAGTTTAGTCTTATCCTTGACTAGATATGGACTCCATGCTGGGGCTGCATACTCCAGGATTGGCCTGACATATGTGGTATACAGAGTTCTGAATGATTCGTTACACAAGTTTCTGAATGCCGTTCGAATGTTGCCCAGCCTGGCATATGCCGCTGATGTTATCCTCTTGATATGTACTGCAGGAGACAGGTCTGACGTGATATCAACCCCCAAATCTTTGTATTTCTCTGACTCCTGAAGAATTTCCTCTACCATATGATATCTTGTATCTGGCCTCCTGCTCCCTACACCTATCTTCATTACATTACATTTAGTTGGGTTAAACTCTAACAACCATATGTTCGACCATTCCCTCAGCTTGTCTAGGTCTTCTTGAAGCCTCAAACAGTCATCATCTGTTTTAATCCTTCTCATAATTTTGGCATCGTCCGCAAACATTGAGAGAAATAAATCGATACCCTCCGGGAGATCATTTACATATATCAGAAACAAGATAGGGATGAGTACAGAGCCCTGTGGGACTCCACTGGTGACTTAACGCCAATCGGAGGTCTCACCCCTCACCGTAACTCTCTGCTTCCTATTGCTTAGGTACTCCCTTATCCACAGGAGCACCTTACCAGCTACACCTGCCTGTCTCTCCAGCTTATGTACCAGCCTCTTATGCGGTACTGTGTCAAAGGCTTTCCGACAATCCAAGAAAATGCAGTCCGCATAGCCCTCTCTTTCTTGCTTAATCTTTGTCACCTGATTGTAGAATTCTATCAAGCCTGTAAGGCAAGATTTACCCTCCCTGAACCCATGTTGGCGATTTGTCACGAAGTCCCTTCTCTCCAGATGTGTTACCAGGTTTTTTCTCACGATCTTCTCCATCACCTTGCATGGTATACAAGTTAAGAACACTGGCTTGTAGTTCAGTGCCTTTTGCCTGTCGCCCTTTTTGTATATTGAGACCACATTCGCCGTCTTCCATATTTCTGGTAGGTCTCCCGTCTCCAGTGACTTACTATACACTATGGAGAGTGGCAAGCAAAGTGCCTCTGTGCACTCATTCAGTATCCATGGTGAGATCCCGTCTGGACTAACAGCCTTTCTAACATCCAGATCCAGCAGGTGTCTCTTGACCTTTTCTCTCGTAATTTCGAACTCTTCCAAGGCCGCCTGGTTTACCTCCCTTTCTTCTAGCACATTGACCTCACCTTGTTCTGTTGTGAAAACCTCCTGAAACCTCTTGTTGAGTTCTTCACACACCTCTTTGTCATTCTCTGTATACCTGTCCTCGCCTGTTCTAAGTTTCAATACCTGTTCTTTCACTGTTGTTTTCCTTCTGATGTGACTATGGAGTAGCTTTGGTTCGGTCTTGGCTTTGTTTGCTATATCATTTTCAAAACTTTTCTCTGTTTCTCTTCTCACTCTGACGTACTCATTCCTGGTTTCTTCGCTTCCATACATGCCCTATTATACGATGGATTCTTCTGTTGCTTCTCGGATTTTTCCCTTTGGGCTGGGATGAACCTGTTTACTGTCTCCTGACACTTTTGGGTAACATAGTCCATAATACCCTGTATAGACTTATCTCTGAGGTCCGTGTCCCAAGGTATTTTTCTTAGGAAACTTCTCATCTGTTCATAATTCCCATTCCGGTATGCCAGCCTTTTGATTCCTAGTTCTTTTTGGGGGAGATAATTCCTAGCTCCACCAGGTACTCAAAGTTCAATAAACTGTAGTCACTCATTCCCAAGGGCGCTTCCATCTTAACTTCCCTTATATCCCACTCATTTAGGGTAAATATCAAATCAAGCAGTGCTGGTTCATCTTCTCCTCTCATTCTTGTTGGTTCTTTGATGTGCTGGATTAGAAAGTTTCTTGTTGCCCCGTCCAGCAGCTTAGCTCTCCATGTTTCTGGTCCTCCATGCGTATCTCTGTTCTTCCAATCTATCTTCCCATGGTTGAAGTCTCACATAATTAGTAGTCCAGATCCATTCCTGCTAGCAACAGAAGCTGCTCTCTTTATTATGTTAATGGTGGCCATGTTGTTTCTATCATATTCCTGTCTAGGTCTTCTGTCATTTGTGGTGGATTACATATGACTACGACTATAATTCTTTTTCCCTCCATTTGTTATGGTACCTGCTGTGTAGTCACTGAAACCTTCACAGCCCTGAATAACCATCTCCTCAAAATCCCAGCCCTTTCTTACCAGCCCTTTCTACACCACTACCACCTCTTTCTTCCCTCTCTTTCCTCATAACATAATAGCCCTGTGGGAACACTGCGTTTGTGTGTGTGTGTGTGTGTGTGTGTGTGTGTGTGTGTGTGTGTGTACTCACCTAATTGTACTCACCTAATTGTGCTTGCGGGGGTTGAGCTCTGGCTCTTTGGTCCCGCCTCTCAACCGTCAATCAACTGGTGTACAGATTCCTGAGCCTATTGGGCTCTATCATATCTACATTTGAAACTGTGAATGGAGTCAGCCTCCACCACATCACTTCCTAATGCATTCCATTTGCTAACTACTCTGACACTGAAAAAGTTCTTTCTAACGTCTCTGTGGCTCATTTGGGTACTCAGCTTCCACCTGTGTCCCCTTGTTCGCGTCCCACCAGTGTTGAAAAGTTCGTCCTTGTTTACCCGGTCGATTCCCCTGAGGATTTTGTAGGTTGTGATCATGTCCCCCCTTACTCTTCTGTCTTCCAGTGTCGTGAGGTGCATTTCCCGCAGCCTTTCCTCATAACTCTTGCCTCTTAGTTCTGGGACTAGTCTAGTAGCATACCTTTGGGCTTTTTCCAGCCACGTCTTGTGCTTGACAAGGTACGGGCTCCATGCTGGGGCCGCATACTCCAGGATTGGTCTTACATATGTGGTGTACAAGATTCTGAATGATTCCTTACACAGGTTCCTGAACGCCGTTCTGATGTTAGCCAGCCTCGCATATGCCGCAGACGTTATTCTCTTTATGTGGGCTTCAGGAGACAGGTTTGGTGTGATATCAACTCCTAGATCTTTCTCTCTGCCTGTTTCATTAAGTACTTCATCTCCTATTCTGTATCCTGTGCCTGGCCTCCTGTTTCCACTGCCTAGTTTCATTACTTTGCATTTACTCGGGTTGAACTTCAACAGCCATTTGTTGGACCATTCACTCAGTCTATCCAGGTCATCTTGTAGCCTCCTACTATCATCCTCTGTTTCAATCCTCCTCATAATTTTTGCATCGTCGGCAAACATTGAGAGGAACGAATCTATACCCTCTGGGAGATCATTTACATATACCAGAAACAGTATAGGTCCAAGGACTGACCCCTGCGGGACTCCACTTGTGACGTCTCGCCAATCTGAGACCTCACCCCTCACACAGACTCGTTGTCTCCTGTTGCTTAGGTATTCCTCTATCCACCGGAGTACCTTCCCTCTCACTCCAGCCTGCATCTCCAACTTTCGCACTAGCCTCTTGTGTGGCACTGTATCAAAGGCTTTCTGACAATCCAGAAATATGCAGTCTGCCCACCCTTCTCTTTCTTGCCTGGTCGTAGAATTCAAGTAACCCTGTGAGGCAGGACCTGCCATCCCTGAACCCATGTTGATGCTGTGTTACAAAGTTCCTTCGCTCCAGATGCTCCACTAGTTTTTTTCGCACAATCTTCTCCATCAGCTTGCATGGTATGCAGGTTAGGGACACTGGCCTGTAGTTCAGTGCCTCCTGTCTATCCCCTTTCTTGTATATCGGGACTACGTTAGCTGCTTTCCAAGTATCTGGCAGTTCCCCTGTTGCCAGTGATTTGTTATACACTATGGAGAGTGGTAGGCTCAGTTCTCTTGCTCCTTCCTTTAGAACCCAAGGGGAGATTCCATCTGGGCCTATAGCCTTCGTCACGTCCAACTCTAGTAAACACTTCCTTACTTCCCCACTGGTAATCTCAAACTCTTCCAGTGGTTCCTGGTTAGCTATTCCCTCACTTACCTCTGGAATTTCTCCTTGTTCTAAGGTGAAGACCTCCTGGAATTTCTTATTCAATTCCTCACACACTTCCTTGTCATTTGTAGTGAATCCTTCCGCCCCTATCCTTAATCTCATAACCTGTTCCTTTACTGTTGTTTTTCTCCTAATGTGGCTATGCAACAATTTAGGCTGAGTCTTTGCCTTGCTTGCGATGTCATTTTCGTATTGTCTTTCTGCCTCTCTTCTCATCCTGACATATTCATCCCTGGCATTCTGGTATCTTTCTCTGCTCTCCAGTGTCCTGTTATTCCTATAGTTTCTCCATGCCCTTTTACTTTGCTGCTTAGCTAGCCTACATCTTTGATTAAACCATGGGTTTCTCATCTTGTGTGTGTATGTGTGTGTGTGTGTGTATGTGTGTGTGTGTGTGTGTGTGTGTGTGTGTGTGTGTGTGTGTGTGTGTGTGTGTGTGTGTGTGTGTGTGTGTGTGTGTTTGTGTGTGTGTGTGTACTCACCTAGTTGTGTTTGCAGGGGTTGAGCTCTGGCTCTTTCGTCCCGCCTCTCAACCGTCAATCAACTGGTGTACAGGTTCCTGAGCCTATTGGGCTCTATCATATTTACACTTGAAACTGTGTATGGAGTCAGCCTCCACCACATCACTTCCTAATGCATACCATTTGTCAACCACTCTGACACTAAAAAAGTTCTTTCTAATATCTGTGTGGCTCATTTGGGCACTCAGTTTCCACCTGTGTTCCCTTGTGCGTGTACCCCTTGTGTTTAATAGCCTGTCTTTATCTACCCTATCAATTCCCTTTAGAATCTTGAATGTGGTGATCATGTCCCCCCTAACTCTTCTGTCTTCTAGCGAAGTGAGGTTTAATTCCCGTAGTCTCTCCTCATAGCTCATACCTCTCAGCTCGGGTACTAGTCTGGTGGCAAACCGTTGAACCTTTTCCAGTTTAGTCTTATCCTTGACTAGATATGGACTCCATGCTGGGGCTGCATACTCCAGGATTGGCCTGACATATGTGGTATACAGAGTTCTGAATGATTCTTTACACAAGTTTCTGAATGCCGTTCGAATGTTGCCCAGCCTGGCATATGCCGCTGATGTTATCCTCTTGATATGTACTGCAGGAGACAGGTCTGGCGTGATATCAACCCCCAAATCTTTTTATTTCTCTGACTCCTGAAGAATTTCCTCTCCCATATGATATCTTGTATCTGGCCTCCTGCTCCCTACACCTATCTTCATTACATTACATTTGGTTGGGTTAAACTCTAACAACCATATGTTCGACCATTCCCTCAGCTTGTCTAGGTCTTCTTGAAGCCTCAAACAGTCATCATCTGTTTTAATCCTTCTCATAATTTTGGCATCGTCCGCAAACATTGAGAGAAATAAATCGATACCCTCCGGGAGATCATTTACATATATCAGAAACAAGATAGGGATGAGTACAGAGCCCTGTGGGACTCCACTGGTGACTTAACGCCAATCGGAGGTCTCACCCCTCACCGTAACTCTCTGCTTCCTATTGCTTAGGTACTCCCTTATCCACAGGAGCACCTTACCAGCTACACCTGCCTGTCTCTCCAGCTTATGTACCAGCCTCTTATGCGGTACTGTGTCAAAGGCTTTCCGACAATCCAAGAAAATGCAGTCCGCATAGCCCTCTCTTTCTTGCTTAATCTTTGTCACCTGATTGTAGAATTCTATCAAGCCTGTAAGGCAAGATTTACCCTCCCTGAACCCATGTTGGCGATTTGTCACGAAGTCCCTTCTCTCCAGATGTGTTACCAGGTTTTTTCTCACGATCTTCTCCATCACCTTGCATGGTATACAAGTTAAGGACACTGGCTTGTAGTTCAGTGCCTTTTGCCTGTCGCCCTTTTTGTATATTGAGACCACATTCGCCGTCTTCCATATTTCTGGTAGGTCTCCCGTCTCCAGTGACTTACTATACACTATGGAGAGTGGCAAGCAAAGTGCCTCTGTGCACTCATTCAGTATCTATGGTGAGATCCCGTCTGGACTAACAGCCTTTCTAACATCCAGATCCAGCAGGTGTCTCTTGACCTTTTCTCTCGTAATTTCGAACTCTTCCAAGGCCGCCTGGTTTACCTCCCTTTCTCCTAGCACAGTGACCTCACCGTGTTCTGTTGTGAAAACCTCCTGAAACCTCTTGTTGAGTTCTTCACACACCTCTTTGTCATTCTCTGTATACCTGTCCTCGCCTGTTCTAAGTTTCAATACCTGTTCTTTCACTGTTGTTTTCCTTCTGATGTGACTGTGGAGTAGCTTTGGTTCGGTCTTGGCTTTGTTTGCTATATCAATTTCAAAACTTTTCTCTGTTTCTCTTCTCACTCTGACGTACTCATTCCTGGTTTCTTCGCTTCCATACATGCCCTATTATACGATGGATTCTTCTGTTGCTTCTCGGATTTTTCCCTTTGGGCTGGGATGAACCTGTTTACTGCCTCCTGACACTTTTGGGTAACATAGTCCATAATACCCTGTATAGACTTATCTCTGAGGTCCGTATCCCAAGGTATTTTTCTTAGGAAACTTCTCATCTGTTCATAATTCCCATTCCGGTATGCCAGCCTTTTGATTCCTAGTTCTTTTTGGGGGGAGATAATTCCTAGCTCCACCAGGTACTCAAAGTTCAATAAACTGTAGTCACTCATTCCCAAGGGCGCTTCCATCTTAACTTCCCTTATATCCCACTCATTTAGGGTAAATATCAAATCAAGCAGTGCTGGTTCATCTTCTCCTCTCATTCTTGTTGGTTCTTTGATGTGCTGGATTAGAAAGTTTCTTGTTGCCCCGTCCAGCAGCTTAGCTCTCCATGTTTCTGGTCCTCCATGCGTATCTCTGTTCTTCCAATCTATCTTCCCATGGTTGAAGTCTCACATAATTAGTAGTCCAGATCTATTCCTGCTAGCAACAGAAGCTGCTCTCTTTATTATGTTAATGGTGGCCATGTTGTTTCTATCATATTCCTGTCTAGGTCTTCTGTTATTTGTGGTGGATTACATATGACTACGACTATAATTCTTTTTCCCTCCATTTGTTATGGTACCTGCTGTGTAGTCACTGAAACCTTCACAGCCCTGAATAACCATCTCCTCAAAATCCCAGCCCTTTCTTACCAGCAGAGCTACACCACTACCACCTCTTTCTTCCCTCTCTTTCCTCATAACATAATAGCCCTGTGGGAACACTGCGTTTGTGTGTGTGTGTTTGTGTGTGTGTGTGTGTGTGTGTGTGTACTCACCTATATGTACTCACCTATATGTGCTTGCAGGATCGAGCATTGACTCTTGGATCCCGCCTTTCTAGCTATCGGTTGTTTACAGCAATGACTCCTGTCCCATTTCCCTATCATACCTAGTTTTAAAAGTATGAATAGTATTTGCTTCCACAACCTGTTCCCCAAGTGTATTCCATTTTTCTACTACTCTCACGCTAAAAGAAAACTTCCTAACATCTCTGAGACTCATCTGAGTTTCCAGTTCCCACCCATGTCCCCTCGTTCTGTTATTATTACGTGTGAACATTTCATCTATTTCCACTTTGTCAATTCCCCTGAGTATTTTATATGTCCCTATCATATCTCCTCTCTCCCTTCTTTTCTCTAGTGTCGTAAGGTTCAGTTCCTTCAGCCGCTCTTCATATCCCATCCCTCGTAGCTCTGGGACAAGCCTCGTCGCAAACCTCTGAACCTTCTCCAGTTTCTTTATGTGTTTCTTCAGGTGGGGGCTCCATGATGCCGCGGCATACTCTAAGACGGGTCTCACGTAGGCAGTGTAAAGCGCCCTAAAAGCTTCCTCATTTAGGTTTCTGAATGAAGTTCTAATTTTCGCCAGTGTAGAGTACGCTGCTGTCGTTATCCTATTTATATGTGCCTCAGGAGTTAGATTAGGTGTCACATCCACTCCCAGGTCTCTTTCTCGAATCGTTACAGGTAGGCTGTTCCCCTTCATTGTGTACTGTCCCTTTGGTCTCCTGTCACCTGATCCCATTTCCATAACTTTACATTTACTGGTGTTAAACTCCAGTAGCCATTTCCCTGACCATCTCTGCAGCCTGTTTAAGTCCTCTTGGAGGATCCTACAATCCTCGTCTGTCACAACTCTTCTCATTAATTTTGCGTCATCTGCAAACATTGACATGTATGATTCCACTCCTGTAAACATATCATTTACGTAAATTAGAAAGAGGATTGGTCCCAGCACCGATCCTTGAGGTACTCCACTTGTTACTGTTCGCCAGTCCGACTTTTCGCCCCTTACCATTACCCTCTGGCTCCTTCCTGTTAGGTAGTTCTTCACCCATACTAGGGCCTTTCCGCTTACTCCTGCCTGCCTCTCAAGTTTGTATAGCAGTCTCATGTGCGGTACCGTATCAAAGGCCTTTTGGCAGTCAAGAAATATGCAGTCTGCCCAGCCTTCTCTGTCCTGCCTTATCCTTGTTACTTTATCATAGAATTCTAAAAGGTTTGTTAGGCATGATTTCCCTGTCCAGAACCCATGTTGGTGCTTGTTTACAAACCCAATGCTCTCCAGGTGCTCAACAAGTCTTAGCCTAATTATTCTTTCAAGTATTTTGCAGGGGATGCTTGTCAGTGATACGGGTCTGTAGTTAAGTGCCTCCTCCCTATCACCCTTTTTGAAACTCGGAACGACATTTGCCTCCTTCCAGCAACTGGGCAATTCTCCCGACATAAGTGACTCATTAAAGATCATTGCCAGAGGCACGCTGAGAGCCTGCGCTGCCTCTTTGAGTATCCACGGTGATACTTTGTCTGGTCCAACAGCTTCATTTGCATCCAGTGTTGTCAACTGTTTCATTACATCCTCTGCTGTCACCTCTATATCCGATAGTCTTTCATCTTGGGTAATCTCTTCTAACAATGGGAGCTGCTCAGGCTCGGTTGTGAACACTCCATGGAATTTTGCATTCAGTACCTCGCAGATTTCCTTGTCGCTTTCTTTATATGCCCCTTCTGTTTTCCTCAGTCTTGTCACTTGGTCATTTACCGACATCTTCCTTCTTATATGGCTATGTAGTAATTTTGGTTGCTTTTTCGCTTTGACTGCAATATCGTTCTCATAATTTCTTTCCGACACTCGTCTTATGTTAATGTAATCATTCCTAGCTCTGTTACATCTAATCCTGTTGTCCTCTGTCCTTTGTCTTCTGTACTTCCTCCACTCCCTCCTGCTTCTCACCTTTGCTTCCTGACACTGTCTATTAAACCATTGGTTATTATAATCCCTCCTGCTTTTTTCCTTTATTGTTGGAATAAATCAATCTTCAGCCTCCTTGCATTTCAATATGACTTGGTTCATCATACCTTGCACTGTTTTTCCTCTAAGTTCTTCCTCCCACTGCACTTCTCCCAGGTAGTCCCTTATCCTTCTGTAGTCCCCTTTTCTGAAATCAAGTCTCCTTTCCCGGACCTCTTGTCCTTTGGTCACAATTTTAAGCTCCATCATGTAGTCAAAGACTAGGACACAATGGTCACTAGCTCCTAGTGGTATTTCATGTTCCAACTGCTCGATGTCTTCTACATTCTGAGTGATTATGAGATCTAATAGGCTGGGCGTATCCCCTCCTCTTTCCCTAGTATCTTCTTTCACATGCTGTGTTAGGAAATTCCTGTCAATAACGTCTACCAGCTTCGCTCCCCAGGTCTCCTCCCCGCCATGGGGATTCCTCGTTTCCCAATTTATCTCTCCGTGATTTAGGTCCCCCATGACCAGCAGCTTCGCTCTCATTCTATGCGCTAAAGTTGCTGCCCTCTGCAGTTCATCCATACATGTCTTGTTGCTGTCCTCGTACTCCTGCCTGGGCCTTCTACTGTTTGGTGGGGGATTGTAGAGTATCAAGATTACAATCTTCTTCCCATCCACTGTCAGAGTTCCATGTATGAAGCTTGTGCTTTCATTGGTACCCGGATTTTCCAGCTCATCAAACTTCCATTTCCGCTTTATTAGTAGTGCCACTCCTCCTCCCTGTCTCTGTGTCCTTTCTTTTCTTATCACCTGGTACCCCTCTGGAAAGATTGCATCCGAGATCATGCCATTTATTTTAGTTTCCACTATTGCCACTATGTCTGGGTCTGCCTCACTAACTCTTTCTTTTATCTCTTCTGCTTTATTGGCTACCCCATCAGCATTGGTGTACCAAACCTTGAGACTCTTCTTGGAAACTCGGGTGTCAGAGTTCCCCCTTTCACCAGGGGTCTGGGGGGAACTGGGGGGTGTCTGGGGGGCAAGTGGGGGCTGTGGGGGTGAGTGGGGGGGTGCTAGGGGGGTGCCTGGGAGTGACTGGTAGGCGAATGGGGTCTGGGCATCTAGGGGGGTAGGAAGGGCATAATGGGTCTGAAAGTTAGGGGTCTGAATAGCATAGGGGGGTTGAGAAATAGAGTGAGACTGAGAGTCAGATAGAGGTTGAGAGGTTGGGGGGAAAAGGGATACTGAGGGCGGAGAGCTGAGATGAGAATGGAGCATGGGTGCTGGGAGTGGAAGAGAGGGTATATTAGTTAGGGGGGAATCGGGGGTAGGTGGGGGTTTTGGGGTAGAAGAGGGGAAGAGGGAGATGGGGGAAGGTGTTAGGGGGTCACAAGGTGAGGGGGTTAAATGTGGGTTGGAGGTGCATAGGAGGGGTGAGGGTTGGGTGGGGTTTGGGGGTGAGTGGAAGAGGGGTGCAGTGGAAGCTGGGATGGAGTAGATGGAATTGAAGTCAATGGGGTAGAAGGGGCAGGGGAGTGGGAAGGGGTATTTGGGGAGGGGGGATGGGAAGGTGGGTTTGGGGAGGGCATGGCTTGACCCACTGGGGTCGCTGACAAGTGTGATGTAGCAGGGGCAGGGGAATCGTTGTGGAGGTGCAAATGTGGAAGGGACAGGGGGGTTGTGGGAGGCTGAGGCAGGGGGGATGTATAGGAGGGCTGAGTTGGGGAGGATGCGACCTGGGAGGTGACCTGGGAGGTGCCCTGGGAGGTGACCTGGGATGTGACCTGGGAGGTGAGACTACCTGAGAGACTATTTCGGTGTCGTTGTTGCCATCTATTTTTGTGGGCTGTTTGCTCATCTTTCGTCATAAACCTCTCTATAAACACATTGTAATGGGTTTCACTTTCTCTGAGTAAATGCTTGCTCCTCATTATGTACTCCACTGCCTCCTCATTGGAGAATTGCACCAGAACAGGTCTATTCTTGGTACAATTGTAAGGTCCAACCCGTCGATTGATATCCACCTCGCGTTCTGCCATCTCTGCTCCAATACACCTCAATATCTCGTGCAATTCGTATTTTTCTGATTCTATTCTCTCTTGTCTTGTTGGTGCCCTAGATTCGAATAATCCATGTATTATAATAGACCGTCTCCTCAGTAATTCATTGTCATGCTGGTAGCCTGTCCCCTGGGGATTCCCCATCCCAACCGCAGTCACTAACCCATCCCCCACTAATCCTCTATCCTTAGCCATGCTGCTAATCCTTCCTAATTCGTTTGTGATACGAGCACATTCCCTCTCCCAGTCCTCTCTTCCCTTCCTAATCTCTTCCTGAACATAGAGCATAAGTTCTTGTTTCTGCCTCTCTACCGCATCCTGTATTTGCTGAAATACCTCACTTTTAATCCCCTGGATTAGATCCTCCAACCAATCACTCCTTCTCTCTACAAATTTCCCTATTAATTTGTCTATAAATCTGTCCTCCTCCTCATCCCTGCTGGTGATTGACCTTTAACCCCTTCTAGTCATTGCAGTAACAATCTAGCCAAAAAGGCGCTCCTCAATACCTTGCACAATCTGCCAACACAATAGGTGAGTGAATCTCCAATCGTCGTCCCACGTGGTGGTAGAAGGGTTGCTGCGAGGTGAGGTCACGCGGTCAGAGGTCGGTGATGTCTGCTTCCACACTGCACAGTATTTCCTCAACTATTTTGAATTACGCTAATTAAACTGTTTTTCTTCACTACCTTATGGCTCTGGTCAAAACCCAAGGTTTTTTCATTCACTTGTACATTCACTTATAGTCTTTTTCACTTCGAAGTTGCCTGATTACCCCTCCCACTCCCACTATGTGTGTGTGTGTGTGTGTGTGTGTGTGTGTGTGTGTGTGTGTGTGTGTGTGTGTGTGTGTTTGTGTGTATGTATGTGTGTGTATGTGTGTGTGTGTGTGTGTGTGTGTGTGTATGTGTGTGTATGTGTGTGTGTGAGTGTGTGTGTGTGTGTGTGTGTGTGTGTGTGTGTGTGTGTGTGTGTGTGTGTGTGTGTGTGTGTGTGTGTGTGTGTGTGTGTGTGTGAATGTGTGTGTGTTGTGCGTGCGCGAGTGTGTTTGAACCATATAAACAACAATGAGTGAAGTATGAGCTAAGGTGAAGCAGCACCAACAAGGGGCGGCCAAAGCCTTGCACTTCTTGTGAAGGTGAAACAGAATTTAAAATCTCAGAGGCGTGAGGAAAGAGTTCCCGAGGACGGTGAGAGCCAAAAGAGAAGGAGGAAGAGGAGGAGAAAGAGAAACAATAAGAAGAGAAAGAGAAGTAGAAGGCAAAAAAGAGGGACAATCTCCAGCCTGGCAGGAGGAAGGAGGGGGAGCAAGAAATATACCCTGGAGCTGTCACGGTAAATCTTGCAACAGGCGAAGAGCACGTCCTATGAATGGCCTTTCTACTCTATCTCTTCTAGTGAAAAAACTGCTGGATATTCTTGGGAGACATGCCGTGGGTGCGTGTTTGTCTGTGTGAATGTCTTGAAAGACTACGCGTCTTTATCTTTCGTTAAAATCTTTGGCCGAGGATATCTGGTCAGTCTATTTGTTGCTTCTATCTTACATAGTCCCCAAGAAGCACTGAGGCAAAACGCAGCTGGGGATTGTTTCTATGTTAAGGTTGAACAGATTTTATTACTGACGAATCAGGTAAATGATTTACAAGATCCAGCAATATACCATCGCACACGACTGAACATTTAAATCGCAGATTAACTGAGGAAGTTGCATGTATGCGAGCCAATTACTACTCAAGTATACCAATTAAACCATAACAAGTTTACATAGGTTCAGTGTTGCAACTTGCTTATTGGTGTCATTCTCTTTATACCCCATTGCTTCATTATGTGTAAAAATAGTACATGAGGTTGGAAGAACACACAGGTATGAAGACAAGTTTTATCTGAGCAATATAGCTCTGTATAGCGCAGCACAATATTAGTTGGGGTTTTGTCAAAAAACGTTCATATTACCTTCGGAGCCGTATTCATAATACCTCTGTGCTAAGCAAATATAAAGAACAAAACAAAATGGAAAATATTTACTTCCTCAGGTAACACTATACACTAATCCAGATACCACTATCAACTTCCTGAGATACCCCTATATCCTCCCTCAGATACCACTATACACTCCCTCAGATACCACTATATCCTCCCTCAGATACCACTATACACTCCCTCAGATACCACTATATCCTCCCTCAGATACCACTATACACTCCCTCAGATACCACTATACACTCCCTCAGATACCACTATATCCTCCCTCAGATACCACTATACACTCCCTCAGATACCACTGTACACTCCCTCAGATACCACTATATCCTCCCTCAGATACCACTATACACTCCCTCAGATACCACTATACCTTCCACCAGATACCACTATGCACTCCACAAGATACCACTATACACTCCCTCAGATACCGCTAAACACTCCACCCAGATACCACTATACTCTCCCTCAGATACCACTATACTCTCTCTCAGATACCACTATACACTACCTCATATACAATTATACTCTCCCTCAGATACCACTATACACCACCTCAGATACCAGTATACTCTCCCTCAGATACCACTATACATTACCTCAGATACTACTATACACTCCAAAAGATACCACTATACACTCCACCAGATACCACTATACACTCCCTCAGATACCATTATACACTCCACTAGATTCCAATATACACTCCAAAAGATACCACTATACACTCCACCAGATATTACTATACACTACCTCAGATACTAATATACACTTCCTCAGATACCATTATACACTCCCTCAGATACCTCTATGCACTCCCCCAGATACCACTATACACTCCCTCAGATACCATTATACACTCCAGCAGATACCACTATACACTCCCACAGATACCACTATACACTTCCACACATACCACTATACACTCCGTCAGATACCACTATACACTCCACCAGATACCACTATACACTTCCATAGATACCACTATACACTTCCACAGATACCACTATACACTCCCTCAGATACCACTATACACTCCCTCAGATACCACTATAAACTTCCACAGATACCACTATACACTCCCTCAGATACCACTATACACTCCCTCAGATACCACTATACACTCCCTCAGATACCACTATAAACTTCCACAGATACCACTTTACACTCCCTCAGCTACCACTATACATTCCCTCAGATACCACTATACACTCCCTCAGATACCACTATACACTCCCTCAGATACCACTATACACTCCCTCAGATACCACTGTAAACATCCACAGATACCACTATACACTTCCTCAGATACCACTATACACTCCCTCAGATACCACTATACACTCCCTCAGATACCACTATAAACTTCCACAGATACCACTATACACTCCCTCAGATACCACTATACACTTCCTCAGATACCACTATACACTCCCTCAGATACCACTATAAACTTCCACAGATACCACTATACACTCCCTCAGATACCACTATACACTCCCTCAGATACCACTATACACTCCCTCAGATACCACTATAAACTTCCACAGATACCACTATACACTCCCTCAGATACCACTATAAACTCCCTCAGATACCACTATACACTCCACCAGATACCACTATACCCTCCCTCAGATACCACTATACACTCCACCAGATACCACTATACACTCCCTCAGATACCACTATACACTCCACCAGATACCACTATACACTCTCTCAGATACCACTATACACTCAACTGGATACCACTATACACTCAGATACCACGATATACTCCAACAGATACCACTATACACTCCCTCAGATACCAATATACACTCCCTCAAATACCACTATACACTCCCTCAGATGTCACTATACACTCCCCCAGATACCACTATACACTCCCTCAGATACCACTATACACTCCCTCAGATACCACTATACACTCCACCAGATACCACTATACACTCCCTCAGATACCACTATACACTCAACTGGATACCACTATACACTCAACTGGATACCACTATACACTCAGATACCACTATACACTCCACCAGATACCACTATACACTCCCTCAGATACCACTATACACTCCATCCGATACAACTATACACTCCACCAGATACCACTATACACTCCACCAGATACCACTATACACTCCCCTAGATACCACTATACACTCCCCCAGATACGACATTACACTCCACCAGATACCACTATACACTCCCTTAAATACCACTATACACTCAACTGGATACCACTATACACTCAGATACCACGATATACTCCAACAGATACCACTATACACTCCCTCAGATACCACTATACACTCCCTCAAATACCACTATACACTCCCTCAGATGCCACTATACACTCCCCCAGATACCACTATACACTCCCTTAAATACCACTATACACTCAACTGGATACCACTATACACTCAGATACCACGATATACTCCAACAGATACCACTATACACTCATCCAGCTACAACTATACACTCCCTCAGATACCACTTTACACTCCCTCAGATACCAATATACACTTCCATAGATACTACTATACCCTTCCTCAGATACCACTATACACTCCCTCAGATACCACTATACACTCCCTCCGATACCACTATACACTTCCACAGATACCACTATACACTCCTTCAGATACCACTATACACTTCCTCTGATACCACTATACACTTCCACAGATACCACTATACACTCCGTCAGAAACCACTATACACTCCACCAGATACCACTATACACTTCCACAGATACCACTTTACACTCCCTCAGATACCACTATACACTTCCATAGATACCACTATACCCTTCCTCAGATACCACTATACACTCCCTCGGATACCACTATACACTTCCACATATACCACAATACACTCCACCAGATACCACTATACACTCCACCAGATAACAATATACACTCCCTCAGATACCAGTATACACTCCACCAGATACCACTATACACTCCCTCAGATACCACTATACACTCCACCAGATACCACTATACACTCCCTCAGATACCACTATACACTCCATCAGATACAACTATACACTCCACCAGATACCACTACACACTCCCCCAGATACCACAATACATTCCACCAGATACCACTATACACTCAACTGGATACCACTATACACTCAACTAGATACCACTATACACTCAGATACCACGATATACTCCAACAGGTACAACTACACACTCCACCAGATACCACTATACACTCCACCAGATACCACTATACACTCCCCCAGATACCACAATACACTCCAACAGATACAACTATACACTCCACCAGATACCACTATACACTCCACCAGATTCCACTATACACTCCCTCAAATACCACTATACACTCCCCTTGATACCACTATACACTCCCTCAGATTCCACTATACTCTCTCTCAGATATCACTATACACTACCCCAGATACCTCTATACACTCCTCCAGATACCACTATACACTCCACCATATATCACTATGCACCCCCCCAGATCCCACAATACACCCCACCAGATACCACTATACACTCCCTTAGATACCACTAAACACTCAACTGGATACCACTATACACTCGGATACCACTATATACTCCCACAGATACCACTACACCCTTCCCCAGATGCCACTATACACTCCCTAAGATACCACTATACACTCCACTTGATTCCACTATACACTCCCCAAAATACCACTATACATTCCCCCAGATACCACTATAGACTCTCTTAGATACCACTATACACTCCACCAGATACCACTATACCATCCCTCAGATACCACAATACACTCCCCCAGATACCACTATACATTCCCCCAGATACCACTATAGACTCTCTTAGATACCACTATACACACCCCCAGATACCACTATACACTACCTCAGATATCACTATACACTCCACCAGATATCACTATACACTCCCTCAGATACCACTATACACTCCCTCAGATACCACTATACACTCCCTCAGATACCATTATACTCTGCCTCAGATACCACTATACTCTTCCTCAGATACCACTATACACTCCCCCCAGATACCACTATGCACTCTCCCAGGTACCAATATGCACTCCCCCAGATGCCACTATACACTCCCTCAGATACCACTATATACTCCCTCAGATACCACTATACATTCCCTCAGATACCACTAAACACTCCACCAGATACCACTACACACTCCCTCAGATACACTTATACACTCCCTCAGAAACCACTATACACTGCCTCAGATACCACTATACACTCCCTCAGATACCACTATACACTTCCTCAGATACCACTATACACTCCCTCAGATACCACTAAACACTACCTCAGATACCACTATACACTTCCTCAGATACCACTATAGACTCCCTCAGATACCACTATAGACTCCCTCAGATACCATTATATACTCCCTCAGATACCACTATACACTCCACCAGATACACTTATACACTCCCTCAGAAACCACTATACACTCCCTCAGATACACTTATACACTCCCTCAGATACCACTATACACTCCCTCAGATACCACTATGCACTCCCTCAGATACCACTATACACTCTCTCAGATACCACTATACACTCCCACAGATACCACTATACACTCCCTCAGATACCACTATACACTCCCTCAGATACCACTGAACACTCCACCAGATACCACTATACACTCCCTCAGATACACATATACACTCCCTCAGATACCACGATACACTCCCTCAGAAACCACTATACACTCCCTCAGAAACCACTATACACTACCTCAGATACCATTATACACTCCCTCAGATACCACTATACACTCCACCAGATACCAGTATACACTCCGAAAGATACCAAATTACGCTATACTAAATGTGTTTTGATTCCATTTTTATGTTTCCAATTGCAATGATAAACCTAATTTTCATGGATTTCGATTTATTTTCATTTTGTTTGATTTTTTTGTATGACATTGCATTGGAATTGATCTTTGTTAGTTAAAATACTTTTCATTTCATGCATATAGTTTGTTTTTATTTTTTACTTTTTTATTTTTTACTTTCTTTTTTTAATTGTTTTTCTTATATTTCAGTGGTGGGAACATCAGATCTTTTGATGTTCCCAATTTTCTGATGGGAACATCAGATCGTTTGGGAATGCATCGATCAAGGGAGTGGGGAATGGTGGGGAGGACGAGGGGGTTGGGGAGAGGGGAATAGTTGGGAAGACGATGGGACGGGGGAGTGGGAGATAGTGAAGAGGACGAGGGGACGGTGGAGTGGGGAATGTTTAGGTGGACAATGGGACGATGGAGTGATTGATGGTGGGGAGGACGAGGGGATGGGGAAGTGGGGAATGGTTGGGAGGACGAGGGGATGGGGGAGTGGGCCGGGGGGTTGCTGTTGCTCAGCAATGCGTTGCCAGTTATGTATGGCTTGCATGGATGTATGCGTTCATGCAGCTTATGTATATATATATATATGTCGTACCTAATAGCCAGAACGCACTTCTCAGCCTACTATACAAGGCCCGATTTGCCTAATAAGCCAAGTTTTCATGAATTAATTGTTTTTCGACTACCTAACCTACCTAACCTAACCTAACCTAACTTTTTCTGCTGCCTAACCTAACCTAACCAATAAAGATAGGTTAGGTTAGGTTAGGTAGGGTTGGTTAGGTTCGGTCATATATCTATGTTAATTTTAACTCCAATAAAAAAAATTGACCTCAAACATAATGAAATGGGTAGCTTTATCATTTTATTAGAAAAAAAATTGAGAAAATATATTATTTCAGGAAAACTTGGCTTATTAGGCAAATCGGGCCTTGCATTGTAGGCTGAGAAGTGCGTTCTGGCTACTAGGTACGACATATATATATATATATATATATATATATATATATATATATATATATATATATGTCGTACCTAATAGCCAGAACGCACTTCTCAGCCTACTATTCAAGGCCCGATTTGCCTAATAAGCCAAGTTTTCATGAATTAATGTTTTTTCGTCTACCTAACCTACCTAACCTAACCTAAACTAGCTTTTTTTGGCTACCTAACCTAACCTTACCTACAAATATAGGTTAGGTTAGGTTAGGTAGGGTTGGTTAGGTTCGGTCATATATCTACGTTAATTTTAACTCCAATAAAAAAAAATTGACCTCATACATAGAGAAAAGGGTTGCTTTATCATTTCATAAGAAAAAAATTATAGTAAATATATTAATTCAGGAAAACTTGGCTTATTAGGCAAATCGGGCCTTGAAAAGTAGGCTGAGAAGTGAGTTCTGGCTATTAGGTACGACATATATATATATATATATATATATATATATATATATGTCGTACCTAGTAGCCAGAACGCACTTCTCAGCCTACTATGCAAGGCCCAATTTGCCTAATAAGTCAAGTTTTCATGAATTCATTATTTTTCGACTACCTAACCTACCTAACCTAACCTAACCTAACTTTTTCCGCTACCTAACCTAACCTAACCTATAAAGATAGGTTAGGTTAGGTTAGGTAGGGTTGGTTAGGTTCGGTCATATATCTACGTTAATTTTAACTCCAATAAAAAAAAATTGACCTCATACATAATGAAATGCGTAGCTTTATCATTTCATATGAAAAAAATTTGAGAAAATATATTAATTCATGAAAACTTGGCTTATTAGGCAAATCGGGCCTTGCATAGTAGGCCGATTACGACGTTCTGGCTACTAGGTACAACATATATATATATATATATATATATATATATATATATATATATATATATATATATAATATATATGTCGTACCTAGTAGCCAGAACGCAGTTCTTGGCCTACTATGCAAGGCCCGATTTGCCTAATAAGCCAAGTTTTCCTGAAATAATATATTTTCTCTAATTTTTTTCTTATGAAATGATAAAGCAACCCATTTCATTATGTATGAGGTCAATTTTTTTTTATTGGAGTTAAAATTAACGTAGATATATGACCGAACCTAACCAACCCTACCTAACCTAACCTAACCTATCATTATAGGTTAGGTTAGGTTAGGTACATTACGCTTCACTGTTGGAGGTAAATCAAAAATCAATTCTCCAAAATTCATTTTTATTTCTAGTCTGACGCGACACGGGCGCGTTTCTTAAAACTTATTTCATTTTCAAAGACTTTAGTTCACAAATACACAACTGAATAGAACTTACGTATCTCCGATTTTATATCTACATTTGAGTGAGGTGGAAGGGGTGATGTGGCATTAACACAAGACAGAACAAAATGTGGTATTAATAGGGTATTAATTTCATCAACACAAGACAGAACACGAAACAATGGATATTGAATAGAAGTGTTTGTAGAAAGCCTATTGGTCCATATTTCTTGATGCTTCTATATTGGAGCGGAGTCTTGAGGTGGGTAGAATATAGTTGTGCAATAATTGGCTGTTGATTGCTGGTGTTGACTTCTTGATGTGTAGTGCCTCGCAAACGTCAAGCCGTCTGCTATCGCTGTGTCTATCGATGATTTCTGTGTTGTTTACTAGGATTTCTCTGGTGATGGTTTGGTTGTGGGAAGAGATTATATGTTCCTTAATGGAGCCCTGTTGCTTATGCATCGTCAAACGCCTAGAAAGAGACGTTGTTGTCTTGCCTATATACTGGGCAAGACAACAACGTCTCTTTCTAGGCGTTTAACGATCCCTTGGCAGATACAAATAATAATAAATAATAACAAATAATAATCTGGTAATAGACTACATACATTGAAGAGGTTCCTTATCTTATTGTACAGCAGGTTAGTCCACCAGGTATAACTAGGGTGTAGACACCAAATTATCCTCTTTGAGGTAGTTTCCATCACCCAGTAACTGGTGCACAAAATCTTGCTTCCTCGTCTTGACCTGTCAAAAGTGCGCTAGCTGTGAAGCCAGAATCCTATATATGACAAGCTATATCAGAGAAAACACTATACATAGAACAATAAAGACCTGGCTTAATTACCTTTAGTTTGAGGCTTCCACGTGCTCTAACCGGATCACCCTATATAATGACATTAATGGCCATAAATGAAAGATACTGGGTTTCGGAAAGAACACTTAACTTGATTTGTTGACAGCGTGTTGAAAATGGTACACCCTTGGTTTCCATAACACTACGTCCAAGTAAAATTAACAGGAGCCGTATTTGCTCCTGTGAGCCTCTGGTCTAGTATCAACAACAATGGCTGCCCTCCTTCCCCCCTGACGCCTGGCTTACATTGTCCAGATGACGGAAAGTGATAGAAGGGTCACATTTACTCTACTTTAATATTGATAATTAAGTTAATTTATATGAGATGTTTTTATGATGGTAAAGTCCAAAGACTAATGTATTTAAGAATAATTCCCAGCAGAATAGCTGGTGAATTTATAATGGTATGTGGTGATGATATCCCGTTTTCTTTAGACGGTAATTCCACTACAAGTTACGTTTTCTATGGGTAACTTGTTTATACAACACAGCTATTATCTGTATGATTATTAAATGGTGTCGGATTTTCCGACATCACGATCGTATAAAGAAAAAGAGCGAGAATTGGAGACACAAAAAAACTTTAATAAAAGAGAGTGAAAAAGAAAAGAGAGAACTAGACAGGAAAAATGTGAGAAAGAGGAAGTATGAGACAGCTGCGACAGCGTCTGATTTTAATGTAATTATGACCAAAACATTATGGATTAATGTGAGGTGGAATTAATTCAAAACATCAAAAGGGTTAAATTTTCGATTAAATTGGTTTAAATACAGCTTGACACGCTGTAAAAATTAAAAAATAATTGATCCTTAAACTTTAAAAAAAAATAAAAAAATCTATAGAATTAGGCGCACCTGAGGAACTTGCGTGAATGATGTGGCTCGTGTTGACACTTACAATAACAAGACAAGACGTACGAGATTTTGGCCGCTGCCATACTTGCTGAGAGAGGATACAACACCTGACTGAAAACGCACACACCTGAAGCTTCACAAGGTCGCAAAACAGACACTTCGGAGCTGTGTGGTGCTGGGGAGTCCCAGTGTTAACCTTGTGGTGTCTAAGTGTTCAGTTTGTGGTGCTGAGGTGTTCCATTGTTAAGCTATGTGGAGCTGCTGTGTCACAGTATTCAGATTTGTGGTGCTGCTGTAACCCAGTGTTAAGCTTTGTTGTGCTGCTGTGTCACAGTAATAAGATTTGTGATGCTGTGGTGTCTCAGTGTTAAGCTTTGTGGTGCTGCTGTAACCCAGTGTTAAGCTTTGTTGTGCTGCTGTGTCACAGTAATAAGATATGTGATGCTGTGGTGTCTCAGTGTTAAGCTTTGTGGTGCTGCTGTGATCCAGTGTTAAGCTTTGTGGTGCTGTCGTGTCCCAGTGGTAAGCCTCGTGGAGCTGGGGTTTCCTAGTGTTAAGCTTTGTGGTGCTGCTGTGTCCGAGTGTTAAAGCTTTGTGGTGCTGCTGTGTCCCAGTGTTAAGCTTTGTGATGCTGCTGTGTCATAGTGTTAAGCTTAGAGGTGCTCTGGTGTCCCAGTGTTAAGCTTTGTGGTGCTATGGAGTGCCAGTTTCAAGCTTTGTGGTGCCGTGGTGTCCCAGTTTTAAGCTTTGAGGTACTCTGGTGTCGCAGTGTTAAGATTTGTGCTGCTGTGTCGCAGTGTTAAGCTTTGTAGTGCTGTGGTGTCCTAGTGTTAAGCTTTGTGGTGCTTTGGTGTCCCAGTTTTAAGCTTTGAGGTACTCTGGTGTCGCAGTGTTAAGATTTGTGCTGCTGTGTCGCAGTGTTAAGCTTTGTAGTGCTGTGGTGTCCCAGTGTTAAGCTTTGTGGTGCTCTGGTGTCCCAGTTTTAAGCTTTGTGGTGCTGTGTTGTCCCAGTGTTAAGCTTTGTGGTGCTGTGGTGTCGCAGTGTTAAGCTTTGTGCTGCTGTGTCGCAGTGTTAAGCTTTGTAGTGCTGTGGTGTCCTAGTGTTAAGCTTTGTGGTGCTCTGGTGTCCCAGTTTTAAGCTTTGTGGTGCTGTGTTGTCCCAGTGTTAAGCTTTGTGGTGCTGTGGTGTCGCAGTGTTAAGCTTTGTGGTGCTGTGGTGTCCCCGTTTTAAGTTTTGTGGTGCTGCTTTGTCCCTGTTTTAGGCTTTTTGGTGCTGAGGTGTCCCAGTGCTAAGCTTAGAGGTGTTCTGCTGACCCTGTGATAAGCTTTGTGGTGCTGTGGTGTCCCAGTGTTAAGCCTTTTGGTGCCGTGGTGTCCCAGTGTTAAGCTTTATGGTGCTGCTGTGTCCCAGTGTTAAGCTTTGTTGTGCTGTGGTGTTCCTAGTGTTAAGCTTTGTGGTGCTGTGGTGTTCCTAGTGTTAAGCTTTGTGCTGCTGTGTCCTAATGTTAAGATTTTAGGTGCTGCTGTGTCCCAGTGTTAAGCTTTGTGGTGCTGTGGTGTCCCAGTGTTAAGCTTTGTGGTGCTCTGGTGTACCAGTGTTAAGCTTTGTGGTGCTGTGGTGTACCAGTGTTGAGCTTTGTGGCGCTGCTGTGTCCCCGTGTTAAGCTTTGTGGTGCTGTGGTGTACCAGTGTTAAGCTTTGTGGCGCTGCTGTGTCCCAGTGTTAAGCTTTGTGCTGCTGTGGTGTCCCAGTGTTAAGCTTTGTGGTGCTGTGGTGTACCAGTGTTGAGCTTTGTGGCGCTGCTGTGTCCCCGTGTTAAGCTTTGTGGTGCTGTGGTGTACCAGTGTTAAGCTTTGTGGCGCTGCTGTGTCCCAGTGTTAAGCTTTGTGCTGCTGTGGTGTCCCAGTGTTAAGCTTTGTGGTGCTGTGGTGTCCCAGTGTTAAGCTTTGTGGCGCTGCTGTGTCCCAGTGTTAAGCTTTGTGGTGCTGTGGTGTACCAGTGTTAAGCTTTGTGGCGCTGCTGTGTCCCAGTGTTAAGCTTTGTGCTGCTGTGGTGTCCCAGTGTTAAGCTTTGTGGTGCTGTGGTGTCCCAGTGTTAAGCTTTGTGGCGCTGCTGTGTCCCAGTGTTAAGCTTTGTGGCGCTGCTGTGTCCCAGTGTTAAGCTTTGTGGTGCTGTGGTGTCCCAGTGTTAAGCTTTGTGGCGCTGCTGTGTCCCAGTGTTAAGCTTTGTGCTACTGTGGTGTCCCAGTGTTAAGCTTTGTGGTGCTGTGGTGTCCCAGTGTTAAGCTTTGTGGCGCTGCTGTGTCCCAGTGTTAAGCTTTGTGGCGCTGCTGTGTCCCAGTGTTAAGCTTTGTGGTGCTGTGGTGTCCCAGTGTTAAGCTTTGTGGCGCTGCTGTGTCCCAGTGTTAAGCTTTGTGGTGCTGTGGTGTCCCAGTGTTAAGCTTTGTGGTGCTGTGGTGTCCCAGTGTTAAGCTTTGTGGTGCTGTGGTATCCCAGTGTTAAGCTTTGTGGCGCTGCTGTGTCCCAGTGTTAAGCTTTGTGGCGCTGTGGTGTCCCAGTGTTAAGCTTTGTGGCGCTGCTGTGTCCCAGTGTTAAGCTTTGTGCTGCTGTGGTGTCCCAGTGTTAAGCTTTGTGGTGCTGTGGTGTCCCAGTGTTAAGCTTTGTGGCGCTGCTGTGTCCCAGTGTTAAGCTTTGTGGCGCTGCTGTGTCCCAGTGTTAAGCTTTGTGGTGCTGTGGTGTCCCAGTGTTAAGCTTTGTGGCGCTGCTGTGTCCCAGTGTTAAGCTTTGTGGCGCTGCTGTGTCCCAGTGTTAAGCTTTGTGGCGCTGCTGTGTCCCAGTGTTAAGCTTTGTGGCGCTGCTGTGTCCCAGTGTTAAGCTTTGTGGTGCTGTGGTGTCCCAGTGTTGAGCTTTGTGGCGCTGCTGTGTCCCAGTGTTAAGCTTTGTGGTGCTGTGGTGTACCAGTGTTAAGCTTTGTGGCGCTGCTGTGTCCCAGTGTTAAGCTTTGTGGTGCTGTGGTGTCCCAGTGTTAAGCAAAAAACAAAAACAAAAACAAAAACAAACAACAAAGTACAGTTCATAAATGGCCTCCTCACGGAGTCAAATGCAGTGTTTGGAGCTTTCACAGAAACCCATGCAGGGGAATTGTTGGACAGTGAGATCTGGATTCCAGGATATAACCTATACAGGTGTGATAGGAAAATTTGGTCACATGGAGGAGTGGGTCTGTATATTAGGGAAGACCTTGTATGCTCGGAGCTCCTAAACGTTACAAATGAGGTGGTAGAGGTACTGGGATTAAAAATAGAGAAAATAAATTTAGTGATTATTCTAATATACAAACCGCCAGATGCAACGGCTGAGGAATTCACAGAACAGATAAACAAAATAGAGAATAGCCTAGTAGTATGATTAGAGCCAGATAGGCGCACTTAACAAACAATGGGGGGTACTTATCAGACAATGGAATCAGAGGCGGGGAGCCAGATAGGCCCACTTATCGGACAAAGGAATCAGAGGCGGGGTGACAGATAGACCCACCTCAAATTGTAGTCTACGGTGTGCCCCACCACATTTCACTTACACTGTGTATCTCCGTTTAAACACTACAGTCATTATATAAATATAGGACTAATTAAGGATATATATATATATATATATTCTAACAAGTCTGAATGGCCCCTCCAGGACTATGTGCATATATGTCCGGAGCTATATAGGATATATATATACTCAAAATAAAAGTGGGTGAAAAGAAATAACACTTGTTTTATACAATATATTAGCAAAAGTACATAGTGGCTTAAACGTAGTCGTAATCTAATTCCCCCCCATAATATTGTCTAACTAGACCCCTCCTCCGTGCCCACAGGTCTGTTGTGGGGTCTTCCCCCCCCTCCTGGGGTGATGATGACGATGAGTCATCATCCAGAGGGAGAAAGAGGTGTTGTGGTTCTACTTCCTCTCCTAGGGGGCTACTGTCGTCATAGCGTTCACTCTCACTGGAAGGGTGTCGCCCTTCCTCACCGTGTGGCTCGATGACGTCATCACTTTCACTTCCAGCGGTCACCCCTTGGGTTGAGGTGGATGGGTGGGGGTCAGGTGGTATGTCTGGATGGCCATAGCCTAGGCTTTTGTATTTATTTAGGTAATAGCGTTTATCATCAAATGCACTTAAACCCCTCTTAGTATTATGGGTGGTGACCATTTGCCCTCCTAAATTCCTAATTTGGTAGTATTGAAAAGTATTTACTACTGAATTGTTGTGAAGGGTTTCTTTAAAATGGCTATGAGTTAAAGATCTTTGCACAGCGCGGGGGATACCCTTAGCAGTAATGGAATTTGAATTGTTGTGCAACAGCAAACTATACATTTTGGGCTTGAGAGCTACAACTTCAAGGATGTGTCTATCTGAAACCTCTGACTTTAAAAGACCTAAAACACCCTTTTTAGAAGGATCATACAAGGGGTGAGTTTCAGGGAAGTTACTGGTATCGATCCATGATCTAAGGGGTTCTTTCCCCATCTCGTTAAAGACATCTTCAGTCATTAAACTGAAGATGAAACTGTCTGTATCGCTGTATATCAGTGCTGCCCTATCTGAATAGTGATTCTTAAGTACCCTGTACCAAAAATGGTACAAACTGTATTTTGCTAGCTCAAGAATCTGGAACCCAATGTAATTAGGATGAGTAATTTTAATGAATGGTCTGGAACTGACAGACAATAATTTATTGTCACCTAAATGCACCATACGTTTAAAGCGAGGATTCTTCACCTCTCGTAAAAAGACCCTAGCTGAAGTCACTAGTTTGGTGTCAATGGCATAACGGGCTGGGTTCAGTAGTGTTTTACCAAAAACACTGTTCGTCAGTAATTTGAAGAGTGTTTTCCTATCGTTACTGGTGGAAGCATTTCTATTGTTAACGTTGGTGTTAACAAATTCTGCCATAAAATCAGACTGGTGGAACTCATAAATGGCATGAATAGCCCCTACTTCAAGACCTATCTCAATAAATAACTGTAAGAGGTGTAGAGATATGAAATAATGTTTCTTTGGGAGATGATCCCCTACCAACTTGTTGTTTTTTTTGGGGAGGTGTGTGATGTTGTTTGTTTCCAGAAGTCCCCTACTAAATGGTGAGATATCCTCCATACTTATTCCCCTATGGTGTAAACAAAGGGGTAGATCGTCTGTTAGTCTAGCTATTTCAGGTCTCACATGTTTGGTGTCAATTAATAGCCAGTACCCTTTGTTAGAAGAGAATGGCTGTTCTGTCATTATCTTCCCTTCGCTAATGAAGGAGTTCATCTCATCAGATGACAACCTTCTTTGACCACCATAGGGTAATTTCTTAGTCATACAACTCCCGTAAAGGGAGTTGAAATCAAGGTATAGTAAGAAAGAAGACCTATCCTCCTGGGGGTTAAAAGATGGGTTGACATAGCGGTTGTTAGCTCTGGCATAACTCCTAACTGCAGTTGTAAAACCCCCTCGTATGTTTTGTGATATGAGATTGTGCAACGTCACATCTGCACTTAACTCCAACGATATTTTGCTACTTTTCAAGAAGCAATCATAGGAGTAGCCTGGAAGGCTACAGTAGTGAGTCATCTCTAAGGAAAATATATCATTTAGAATTACTCTATGGTGAGTAAAAATGTCAGCCAGTAAACCGACATCACACCTTAAATAAACAAGGAGATAATCCTTTAATGACTCACATCCCGTAGCCTCCCATACTAATTTAGAATGTCTATATTCTTCCAAAGTGATGGATGATTTGTTTAGGGAGCTGTAAAACATTTCAATAGGGGGGAGTGTTGCATCATTAAAGCAGCTGATTTTTGTGGCATATTCATAAGGGAAAAACTGCTAACCCTTTAAGAGTAGGTGGTGACTCTCTTCGGGTAAACCTTCTATCATTGAGTGAGTGAATGTTAAGGGGCTGCCTGAATCAATGTGGGTCTTTGCTAGGGACGAAAGACTGCCCGTAATAAAAGCCAGTGAATCAAGAAATTTAAGGTTGCCTATTTCTACCTTAAGATATTTAGTTCCCTGCCTCATGAGGATATTGCTCTTAATATTTGAACCCATGGCAAACTCCCTCAAAATTAAGCCCATGTCATAAGACATATTGTGGGCAATTAGGACTAAACTCTCTAGAGCATTCTTGTGGCGGAGGTTGCAGTAATTACATAGAGCTCCAATATAATTGAGTTTTTTCCTAAGGTGATCATGATGTTGAACCTTGAAATTGGTGGGTGTAAATACCGCCTCACAAAACTGACAGTGAGTCTGTCTCCTAAAATGAACCATATCCTCAAGAGACATGTCTATTTCATATTTGGGTAGGGTGGATCTGATTATTTCCCATTTGGTGGCAACTCGCTCCACGAAATGAGTGACGCTGTCCCCCCCAAAATAAGTAAATTTATCAATGACGGAGTGGTTCCTATCAACAATTATATAGCTGTATGCTATAGGCCTATGTATGGCTGTAACAGAACCTAGACAATCCTCAGTGCTTAGGACACTCTCGAAATCGAAATAAGCTACATGGGAAGGGGGGTAACCTTTCCCTGTATTTTTAAAATGAAGGGTGTCCCCCTCCTGGGGATAAATCATTTTCTGCGTGATGTCGCAGGAAACAGAATGGTGAGACAGCTCACTAGAATTTTGATATTCAGAAAGACAGCTTCTACAGAAGACTGTCTTTCGCCTGTGGCTGCGGGTAAAGTTCCGTAAAAATTTATTTAAGTCTTTAATAAGACTTACATGAGACTCCCCCAATAATAATAATGGAACTATGTCTGAGTACTGTCTGCTACCACGACGACAAAGAGAGACGTGATAGGCACCGTCTGTATGTTTGTGAATTGAATACAAAAAAATGGAGAGTTTATTCCTATTTTCCAATTTAGAGATATCCTCCCATGAGAGAGGGAAAGATAATTGCTCGTATTTGACCATTTTCCTAACCCTAGAGTGAGACTCTACAAGTCTTCCTATACGTTTCCATTTCCATCCTTGTTGTGACGCCCGAAAAGCGGCAATGCATTGAATAATGCATGTTCCATTGTTACCATTTGGGTTTGGGTTGAAGACCTCGTGTCGGCCCCTTAAAAAGGGGGGATAAGGGACATAATCCCCCAAAACTGACCTTACACTACCATTACAGATAACGATTTTGAGGAAATCAACATTAAATAATATAAAACCACTCCCCTCTGTTTCTGAAAGGAGATCCTCCAGACGTGTAATCATATAACCCACCCAACTATCAATAAGATCACCCACCTCCTCAAGAGTTACCAGCCTAGCAGGTGTCGTTATGAAGTGTTCCCTATAGTCATCATCTTCTGTGAGACGTTGCTTTAAAAGTGTAACCTTCACTTCAAGGAGGATTTTGAATGATGAAGTAAAATTGCCATGACCCCCCAGAGAATTCATGTAATTCTCTATTTCGTTAGAGAATAGTTCTCTAAAGTTGCTTAGAAGACCTACAGGATCTGTGGCAAAGGCTGGGGGGATGGAATATTCCATTCTAGTAAAGAGATCGCCCAGGGCCCCCACCCTATTAATTAAGTGAGGGATGTCTATAACATCCTCCCCTTCTGAGGAATTTCCATCTCTATCTCGATTGTTGTCATGGGGTCTAAGACCACTAGGTCCTGCCTGAGGGATGTCACCACCACCACCACCATCATCATCACCATCACCACCATCATCACTCATCTCTTCCTCCCCCCCATTTTCAAAGGGCTGTCTACCCCCGCCACCACCTAAGGGGCTATTGTTACGTTGGGCTTTGGGGTGAAGTTCCTCTCCTACCTGCCCCTGAGATGTCTTTACCTGCCTCTGAAGCACCCCTGAAAAATAATTATAATAATTATAATAATTATAATAATAATAATAATAATAATAACAATAATAATAATATTAATAATAAAAGGCAACACCCATCACACTCTACTAAACCCCATGACATAACGCCTCAAGAAAGCTTCTTAAGATAATAAAACTGGAGAGAGGGTTTATTCACTCACCTTGGGGACATGATTGTAGATGTTCAGAGGTCAAGTGCTCACACAAAGTGACCCCACAACTGCTGCAGGTGAAAGTGGGGTGAGGCTTCGAGGTGACGCTACCACATATGAGGCATACAAAACCACTCTCTCCGGTAGGCCGGTGATGTTTACCTCCTAACAAGGAAATAACTCATAAATATACACACTCTCACTCACACAGTCCCCACACCCCCATGAAGATAGGGGAAACCATCTCAATATTTCTCATTTGAAATAAATACGAATAAATAAATAAATAAGGGCTTACCTCCACCACAGGTTCTCCTGTGAACTCCACTAGATTGAACACACACAGCTTCCCCACAGCGGAGGCAGCAATAAGTTGTATGCACGAATTGTGGTGATGAGCTCCAACCACAAATGTTGCAAATATCACCTGGGAGTGACATTATCCCCCACTCCTAGGAAAAAAAATATATAAAATAAATAATTATATATTCTCTCCCACTCAAAACACCCCTCTTTCTCTTATATATATTTATATATATATATATATATATATATATATATATATATATATATATATATATATTCTCCCTCTCTCAAAACACCCCCACTCTCTCTTATATATATATATATATATATATATATATATATATATATATATATATATATATATATATATTTATATATATATCTCCAAATATGAAATAGATATTAATTTACTTACATGTTAGTCTAGACGGGGATGGGGAGTGGAAGGTTTCAACACAAACTGTATGTATACTAACTAACTGAAGGAGGGACGTGTGGTGTCCTTATATTTGATGATCAAGAGGGGGGCGGTGTTGCCACATACAATACCTCACAACCCCTCCCGCCGTCGTGTGAAAGAGAAGGGTTAGGGTTGCTATGGGGAACTTTTTTTCTCGTCTGGCGGTCATCTCTATGGGAGTTGAGCAAAAAAAACCCAGGTAGGCTGTTTATGGTCTGAGGAGGGTGAATACACAATACATGCAACATCTCACAGCTCCTGTGTGAAAGAGAAGGATTAGACTTGCTATAGAGAACTTTTTTTTTCTCTCGTCTGGAGGTCATCTCAATGGGAGCCCCCAAAAACCCAGGTAGGGGCGCCTTTGTCCTGAGGAGGGTGGCGCTCCTTGGGGTGAATACATGCTCACACTCTCACTCTCGCACACACACACACACACACACACACACACACACACACACACACACTCACACACACTCACACACACACTCACACACACACACACACACTCACTCACACTCACACTCACACTCTCACTCACACTCACCCACTCTCATATATATATATATATATATATATATATATATATATATATATATATATATATATATATATATATATATATATATATATATATATATATATAAGTGGCTGTCCCACAGGTAATTGGATCATTTATGAGGAAAATATGGAGGAGTGTACTTCTGCCACAGACGACCAACTTAATATTTTTCATCAACCGGCGAGAATATTTGTAGCTGGATTTAGCAATTCTGGGAAAACTAGCCTGGTGGTAAATTTATGTGTTAAATACCACGGGAAATTCTCAAAAATTATAGTGTCAACTGCAAATAATACTGATCATCCTATTTCAAAGAACCCCATTTTGCAAAAAAAGGTTACTCTCTCCCAAGGGCTGATTAACCCTTTAGAGTATAAGAATCCTTTTTCAAATGAGTCAGTTTTGTATATAATTGATGACTTATACCTGGAAGCCATTCAGAGTCCAATTATAGCCAATATCTTCACCCGAGGCAGACACGATAATATTTCTGTAATTCTAATTAGTCAAAATTTGTTTCCCCAGGGGAAATATGCTAGGACAATAACTCTGAATTGTACCCATTATATATTAATGAAGCAGAGAGACATAACCCAACTTGAAATTTTAAGTGGACAGTTATATGGGCGGAAAACTATTAATAATTTCGTCGAAATATACCGACGGGCAATATCCCAGAGAGAGTATGGCTATTTATTGGTTGATCTGACAGTTCCTGAGACATTACAACTACGAACGGGGGTTGTCAATGAAGACCAGTGTGAAATTGTTTATCATATGTGAACAAAAAAAAAAAAAAAAAAAAAAAATGCCTTTAACGACGCAGAAACGGTCAATTCTTACCTCCATCTACAATGACATTTCTACCCCGGGTGGTTTCACAGGATCAATTCAAAAATTGTATAAGGCTGCCAGACTTAAAGACACCAGCATCAGTATTGCAGATGTGAGGGAATTTCTCCGTGGGGAACGATCTTACACATTACACAGAAGAAATTTAGTTAGATTTCCTCGGCGAAAAATATTAGCTCCTAAACCCCGCACCATAATTGCCTGTGATTTGGGAGACTTTTGTAGTTTACAAAAATACAATAGTGGTGTAAAATATATTTTGATTTGTGTCGATGTTTATTCTCGCCTAATGCAGACTCAAACTTTAAAAACAAAAAATTCAACGGATGTGGTAGCTGCCCTAAAGAAGGTGTTAGAGGAAACCTCTCAGTTTCACGGGGTAAGACGAATATTCACCGACCGAGGTAGAGAATTTTACAACAGGACTGTTCAAAATTATCTGAATAAGAAAAATATTAAGTTATATAGTGTATTTTCGGAAATGAAATCTAGTATAGTGGAGCGGGCCATCAAAACTTTAAAACATAAACTGTATCATTATATGACCCAGGCTAATTCTTTACAATACATTCACATCCTTCCAAAAGTTGTGAATGTATACAACCACACTTTCCACAGAATACTAAAAAATACTCCACATGCCATCCATAAGTTGCAAAACATTGAAGATATACGAAGACAGTTTAAGGTCATGTATTTAAACAATGACCACCCCATAACTTCCATCAGTCCACAACTGCAGGTTGGGCAGTATGTACGACTAGCAAAGCGAAGGAATACATTTCACAAGGGCTTTTGGCCCCAAAATACAGAAGAAATATTTCAAGTGTCTCATATCGATAGAACACAACCAATTCCAACCTATAAAGTCAAAGATTTAACCAACGAGCCGATCAGTGGTATGTTTTATGAGCAAGAATTGATTTCAACAACGCTTCCAGACTATTTCCCCATAACGATATTACAGTCTAGGAAGACATCGAAAGGACACAGAGAATATTTCGTCAAGTGGAGAGGGTACCCAGATTCCAGCAATTGCTGGATTAAAGCTCAAGACATCGTCAAATTTTGAAAAAAAAAAATGACAGTTCATCAGGACTCTCTCGTAGAGAAACACCATCAACTGTTATTTTTATTAAACAATTTATCACCCAAGAAGCGGAATAAACTAATCAAGGCTTTAAAACGACAGGAAATTGAATCAATTTGTGAAATTTTTGCCAATTTTCTGAAACGAAACATCCCAGTTCAACCTCAGATAATTAATGGACTACAGAGGTATCAGAAAGACATTCGTTCTGTGGCGCGTAAGAAAACTCCATTGTACAAAAAGAAAATCACTTTAACCTCTAGGAGAGGTGGTGCTATATTGGCAGCTCTGTTACCTTTGGCTGTATCGTTAATTTCCTCTCTAATTAAGTAATTACGTAAGAAGAGAAAAAAATGGTGAAAGAATATTGCCTAGTACCACGACTCGTTGCCGAAAAATATTTATTTAATAAAAACGAGAGTACTCCATCGCCTCTTAATGAGGTGGCTCCACCCTCTTCCACCAGTGGTAGAGGTGGAAATAAGTCCTTCTCTTTAAAAAACGAAAGCAAATGGGACAATTCGGCTAATAATGTTGGTGGCGGCTGTAAGCACCTTGGCTGTGACTCTAGCGGTGGTGATGATGGCGTGGGGGGAGTGGACACTCCCCCCACACCCCCTCCAGCAACAACAACTTGTGGACGGTGTTGCCACGGTAGCTCCTTTGAACGATATAGCCCTACCAGACAGGGGGGACTGGTCAGACAACCTTTAAAAGATATTGCCCGCCCCCCCGCAGCGCCGGCCGCCGCGCAGGTGCCCGCCGCCGCGGGCTTCTTTCAACAAAAAACGCGGGACAGGTGCGACCGTCGCCCTTTAAAAAGACAAATAAAAAAAAGGATACATTCCATTCTACCGCCTGAGATGCGGGTAGCTGTTGCTGGGCCCTCTCGCCACAAAGCCACCACCACCACACCCCAAAACCCAAGTCTGGACAACTTAATAAATGTGTATTTTAAAATAGGGGAAATTCCCCACGTCAAAACATTATTGAACATGTTTGAACAAAACAGTCAACAGGTGGTATGGGATAGTCGCGGGAATTTATTAAAGCCTGTGCAAAATTTAAATATTTTTGATATAATTAAAACTATAGCCTTTACTAAGGGGCAATTTAGGACGGGTGACAAGGCAGATGTAAGGATTTTACTGAAGGTGGCCGGTGTAGACCCATCCTTTATACGTAATTCTCGCGCCAGATCACAGTTAAAAGGGGGTAGGGGTATCCATAGGAGGCCCCATTGGGAACCGTATTGAAAAAAAACCTATATGAAGCACATCTTAAACGACTTTATATTCAGTTGTGTATCCACCATGGAGAGAGCTTCTACCCCACCTGCAGCAGTAGAGGAGGGAGAAAAATCTCCCCTATTGAAGCGTTTGGTTGCTACTCAACGTTACTACAAGTTTGTCGAACACAAAAGTAGATTGATATATGCCTTATGGGATTGTTATGACCGTCTTGTGTTGAGTGCTCCCCCAGAACGGTTTTTTAAGTCATTTGGAGAAACGGTGAAAAGGTATGAAGAGTATTCATCTCAGGAGATCCAGACAGAGATTTGGCAGATGGAAAAATTAACCTTCCAACATCGTGATATGATTACAGCCTTTGAGTCTGGGCGGAGTGTCTATGGGCACATAAGGTGATCTCTACCCCACACCCCTTCACCCCTCTCCCCCCAGGTGGGTCACAGGTGTATTTAAAGGTCGCCCACCGCCGCTCCTGGAACACTATACTACAGTTGACGATGACGAGCTCCCCAGCACCCGCCCTCTCACCATGTCTCTGGCTTGTATCAAGACCGTCAGCGACGATATCACTGACTCCCACGCCTTTGGGGTGGGGGACGTCATCATCTACGATCTGGCAGCTGCTGTTGTGCGACCCTATGGACTGGCTTCCGTCATCTGGAAGACGTTCTCCTACGCCCGTGTGGAACGTGAAGGACTGGGTAATGCCAATAGGGCAATAATTCGTTGTCGGTCTACCCCGGGGGACATTGTTGTGAAGATAGCCCCTCTCCCCTCCGACGGACAAGATCTCATAGAGGAGCCCGTCCTTTACTTCAGGCCCACTTTTGTGGGGTTGATTTCTGCATTCGGGGCAGGAGCCCCCTTCGAGTCAAACCCAATAGCCCAGGAACAAGTGCAGACTTCCGCCGACACTCACTACGTCACTAATGTCACCCTGGATACCGCCAAGAATAGGAGATACTGGCTCAAGATGAGCCTAACAAAGGTGGGCAATTTAATGGCGGCAACCCCAACCATGACTCGACTAGTGGTACCCTACGGCTTAGGGGCTTCCCGCGACGGTATGGTCAACTGGCACAAGGACATTGGACCCATGCTGCTGTCTCTTCATCAAGAACTCGCCAAAGTCAACAAAGAATTAGTAATCCTCAAACGACCTGCCGCTGTTACCCCATCAGTGGCACCCCTCCCGTTCGACGACCCAAGTGCTGATAATCTTACTATAACGCTCGACGCCGTGGTGGGAGAGGGTGGTACCACACCAAGAACCTCTTCTCGTTCTACTCCTCCAGCACCACCAGCCACACCCAGGAAGAAGAAACACTCTCAGGAATACGGCTCCACCTCCACCGCCACCTCTCCACCGCCCCCTACAACGTCAACCTCAGTTAAACGGAGGATTGAGCCACTCCTCGACTTTGAAACGGGGGCGAATCGCCGTATCGACTCCATCCTCGATGGAGAGTCGCAGGAAATATTCCTGTTATCCTCCCCCCCGAAAAAACAACGAAAGCTGTAACCACCACTCCAGTAAAGAAGATGAGGTAGTGGCAGCTACAGTAGCCCCGGCGGAAGCAGCAGTGGAGGTAGCAGCAGCCAGCAGTAGTAGTAGCGAGGGGGGAGTGGTTAATCACTATTCTTAAAAAATGTGTGGGAATCTTCACCTGTTGTAGTTCTTTAAGTAGTTTAATAAAATAAAATATAAGTTATGTTGTTTATTTTCTCCCTTCTTACAAAAACCCATCCCCTGTATATTGGCCTTTCAGTACATAACGGGACAATGGGGGAAGAACATTACATATATCTTACCAGTCTCGATCAAGGAGATATTTACAACAACACGAGTTCAGCATTTACAAACACCATCCCAACACTACATTTAAACCCTTCCATTAAACATGAAGTGGCTTTAGTCAACATACTCCTCCCCAGGCGAATTAATGCCATCATAAAAGATGAGGAGGACTCTGGTATAGATATCTATGCCACTTTTAAACGTGGAACTCTTTCTAAGAGTCCAGAACACCTCATATACACCTTCCACCCAAAAACCAACATATTATCAAGAAACATCAAATTCATTACAGACGTGGTTAGTCGACAAATAACAACCGACATGCAGCTTAGCTTTAGGGATGATTTCAAAATATACTTCTCAGATAAAGAACCAATCCTCACCTATGACCAATCTGTAGAGAGGGTATTACTAGCTTCAACTCTTAACAGTGGAAGTACTGGCTCATTAAATTCTCTCAGCTTTCAATTTAAACACAGAATAGCTAATGTACTTGGTTTTGACAGCAGTCGCAAATACACCATTTATCGAGCAAAAACAGATGACATTACGTCAGCCTCCAAGACTGTGGCCTTATCGCCCCCAGACATTGACGGGGGTTGTGACTATTTACTCATTTATAGTGACGTCATCGAGCCTGAACGATACGGAGGGCAGATTGTAAATATCTTAGATGCAATCAATTATCATGACTCATATTCTAGAGGGGCTCACCCTCTAGTGTACAAAACATTAAACACTAACACGTTGGAGAAAGTTAGCATTAAAATAACAGATCAGTTTGGTCGAATGGTTAGTTTTGAAGATGGGAGGTCGGTTACGGCGGTCTTACATATCCGCCCTGAGGTATAGCAACATATATATAAAGAAGTGTTTAGCCTCGACTTAGGTTATTATAGGAAGAGACCTCAGAATGCGAATACCGTTCCACCCACCCTCCCAGGGGGAGTTCGGGGAGATATTCGCACCTCCCCCTAGGAGACATGGGATGAGAGGGGGGGCGATGAATGACATACGCACATTCCAAGCGCCTTATCTCAGATCTGGTGGAGGTTTCTTTGGGACCTTGGCTGGTATTGCTCGACGGGCCATACCATTTTTCATGAAAGCTGTAACACCTAGCGCCATCGATTTTGGGAAAAATGTCCTTGGTGATTTAAGCAGTGGTAAACGGGATGTAAAAAGTGCTCTGAGAACTCACGGTATTGATGCTCTTAAGAGTGTGGGAAAGAAATTGGTAATGGGAGGTAAAATTAAAAGACTCTCTAGGCGAAAAAATAAAAATAAAAAATGTAAACGAGGCCTTGGGTATAAAAATGATGTGTTTTCGCTAACGTAAGCAGTCATACTTCAACTTTCGGAGGGATCATGGGGGAGCCTAGCGGAGCTGGGGTCAAAATACCACTAGAATATTATAGTTCCAGTATTATTGACCAATTTCCTAGAAGTAACAGAATACGTAATGTGGAGAGTTCAATTGCCTCTACGCAGCAAATAGACGTTCTACCTGTCAACCTCCCCATTAATCAACGTTTGCGGGATAATTACTTAGAATTCCGCATCCCTGGAACCCAGGGCGCCTTCTTAGATCTAGCTAATATTGTTATAGATTTTAAGGTATCTTTAACGAAAGATGACGATACCACAAAATTGGAAGAGGATGACCATGTGGAATTTGTGAATGGGTTGTCAAATACCATGTTTAAAGGTGTTCAGGTGTTTTTAGGAGAGCAGGTAGTTGAAACAAATACTAATTTTAATTATTGGTCGTTTATTAAATTAATTACCTCCATGCCTCCATCAAAAATGTCTTCCTTGGGGAGAATTGGAGGCTTTCGTAGGGACTGGAGAGATGACGACGGTATAATCACTAATGAGTTTACAAATACTTATTTTACTGGAGCAACCGCCAAGGATAAAAAATTTATGGGTGATTTAAAAAGTAAAGGTTTGTCGATGTGTTTCCCCCTCCTATTGGATATATCATCCCTAGACCAATACATATTAGATAATATAGATATGCGACTAAGATTGGAGCTCTCCCCCCATGCCTGGGTCCTAAATACAAGCGTGGACGATGGCTCTAAGTATCGCCTGCATATGGATTATGCTAAGTTATGGGTGACGCGGGTGTTCCCCTACCCAAGTGCTTACCTGGCCTTAAACAGCTCACTGTTAGCATCCCCCGACCCCATAACCTATACTTTCAATAGAACCATTTCTAAAACATATGTTCTAGCAGGGAATCAAACTAGTCTCTTAATTGATCAACCATGGGCGCAAGTAATTCCACACAAGATATACATGATAATCGTTCCAATGAATTATTTCGCCGGTCTTCACCAAGGTAATGGATTATATTTTGAAAATGCAAAGCTGAAAAGTATTGCTATGTATTTGAACAATAATGCAATTTACCGAATTGGTGGCGATTTCGATAACCATTATTCCCGCCTTTATTATGAAACTTTGAAGACATTAGGCTTAGAGCGTGATTCACTACTGGCCTATGACTCTTTTAATAAGGGAAGATCAATATTCGCCTTTGACTTAACCACCATTCAAACAAAAGATTCCCTCCCTGTGGAGAAATCTGGCAACTTGCGTATGGAGCTTGAATTTGGTGGGGGTGTTACATATAACAGGCTGGGTTTACTGTTTGGGGAAACGACCGGGGTACTATCCATCGATGGGCAGAGAACTGTTCTGTGTGACGTGCGAGCGTAAAAAAACATAATGAATTGTTATGATATAAATATTAATTTAAAAAATAATCTAGGGGATCGAACACTCTACCTAGGTTGTTATAATGCTGATGAGATAGAACATTTAAATATATCTTCAAGAAAACCTATTGTTTTCATAACTAATATTTTACCTTCAAATAGCAGAATCACTATGGGACATTGGGTAGGAATTTATGTTGATAAAGTTAATCATCGGATGTTTTTTTTTGATAGTTATGCAATATCGCCAGTTACTTACGGACGTCATTTTCAAGGATTTATTAAAACTAACAAAATAAGAAAGGTGTTTGGAATGCGCTACAGACTCCAGAGTGATTTTACTCTCGCCTGTGGACTGTATTGCGTCATGTTCGTTCATAGGGTGAGCCACCTGGGGTTGCCTTCAACAGTACACTACTTACATAATGTATTTTCAAGCATTACTTTAAAATTAAATGATAAACGAGCCCTTGCTTATGCAAGACGATATTTTCCTATGAAACATCATTGTGTTAGGACATTTTGTAGAGGTATAGGGGTTGGTTCTTATAGGTGGTGTAGAGAATATTTTTGTTAGCTAGGCAACCTACCTAACAAGGGGTGTAGCCTCCTATAAAAACCCCTCTCCCCCACCCACCCCCCTCAGAAGACTGTCTTCCTCCTACGAAATGGGAGGTGTCTCTCAAAAAACACCTGCGGGGAAGATTGAAGTCCTTGAAGGACCTGGTTAGTATTACCCTATCTTTCTGCTAATAGATTTATTTTATGTTTTATTTCCCTCAATAAAAAAAAAAAGTTTGTATATCCTCTATTTCACCTCTTATGTTTTTCTCCAGTGCAGTTCTTGGGACCCGTCCACATTTGTAGAGTAGTAATTCTACGTGGGGGGTCTGCCCCAAACAAGATGCTGTTACGTAGTCTAATTGACGACGCCTGCTGTAGAGGACACAAGGCCGCTCCTGCAGGGGAAGAGGTATGTACTAGTTGTTCTTAGAGAAAAATATAATATTTTTCTAATAAAATATATAATTATATAAAAAACCTTTAATCACTATAAATTATTTCCCCCATCTCTTTCCAGAACACTTCCGATGAGAGAGAGGAGGAAACTCAGCCAAAAGGTGTCCACCCAACTCACCCCACCCCCCAAGAGAGGGGGGGGGGGGATGGGGCTCAAGACCTTCCCCCACTCTTCACTGATGAGGAATCGTCACAATTCTACTCAGACGAGGATGGGGGTGTGGGATAGGGAGGGGAGGGGTAGAGCTGTAGTAAGTGAAATATGGCAAGAGCACTCTGTAAACTACAATTATTAACTAACATAATTACTTATACATTTTGTAGTTTTTACCTAATAAAGCATTTAATAAATTATTTGATGTTTTTTTTAACCTTTGGGGGAGGGGGAGGATTTATAATTTAATACTCCTTAAATACTCCCATATAAGGGAGGGGCCATTCAGACTTGTTCGAATATATATATATCCTTAATTAGTCCTATATATTTATAATGAGTGTAGTGTTTAAACGGAGATGACACAGTGTAAGTGACATGTGGTGGGGGCACACCGTAGACTACAATTTGAGGTGGGTCTATCTGTCACCCCGCTTCTGATTCCTTTTGTCCGATAAGTGGGCCTATCTGGCTCCCCGCCTCTGATTCCATTGTATGATAAGTACCCCCCATTGTTTGTTAAGTGCGCCTATCTGGCTCAGAATATACTACTTAGCCTTGATAATTTGGAGAACCCGATACCTGATATTATCTTCCTAAGTGACTTCAACTTGCCTAGTCTCAGGTGGAAAATAGCAAACAATAATATTATACCAGGAAATCTATCGGGACCTAACCAACCACAGATTAGAGAACAACTTAGATTCTGTGACAAATTTTCACTCAATCAGCAGATATCGGAGCCAACGAGAAATGAAAATATTCTAGATCTGGTCTTTACGAACAATGAAGACATTATCAGAGACATTACGATATCAGATACCACATACTCAGATCACAAGCTCATTGAAGTGCAAACGACCATCAATACTCAGAATAGACCTAAAACGTTGATAAAGCGAGAGGGGCTATTCAGTAAATTCAATTTTAATAATAAAAGGATTGACTGGGAGATAATAAACAGGGAACTTACAAACATTCCATGGGAAACTGTTTTAAGTAATATAAATCCTACTGAAGGAATAGAAAAACTGACTTCGGAAGCGTATCAAGTCTGTCTGAAACATGTTTTTTTGAGGAAAGCTAGAAAGAGATCTAACGTAGAAAGAGAACGCAGACGACACTATAAACGCAGGAAAAAAAGAACGGAACTGCTTATGCAGACACGAATTTCCCGTCAAAGAAGGAATAATTTAAATAGGGAGATTGAAGAAATCGAGCGGAAATTGAAACACTCATATGAAACTGAAGAAAGGCAGTTAGAACAGAAAGCAATTCAGGAAATAAAGAAAAATCCAAAATATTTCTTCTCATATGCGAAATCAAAAGCAAAAACCACTGCCAGTATTGGACCCATTCGTACAAGTGAAGGTTCATACACGGAGGATGACAAAGAAATTAGTGAAATCCTAAAAAAGCAGTATGAGGAAATGTTTAGCACTCCAATAAACAACATGAAGGTGGAAGATCCAGTCAATTTCTTTATGCGGGACATTCAAACCCCTGTAAATATAACTGATATAAACACGAGCGCACTAAATTTTGAAAGAGAAATTGAAAACATGCCCATGCACTCGGCCCCAGGTCCAGACTCATGGAATTCAAAATTTATAAAGAAATGCAAAGTGCCGGTAGCACAGGCACTCAGTATAGTGTGGAGGAAGAGCTTGGACACGGGGGAGATACCAGATGCACTTAAAGTAGCAGACATAGCCCCTCTACACAAGGGAGGGAGCAAAGCATTGGCAAAGAATTATAGACCAGTTGCACTAACATCGCACATCATAAAAGTATTTGAGAGAGTGATTAGGAGTCAGGTCACCAATTTCATGGAGAAGAATGACCTTCACAACCCAGGCCAACATGGCTTTCGAGCGGGAAGACCGTGCCTCTCACAGCTACTTGAGCACTACGACAAAGTCACTGAGGCATTAGAAGAAAAACAGAATGCTGATGTGATATACACGGACTTCGCAAAGGCTTTCGATAAATGTGACCATGGCGTGATAGCACACAAAATGAAGTCAATGGGAATAACCGGTAAAGTAGGACGCTGGATACTCAGTTTTCTGTCAAACAGGGCTCAGCGAGTAACGGTCAACCATATAAAATCTAGTCCAAGTGCAGTTAAAAGCTCTGTACCTCAGGGTACAGTCCTTGCACCGCTGCTTTTCCTTATTCTCATATCAGATATATGAGATAAAAATACAAGTCACAGCTTCGTATCATCCTTTGCAGATGACAAAAATACAAGTCACAGCTTCGTATCATCCTTTGCAGATGACACAAAAATCAGTATGAAAATTACCTCGGCTGAAGACATTGAAAAACTTCAAGCTGATATTAATAAAGTTTTCGACTGGGCATCAGAAAATAACATGATGTTTAACAGTGATAAATTCCAGGTACTCAGGTACGGTAAAAATGAGAACCTTAAACTTAATACAGAGTACAAAACACAATCAAATGTACCCATAGTAGGAAAACAGCATGTAAAGGATTTGGGAATAATGATGTCTGACGACCTAACGTTTAAGGAGCATAACCAAGCAAATATTGCGACAGCCAGAAAAATGATAGGATGGATTACGAGAACTTTCAAATCCATGGATCCCATCACAATGGTTGTACTCTTCAAGTCACTTGTGTTGTCCCGTCTTGAGTACTGCTCAGTACTCACTTCCCCTCTTCAGAGCAGGAGAGATTGCTGAAATAGAGGAAATACAGAGAACATATACGGCACGCATAGACGCAATAAAGCACCTAAATTATTGGGATCGTCTCAAAGCCCTCCAAATGTACTCACTAGAAGGAAGACGAGAGAGATATCAAATAATATACACCTGGAAGATACTGGAGGGCCAAGTACCCAATCTACACAGTAAAATAACAACGTATTGGAGTGAACGATATGGAAGAAAATGCAGAATAGAACCAGTGAAGAGCAGAGGTGCCATAGGCACAATCAGAGAACACTGTATAAACATCAGAGGTCCGCGGTTGTTCAACGTCCTCCCAGCAAGCATAAGAAATATTGCCGGAACAACCGTGGACATTTTCAAGAGGAAACTAGATTTATTCCTCCAAGGAGTGCCGGACCAACCGGGCTGTGGTGGGTATGTGGGCCTGCGGGCCGCTCCAAGCAACAGCCTAGTGGACCAAACGCTCACAAGTCAAGCCTGGCCTCGGGCCGGGCTTGGGGAGTAGAAGAACTCCCAGAACCCCATCAACCAGGTATCAAGCTTTGTGGTGCTGTGGTGTCGCAGTGTTAAGCTTTGTGGTGCTGTGGTGTCCCAGTGTTAAGCTTTGTGGTGCTGTGGTGTCCCAGTGTTAAGCTTTGTGGTGCTGCTGTGTCCTAGTGTTAAGCTTCGTGGCGCTGCTGTGTCCCAGTATTAAGACTTGTGGTGCTGCTGTGTCCCAGTGTTAAGCTTTGTGCTGCTGTGTCCCCGTTTTAAGCTTTGTGGAGCTGTGGTGTCCTTGTGTTAAGCTTTGTGGTGCTGTGGTGTCCCAGTGTTAAGCTTTATGGTGCTGTGGTGTCCCAGTGTTAAGCTTTGTGGTGCTGTGGTGTCCCAGTGTTAAGCTTTATGGTGCTGTGGTGTCCCAGTGTTAAGCTTTGTGGTGCTGTGGTGTCCCAGTGTTAAGCTTTGTGGTGCTGTGGTGTCCCAGTGTTAAGCATTGTGCTGCTGTGGTGTCCCAGTGTTAAGCTTTGTGCTGCTGTGTCCCTGTTTTAAGCTTTGTGGTGCTGTGGTGTCCCAGTGTTAAGCTTTGTGGTGCTGTGGTGTCCCAGTGTTAAGCATTGTGGTGCTGTGGTGTCCCAGTGTTAAGCTTTGTGGTGCTGTGGTGTCCCAGTGTTAAGCTTTGTGGTGCTGTGGTGTCCCAGTGTTAAGCTTTGTGGTGCTGTGGTGTCCCAGTGTTAAGCTTTGTGGTGCTGTGGTGTCCCAGTGTTAAGCATTGTGCTGCTGTGGTGTCCCAGTGTTAAGCTTTGTGCTGCTGTGTCCCTGTTTTAAGCTTTGTGTTGTTATTGTTTCCCTGAGGCGTCCCACTCACCAAAAAGTGATGACCAGGCCACACACTAGAGAGAGATGACCAGCCCACACACTAGAGAGAGATGACCAGCCCACACATAAAAAAGTGATGACCAACCAATACATCAGAAAATGATGACCAGTCCACACACCAGAGAGTGACGACCAACCAACTCACCAGAGAGTGATGACCAGCCCACATATCAAAAAGTGATGACCAGCCCAAACACTAGAGAGTGATGACAGCTCACACATCAGAAGGTGATGACCACCCTACACACCAGAAAGTGATGACCAACCTACACATCAGAAAATGGTGACCAGCCCACACATCAGAAAGTGATGACCAGCCCACACACCTGAAAGTGATGACCAGCCCACACACCAGAAAGTGATGATAAGCCCACACACCAGAAAGTGATGACCAGCCACACACACCAGAAAGTGATGACCAGCCTACACACCAGAAGGAGATGACCAGCCCACACCTCAGAAAGTGATGACCTGCCCACACACCAGAAAGTGATGACCAGCCCACACATCAGAAAGTGTAGACCAGCCCACACACCAGAAAGTGATGACCAGCCAACACACCAGAAAGTGATGATCAGCCCACACACCAGAAAGTGATGACCAGCCACACACACCAGAAAGTGATGACCAGCCTACACACCAGAAGGTGATGACCAGCCCACACCTCAGAAAGTGATGACCTGCCCACACACCAGAAAGTGATGACCAGCCCACACACGAGAAAGTGATGAGCAACCCACACACTAGAAAGTGATGACCAACCCACACACCAGAAAAAGTTGACAAGTCCACACACAAGAAAGTGATGACCAGCCCACACACCAGAGACTGATGACCAGCCCACACATCAGAAAGTGATGACCAGCCAAAACATCAGAGTGATGACCAGCCCACACATGAGAAGGTGATGACCAGCCCACATACCAGAAAGTGATGACGAGCCTACACATCAGAAATTGATGACCAGCCCACACTTCAGAAAGTGATGACCAGCCCAATCAACAGAGTGATGACCAGCTCACACATCAGAAAATGATGACCAGCCCACACATCAGAAAATGATGACCAGCCCACACATCAGAAAGTGATGACCAGCTCACATACCTGAAAGTGATAACCAGCCCACACACCGGAAAGTGATGATGAGCCCACACACCAGAAAGTGATGACCAGCATACACACCAGGAAGTGATGAGCACCCTACACACCAGAAGGTGATGACCAGCCCACACACCAGGAAGTGATGACCTGCCCACACATCAGAAAGTGATGATCAGCCAACACACCAGAAAATGATGACCAGACCACACATCAGAAAGTGATGACCAGCTCACATACCTGAAAGTGATAACCAGCCCACACACCGGAAGTGATGATGAGCCCACACACCAGAAAGTGATGACCAGCTTACACACCAGAAAGTGATGAGCACCCTACACACCAGAAGGTGATGACCATCCTACACACCAGAAAGTAATGACTAGCCCACACACCAGAAAGTGATGACCAACCAACACACCAGAAAGTGATGACCAGCCTACACACTATAGAGTGATGATCAGCCCACACACCAGTGAGTGATGACCATCCCACACATCAGAAAGTAATGACCAGCCCACACACCAGTGAGTGATGACCAACTCTACATCAGAGAGTGAGGAATAGCTTACTCACCAGAGAGTGATGACCAGCCCAAACACCAGAGAGTGATGACCAACTCTACATCAGAGAGTGAGGAATAGCTTACTCACCAGAGAGTGATGACCAGCCCAAACACCAGAGAGTGATGACCAGCCCACACACCAGAAAGTGATGAACAGCCCACACACCAGAGAGTGATGACCAGCCCACACACCAGAGAGTGATGACCAGCCCACACACCAGAGTGATAACCATCCCACACACCAGAGAGTGATTACCAACCCGCACACCAGAGAGTGATGACCAACCCGCACACCAGAGAGTGATGACCAGCTCACACACCAGAGTGATGACCAGCCCACACACCAGAGTGATAACCATCCCACACACCAGAGAGTGATGACCAACCCGCACACCAGAGAGTGATGACCAACCCGCACACCAGAGAGTGATGACCATCCCACACACTAGAGAGTGATGACCAGCCCACACACCAGAGAGTGATGACCAGCTCACACACCAGAAAGTGATGACCAACCCACACACCAGAGAGTGATGACACGTCGACGTTCCGGACCGTAACAGAGATGTACCGGACTAAGTCACAAGCCGTCAACACTGAGGGACTAAGCACCCTCACAACTGACAAAACACGAAGTAGCATAATAATTTGTCAATAGTTGAACAGTACTTTCAGCTCACACTGTGTTAGTTGGGTGTTCAGGGGGAAGTTGAAGCAGCGAGAAGGTGCCGGGCCGGATGTAGGCCGCGGGCCGCATTTATATGGGTGACGGGTCGCATGTGGCCCGCGGGCTGTTCGTTTGACCCACATGTGCTAGAGGTTAGAGTCGTTGTGCAATTCTTTTAAAAGTAAAACTATTTAATTTAAATAAATTTTTTTATTTAAAAGTACAAATACACGTCTGAAAACCCCGAGAAACTAAGTCATGTAAGCCATGAAGGAGACCACTAATACTGTGACAACTTGTGTTCCCATATGATGACGGAGCGAGTCCAAGTTTCCCTAAGTTACACCTCAACGTTAAAAGCTAACATTGACTTCGTAAGCAGTCTTAGATGTCATTTGTTTCATTGTCTCCTCTCTTGCTACAGGTCATTCAAGAGAGCACTATCATAACCAACATATACAGTTCAATATTGACAGGTTCTAGTCCTGTTTCACGCCAGCCTCAATGGAGCCAATACCTGCAGTACGTATTTGATTAAACGGCTTCTCCCCCGGTTCTAGCGTGCAAAATTGGACATAATAGCTAAAGAAGCCAATTCCGATAAACTGTACACATCAATGGATTAAAGACTAGTAACCCAACTTCCAAATCAATAGAACCACGAAATTCTCTTATAACCTACTTGAGTCTTAAAACAAATCTATGTCATTACTGATACTTTTGTTTATTTATATATACAAGAGTTTTTACATTCTTATAAAGCCACTTGCACATATAGTATTTCGGGCAGATCATTAATCCCATTTTTCCCTGGCATACGACCCTCCCAATCGTTTAACAACAGGGTACCGATTTTACTGCTGGGTGAACAGAGGCTACAGTTAAAGATTGGCGCCCAGTAAATCCTCCCCCGCCAGAATGCAAACCCTGGCCAAAGCGTTCATGAAGCGTCAGACGAATGCTTTACCACTGCGCCACGGGAACTCTACTGTAAGATCTTTGTCATGTTTCTTATAACATTTTTTTTTAGGGATATTCCTGCGCGGGCCCTAAGCCTCTGGCTGGCCAACTAAGTGTTGCATATTTCTGTTTTACTTTGGCGGTCTATGAGTATTTATGACTCGTATCGTCGCATCGGTAAGATTTTGCCCCATGTATTTAACAACTGCTTCAGCTCTACGGGCTTACCATAGCCCGTGCTGCTTGGAACTTTTTGTTTCAAGTAGCGAATCTTTAACAACAACAACTTCTGCTCTGTTGAATCTTAGTTGAAATATTATTGGGTTTGCAACTGTGCACTGTGTTAGATAATGTTCCAGTGGTCTGTCGGGCATTTCTTCACAGTGCTGACATTTCCTCTCATCTTCTGGAACCTGTATTTTTATAATTAAAAGGATACAGGATTAACTAAAATTGTCATAACATCAAAGGGTCATAATTACTCTGAGAGGAAATATTATATATAGGAATTCTTCATGTCCATATTTGTAGCTGTGAAAATTATAAATGAACAAAGATTTATACACTGCAAGATGTCACTGGTACGCTGCAAGATAATAATTAATAATAAATACATATTGCAGCACTTCTCTAGTAAATGCAAAGCGCTAAGCATTGGAGGTTTAGGAGGAGAAGGTGGTTTGAAACACTTAATAATTATGAGGCTAGTTAGGAGATGGAACGTAGTGAGGCATCAAATACTGGAAATATACTTCATATTTTGCTACAATTACAACCTGTCCTCCGGAAATGATAGTACTTATAATAAACCATTTGGTCGGAAGTACGTAAATGTAATGATGGACTGCCAGTAAACCACTTTTGTACTATTAATTTTGGAGTCCGGATAAATAAAAGGTAAAACCAAGCTTAAATATTCCTAGGCCTGGTATAGCACATATATGTACTGCGTTAGTCCTAAGATAGCGTGAAATAGGTTTAGGATGGTTAGGAGAGCTTAGATTAGGCTAGGTTAGGCTAGGTTAAGTCATATACGTATGTTGCGGTTTAAAAAAAATCTGGATTGTCTAAATTCAATAATACAAAATTCCACTCCATAGTGGTTCATCCCTACATATTGGTACGTTTCATCTAAAGATTATCATAGATACTTTCATTTTAGGAGGATGAACTGTATAAGTTTACTCTTTATAGCACCTATGTGGGTAGTGTCATATTGATGGAGTTGATTAATGATTAATTTAAAAATCCGAGAGAATGTGCTAGAGCTTACTGCAAGTAAGTATTAAGTACAAAGATTAAGTACACAATATCAACAATAGCAGCATACTACCCGGCCTAACACATATAAACATCGCAATAACCATACAAACACATAATAAAAAATCTCCACTATTCACAACCGGCCATCACCACCACCACAACCACTACTACCAACACTAAGGCTGAGCCCACTACCCCTTAGCATCAAACAACGCTTCCAGGCTGACAAAAATACCCTCACCATGGCGCCTGTGTGACCTTGTTATACACAAAACAAAGCTGGAGAGAATAAAGAGGTATGACAACTAATTTGCCTCAGAACTGAGGGGGTTGACTTACGAAGAAAGGCGTGGAATTTATCCTGATTTAATTTGAGGAGAGAACTGGTAGAGCAAATATGACTACAGCTTACAAAGGTGAGATCGGGGTTGACGGAATATATATGGACAGAGTATTAGGGATAATTGGTACACAAACAAGGTAAAACAGGAACTAAACTGAGCAGCCAAAGAAAGCACAGAGGCTAAAGAAACCATTTTTTCAGTGTAAACATTGCAACAAAATAAATATTCTGTTCCAAGAATTAAGGTGAAGTGATGGAGGCAGACATCAAACAGTGTCAAACATAGATACGAATGAACCCAATAAGCTTGTAACCTTTAAAACATGTTAAACGAAAGTTAAGAGGCGAGACCCAAGATCTGAAGCCCTGAGATGCACAATTAGGCTCGTATCCCCACCTCAGTCATACTAACCATACAAACACATAAAAACCAGTTCCTAACTCTCGCAGTTAACTTCAGATTTATTGTTCGGGAAATTATATAAACTTTGACGAAGGCTAGTCATACCACAAAAGGTTACAGACCAGGAGTGTTGGTCTTCTAACGTTACAGACAAGGAGAGTGTTGGCCTTCTAATGTTACAGACCAGGAGTGTTGGTCTCAACCACCTTCCCTCTCCTTCACCACCTTCACTCTCCTTCACCTCCTTCCCTCTCCTTCACCTCCTTCCCTCTCCTTCACCTCCTTCCCTCTCCTTCACCACCTTCCCTCTCCTTCACTACCTTCCCTCTCCATCACCACCTTCACCCTCCTTCCCTCTCCTTCACCACCTTCCCTCTCCTTCACCACCTTCCCTCTCTTTCACCACCTTCCCTCTCCTTCACCACCTTCCCTCTCCTTCACCACCTTCCCTCTCCTTCACTACCTTCCATTCCCTTCCCCACCTTCCCTCTCCTTCACCACCTTCCCTCCCCTTCACCACCTTCCCTCTCCTTCACTACCTTCCATTCCCTTCCCCACCTTCCCTACCCTTCATCGCTATGGATGATACAGACGTCCAACACCAACAGTCTATAGACTGTTCACCGTCGAGTGCGCTGTGTTTCTGTGTGCGAGAACAGAGAGATTGACAGAGTTGTCGGACAATGAGAAACGAGACTTTACTGAGTTATGAGCTGTGGTGAGGCTCCTCTTGGTTACGGCATTAACTTTACACATAGTCGGTGTGGATTGGGGCTGCAAATCGGATATTAACTATAATATGAAGGGTTTGAGGCTTGGGACATGTATACATGTTGCTAACATTAGAGTCGCTGAAAAACCTCACCTGCCACAGTTGCCAACACCGCCTCCACCCCCAGGAAGCAGCCCGTGACAGCTGACTAACACCCAGGTACCTATTTTACTGCTAGGTAACAGGGACATAGGGTAAAAGAAACTCTGCCCATTGTTTCTCGCCGGCGCCCTGGATCGACCCCGGGACCACAGGATCACAAGTCCAGCGTGCTGTCCGCTCGGCCGACCGGCTCCTTATGGTTTACCTACAGTTCATTCTCACGCTATGTTTGTAAAATGTTGATTCTCACTACTGGTTTCTGTCTACGATGGGGAGTCTCAGCAAGATTGCTTGTGTGCTTGAGTTAGTACTGGTCGGAGTGCTCGGGTGGCGAGAGAAGCCCACTAGCTGGTGAACTGTAACAAAGGAGGACTCAGTATCCTGCGACATTGTTTAGATAATCCGGCAAGATTTCTTATTCTAGGTCGTCAGATGCTGAGCAGACACCGAGGCCACAGAGTCTGACGGGGAAAGTAACTTGTTTCCAAATTACAATTCGTAACATATGTCAGAGATCTTGTTGGTAAACAGATAAGTAATCAGATAAGTAATGTCTATACCATTTGTTATACTATGTTCTGTGTACATTTAAGATCAATCACCTGTTGTCTACGACTTTCCCCGATTCACTTCTCTATACGATTTCGACAGCAACAATAACGCCTCATGAAACTGCTAAACGAAGAGTTGATGACGATGTTAATTAATTTTCCACCACATGAAAACTGTAATTTACCTTTCAGTTGCACATTGTGTTGGACAGAAACAGATAGTATTCGGGGCAGACTATGGTAATCATTTTTTCAGCGCTAAGTGCGAATTCTGCAAAATTCATGCAATAAAAACAGGATAATAATAATAAAAGAGTTTGCATCATTTGATTTACTTGCGCCTTGCTGAATAAATCAGAGAACTAATTAGGTCGCTTGCAATGAATTTTGCAATTACTTGCGCCCACCACATTGTGACTTACAGCCAGAACTTTATATAAACTATGAAAAAAAAATCCGGTTACAATTAAACTTTTGCATTTAGTGAAAGTTATAATTAAATTTTCACTCTGACGCAAATAACCAGAGTGGAAATTCAGTGTCCCTGTTCATACACGTAATAATATCACTAAACTTTAGTCTGGCAGCTGCTACGGCAGTTAAACGCTTAGCAGACTTTGCTTCAATTGTCCGGCCTCGTGAAAAGCCAACTTTAACTCAGCTCTGCAACTTCTGCTATCACTGCACAACGAAAATCATGTTGCAATATTTGCTTTGTCGTTGATCCTCAACTTTTCTTAAGAAACATGAAAGGTTCATTGTTCTTAAATGTTTTTGTTACGTGTCCTTGCTATCATGTCTCTCTCACTCTTGTCTTTCAAATGGTTGATTTATCAGAAGTTTAGGAGACAAATTATTTAAAGTTCAGAAATTAGGCAATTTGAAGAGAGATGAATTGCTTAATAAACCTTTTCATAGACTCAGATGGTCAGGGTTGACCCAGGTCAGGGATGGCCATGGTCAGGGATGGCCACTGTCAGGGATAACAAAGGTCAGGGATGGCCATGGTCAGGGATAACAAAGGTCAGTGATGGCCATGGTCAGGGATGGCCACGGTCAGGGATAACAAAGGTCAGGGTTGGCCATGGTCAGGGATAACAAAGGTCAGGGATGGCCATGGTCAGGGATGGCCACAATCAGGGATAACAAAGGTCAGGGATGGGCATGGTCAGGGATGGCCACGGTCAGGGATACCCAAGGTCAGGGATGGCCATGGTCAGGGATAACAAAGGTCAGGGATGGCCATGGTCAGGGATGGCCATGGTCAGGGATGGCCATGGTCAGGGATGGCCATGGTCAGGGATGGCCATGGTCAGGGATGGCCATGGTCAGGGATGGCCATGGTCAGGGATGGCCATGGTCAGGGATGGCCATGGTCAGGGATGGCCATGGTCAGAGATGGCCATGGTCAGGGATAACAAAGGTCAGGGATGGCCATGGTCATGGATGGCCAAGGTCAGGGAAAACAAAGGTCAGGGATGTCCATGGTCAGGGATGGCCACGGTCAGGGATACCCAAGGTCAGGGATGGCCATGGTCAGGGATGGCCATGGTCAGGGATAACAAAGGTCAGGGATGGCCATAGTTAGGGATAACAAAGGTCAGGGATGGCCATGGTCAGGGATGGCCAAGGTCAGGGATGGCCATGGTTAGGGATGGCCAAGGTCAGGGATGGCTAAGGTCAGGGATGACCAATGTTAGGGCTAGCCATGATCAGGGAGAGCCAAGGTCAGGGATGGTCAAGGTTAGGGATGGCCATGATCAGGGATGGCCAAGACCAGGTAAGACCAAGGTCAGGGATGGCCATGGTCAGGGATGGCCAAGGTCAGGGATGGTCAAGGTTAGGGATGGCCATGATCAGGGATGGCCAAGATCAGGTATGACCAAGGTCAGGGATGGCCAAAGTTAGGGCTGGCCATGATCAGGGATGGCCAAGGTCAGAGATGACCAAGGTTAGGGCTAGCCATGATCAGGTATAGCCAAGGTCAGGGATGGTCAAGGTTAGGGATGGCCATGATCAGGGATGGCCAAGATCAGGTATGACCAAGGTCAGGGATGGCCATGGTCAGGGATGGCCACGGTCAGGGATAACCAAGGTCAGGGATGGCCATGATCAGGGATGGCCATGGTCATGGATGGCCACGGTCAGGGAAAACAAAAGTCAGGGATGTCCATGGTCAGGGATGGCCACGGTCAGGGATGGCCATGGTCAGGGATAACAAAGGTCAAGGATGGCCATGGTTAGGGATAACAAAGGTCAGGGATGGCCATGGTCAGGGATGGCCAAGGTCAGGGATGGCCATTGTTAGGGATGGCCAAGGTCGGGGATGGCCAAGGTCAGGGATGGTCAAGGTTAGGGGTGGCCATGATCAGGGATGGCCAAGATCAGGTATGACCAAGGTCAGGGATAGCCAAAGTTAGGGCTGGCCATGATCAGTCATGGCCAAGGTCAGGGATGACCAAGGCTAGCCATGATCAGGGATAGCCAAGGTCAGGGATGGTCAAGGTTAGGGATGGCCATGATCAGGGATGGCCAAAATCAGGTAAGACCAAGGTCAGGGATGGCCATGGTCAGGGATGGCCAAGGTTAGGGATGGTCAAGGTTAGGGATGGCCATGATCAAGGATGGCCAAGATCAGGTATGACCAAGGTCAGGGATGGCCAAAGTTAGGGCTGGCCATGATCAGGGATGGCCAAGGTCAGGGATGACCAAGGTTAGGGCTAGCCATGATCAGGGATAGCCAAGGTCAGGGATGGTCAAGGTTAGGGATGGCCATGATCAGGGATGGCCAAGATCAGGTATGACCAAGGTCAGGGATGGCCATGGTCAGGGATGGCCAAGGTCATGGATGGCCAAGGTCAGAAACGGCCAAGGTCAGAAATGGCAAAGGTTAGGGATGACCTTGGTCAGGGAGGGCCATGGTCAGGGAATGCCAAGGTCTGGGATGGCCAAGGTCTGGGATGGCCAATATCAGAGATGGCACAGGTCAGAGATAGCTGAGGTCAGGGATGGACAAAATCAGGGATGACCCAGGTCAGAGATTGCCAAGATCTGGGATGGTCATGGTTAGGGATGACTAAGGTCAGGGTTGGTCAAGGTCGGTGATGATCAATATTAAGGATGAACAAGGTCAATGATTAGAAAGATCAGAAAAGGCAAATGTTAGTGTAAGCAAAAGCCAGTGTTGACAAAGGTCCGTGTTGACAAAGGTCCGTGTTGACAAAGGTCAGTGTTGACAAAGATACGTGTTGACAAAGGTCCGTGTTGACAAAGGTCTGTATTGATAAAGATCTGCGTTGACAAAGGTCTATGTTGTCAAAGGTCTGTGTTGACAATGGTCAGTGTTGACAAAGGTCCGTGTTGACAAAGGTCCTTCTTGACAAAAGACCGTGTTGACAAAGGTTCGTGTTGACGAAGATTTGTGTTGACAAAGGTCTATGTTGTCAAAGGTCTGTCTTGACAAAGGTCTGTGTTGACAAAAGTCCATGTTGACAAAGGTCCGTGTTGACAAATGTCAGTGTTGACAAAGGTCTGTGTTGACATAGGTCCGTGTTGTCAAAGTAATTAAGTAATTATCAAAACAATGCACCAAGCCGGGAAGGCTATGTAGCACCATCAAATTTGCGGAATAATCAGATGGTGCTAAATATCACCAAGGATGCCAATATGAGAACAGAAACGTATGAGGCGAACGATATCAAAAGTATCCGATTCACCAAGAATTCTATCGAGGGACAAGTGACCGCGAGGGATGGTCGGAAAGCAAGACACACGTTCGTCGTGGAAGTCAGGACATTGAACAAGGATATGCACAACTGTAGGAGGGACAATGTAGTTTGGACAATAAGTTGCAGGGCCGTGCTACATTAACCACAGCCGGTTAGGATGGTGGGAAGAAGGCCACAGGGACACACTGCTCTTGAGAGTATGCAGTTTGTTACCAGTAACAGAAGACCAACAACCCTGCCAACGGGCAAGGATGGAGGAATGAATAACCAGGTAAAAGTCGGAAGAAGGAATAGCTTTACGGGAGATGGGACAAGTGCGGATAGTTTCCTTAGTGAAGCGTCCACATGCTCATTGGTTGAGACGCCAATATGGCTGGGAACGCAGCAAAACTCTATTGTCTTAAAACTACTGGAGATAAGAAAGAGCCAATGTTGAATCTCGACTACTACCGGATGGACCGGATTAAAGGACTCCAGAGCCATGAGGGCACTGCGAGAGTCAACTACAATCACAAAGGAGGATTGACAGCGAGAAAGCAGTAGACGAAGTGCATAGAGAAAAGCATAAAGTTCTGTCATGAAGATGCTTGTCTCCGAAGGCAGGCGACACATATAAGTGTGGTCAGGAAATACAACAGAGTAGCCAACTCCGTTTGCAGACTTAGACCCATCGAAGATGGAAATGGAGCTAGAGTGTGAAGAAAAGTGTTCAAGGAAAAGGCATTTCAGAACTGTAGGAGGGGTAAAAACTTTAGTGATGTGGGTCAGGGATTTACAAAATTTAGGAAGGGGGAGACCATTCACAGGGGCAAGGAAAGAACAACACTGGCAGAAATATTAGTAATACTAACCGAAAGAAATTTTTGCAGGCGAGACAACTGGACAGAAAGAGGGAAGTGGTGAAGGGGAACAGAAACTACAGGAGGTGTTAAAGTTAAAGCACGACATAGGCGAGAGTGAGGGTGTTGTAAGGACCGCGTTACGCAGCGAAGACAGTAGCGATCATTGTGGTCCTGGAGAGATAGGAAGCAAGTGTCAACATACAAGCTGAAAGTTGGAGTCGAATGAAAGGCACCAGAGATGAGGTGCAACCCAGTATGGTGCAAAGCATCAAGACGGTGAAGAGTAGAAGGAGAAGCAGACGAGTAACCATAATTGAGCTTAGACAGTACGAAAGAGGAAAGTAAAGAGAGGGACATGCGCCTATCTGCTCCTGAAGAAGTATGGGAAAAAAACTTAAAAAGGTTAAGGGCCTTAGAGCATTCAACTCTAAGAGATATGGGGTGACCAAGACAAACGAGTGTCAAAGATTAACCCCAAAGACTAGTAAAAGTCCGAGTACTTTTACTTTTTTCCGAGTAAAAGTCATAACACAAGTCTTAGTTGCAGAGAACTTAAAGCCATGATTGGTGGCCCCTAGACGACACGGCATCAATCACAAGTTGAAGCCGCCGTTGAAGGAGGTGTGAATCATCAGTTCGACAGCAGAGGGTAAGATCGTCGACATGGAGAGCGGAGAAGACGCCAGAGGTAAGGGAGGAAAGAACACCGTTGAGGGCAACCAGAAAAAGAGCAGTGCTCAGAACACTACTGTTGGGATTGAGTACTACAGATGTTGGAGGTAGCATGTTTGGAGCAGATGCTCTTTTGTTTATGATCTTGTTAATAATATTTCATGTACCTGATAATTGTTTTGTTGTTGTTATTGGCGGAGAATAAAGACCATGTGGACGAAGATTGTTTGCCTGACCAAAACCATAACAGTGGCGACGAGAATTAAACATCGCTGGCAGAGAGCCTGGGTACGAGACGTGGTGTAAGGATCAAGACAGAGCAGGGTACGTCGTGTGGACGAGTTGACGCTTCGCATATAACAGTGGAGTGTGTTACACCGTGGCCATGGCTACCATGTCAATCGAGCCGTTTAACACTGCCAAGATCTCGTTGGACCTGTGGCTCAGCCTGCTGGAAGCAAACTTTCAGTACCGGGAGATTAAGGAGGATGCCACCAAGAAAGCGGTACTCTTAGTTTCACTGGGGTCTGAAGCATATAGTGTTCTCGGAAATTTGTGTGCACCTGAGCTACCGCACACGAAGACCTATGTAACCTTGATTGCTTTGCTTAAACGTCGGTATGTGGTGAAACCATCATATCACAGGAGTTTGATGGATTTCCAGAAGAGGACGAAAAAGCAGCAGGAGTCCGTACAGGATATATTTGTGGAATTGAAGGCTTTGGCTAACCACTGCAACTTCGGAGCACAGTTGGACGGCAGGGTTAGGGACCAGTTGTTCATGGCAGTGGAAAAGGAGAATTATTTCCCTAACCTGGTGGCAGAAAATTTGGATCTACAATCGATGACTTCATGGACAGTGCTCGAGAAGATAATGAACCTGGAAAGGGCTTTTGGAAGTAAGACTTCTACTCAGGAAATTATGGTCGTACAGAGCCAGACCAGATGTACACACTGTGGATACAAGCACATAAGTAGCTAGTGCAAGTTTCGTGCATATATATGCAACTTTTGTAACAAGGAGGGACACTTGCAGAGAGTGTGTAGGGAATATCTGAACAGGAACAACAAGGCCTGGGAGAGGAGACGACCAGGGAATGCAGGAAGAAGAGGTAGTGGTACTGTGGTCAAGGCAGTAGAGGAAGGTAACCAGTCTGAAGAAGCTGCAGGTGAGGAAAACCGACTATATTCGGTGAAAGAAAAGGTATGTTCAGTGAAGTCACAAGTGGTGAATTTTGTAATTAATGGGAAGTTAGTTCCCTTGGAACTGGACACTGGTGCTGCAGTGTCAACATTGTCTAGAGATTGGGCAGATACCTTGCAATTGAATGTAAAACCAGGTAAAAAATCTTTAAGTGCTTATGATAATGTACCGATTAAGGTCTATGGCAAGTTGTCGGCAAAAGTAGGTTATAATGGAAAAGAAATTGTCCAGGATTTTTATGTAGTGGATTCACATAATCCCAGCCTATGTGGTAAGGATCTCATGGAAAAAGTGGGAATTTTCTTGGCGGGCCTAGATGAATTGTCGATATTTAAAACAATTAAAAGTGCCGAACAAATGTTAGTCAAATATTCAGTGGAGGTAAATAAGCCAATTAATAGCATGGTGGCAAAAATTCACCTGAAAAGTGGTGCTTCACCTAAATTTTTCAAGGCAAGAACAGTGCCGTTTCATTACAAGCAATTGGTAGAATCAGCCCTGGAAAAGCATGTGGCAGAAGGCATCTTAGAGCCAATTACACATAGTGAGTGGGCAGCCCCAATTGTACCAGTGTTGAAGGCAGATCGGAAATCCTTGAGAATCTGTGCAGACTTCAAAGAACTGAACTACCGCATACACCGTGAGAAGTACCCTTTACCTAAGATAGATGAGTTGTTGTCAGTGGTCTGCAAGGGAGCAATTTTTTCTAAGATTGACCTGAAAGATGCTTACTTGCAAATTCCTGTTGAGGAGGAGAGCCAGAAATTGTTAGTGATTAATACCCACAAGGGGTTATTTAAGTATAAAAGACTTCCTTTTGGACTCTCCTCGTCTCCAGCAATTTTTCAGAGATTCATGTTCCAGTTGTTAGTTAACATTGAAGGTGTGGCTAGTTTTTTAGATGACATTATTGTATATAGGGAGAATGAGGAAGTGCATGATGCTAGATTAGAACAAGTTTTGAATCTTTTGCAAAAGCACAATGTGAAGATTAATAAGGGAAAAACAACGTTGAAGACCAAGGCCATTGAATATCTGGGGTACCATATTTCAGGTAAGGGCTTTACTCCTTCTCACAAAAATGTAGCTGCTATAATAGATGCCCCAGCTCCAACATCAGTTGGGGAAGTACAGTCTTTTGTTGGGATGGTTACATATTTCTGTAAGTTCGTGAAGAACTTTTCAACAAAATTAGCACCCTTGTATGAATTGTTGAAAAAAGGGGCTAGATTTAAGTTGGCAGCAAGAGAGGAAAATGCATTCAGGAATATTAAGCAAGAATTGATCAATTCTCCAGTGCTCACTAATTTTACAGGTACACTCCCGTTAAAACTGGAGGTAGAGGCTTCCCCAGTAGGAGTGGGTTGTGTATTATTACAGGAAGTAGATGGTCAGGATAAAGTAGTATATTTTGCAAGCAAGAAATTATTTCCTGCGGAACAGAATTATTCTCAGTTAGATAAAGAAGCCTTAGCTTTGGTATATGCTGTAAAAAAACTGAGGTATTTTCTGCTGGGGAGGAAATTTCTTGCTAGAACAGATCATAAACCCCTGCTAGGATTGTTTGGCAGAGGTAAGCAGATTCCAGTTAATGCCAATGCTAGAATTCAAAGATGGGCATTACTACTCTCTCAGTTTGAATATGATTTAGAGTTTAAGCCAGGCAAGGATAATGTAGTAGCTGATGCATTAAGCAGATGCCTGTGACAGAAGAATTAAATTCCAGTATTCCAGTAGAGTATGTTAACCTGGTGGAATCTATGTCTTTTGAGGATATTTCATTCCAGACTATTAGGAAGGCAACTGGTAGAGATCCTAAATTAAGAATGTTGTTGAAAAATGTCAAATATGGTTGGAATGATAATTTGTTATTGTCAGAGTATGCTGCAGTGAAGGCTGACCTTAGTATTCACCAGGATGTACTCTTGTATAGGAATAGAGTGGTGGTGCCTGGGGAACTGAGATGTAAGATTTTGAAACAGCTGCATGTAGGCCATAATGGCATAAATGCTATGAAAGCAGAAGCTAGAAGTTGGGTTTGGTGGCCAAAAATAGACCAGGATATTGCTGAGGTAACAAAAAATTGTCATATTTGCTTTAAGAATTATCAGAAACCCCAGGCCCCAGTACTTTCTTGGCCATGCACTGGAAAACCCTGGTCTAGACTTCATGTAGATAATGCGGGACCTATGGATAATAAATATTACCTAGTGGTGGTGGATTCATACACCAAATTTCTGGATGTGCATGTGTGTAATTCCACCACATCATCTGTAACTCGTGAATTACTAAGGAAAACATTTTGTAATTTTGGATTGCCAGACATAATTGTCTCAGACAATGCTCCTTATTTTGTTTCTGTGGAAATGTAGGATTTTTTTTCGGAAAAATGGTATTAAACATATAACACCTGCCCCCTATAATCCTTCTTCAAATGGTCTAGCAGAGAGAGCAGTGAGATCCTTGAAAGAAGGGTTAAAGCGGTTTACGGAAGGTACTATTAATACAAGGCTTTGTAGATTTTTATATAATCAAAGGAAAACTGTTCATTCTACTACTGGTAAATCTCCTTCTGAATTACTGTTTAATAGACACTTTAAAGTGCACATGGAAGCAGTAAAGACAGATCCCAATTGTGACGATAATCTCCTTCAAGAGATTGAGCCTGCTCTTCCCTCCAAAGTTCGTCACACATACATCTATATACAACTACTATGGAAGAAATATTCAACAACGACAACAACATCTCCAAGGTTTGCCAGAGAGCAAAACGTATGCAGCCAGGAACACCTGCTCCACCTCGAACCACCAAACTACCTGTCTTGTCGCCTGCTCCTCGCTGATTGGCTGCGAGTCCAGCTGTAACTGCACTCCACCCACCATACTACTTGATGTCTGGGGCCGCCACGACCTCAGTCCTCAGAATATCCTGTGCTTTCGACAAGTTAACACATCTCGTTGGTAGACTAAGCCCCAGGCTTACGTGTACTAAGAGAAGTGATAGCTTGAAGCCAATATTCCTGCACCTATTTACTTTATTTGCCATACTCTTGTTATTTGCTCACTTGTCTTAACGTAACTTTTCATTTTGCCATTTGATTATTCTTACTACTTTGATTGATTTTATTATACGAATTTGTATGTCCATTTTATTCATGTTTTGCTTTCTTTAACGTAATTAAAATTTCTTTGTTAAAATTTACTTGTGTTTTGTGTGTCTTCTCCTTACCTTACCACAGACGAAGTTCCAGAATTTTTATTTTTTTTTTATATGTGACGAGGCCATACCCCTAGCTTTTGAACAGCCGAACACCAACGCGTTACCGTCACATATTATATGGGGGCCTGTCCTAGGAGCTTCACTCAGGTACTGGTGCCAAGTGGTAATTAATGGTAAGCGTATTTAACTTTGTTAACGTAGCTTTTACTATTTTTCATATTCAATTTCATTTTTTATATGGTGCGGTGTATTGTGCATTACGAGAGTAGCATATGGTGAAGGTGAGACAACTTTGGATTACGTGGTGACTGTAGGCCGCAGTCATACTCTTAATTGGTCATCTCTCCCTCCGTGTTATTACTCGTGTTTACCATCTTTGTCCCTTGGATATTTCTCATTTTTGACAGATCATCATATTGGTACCCTGGTACTGTGGTCTGCCCCGGGTCAAGTGCACCTAATCTTCTGCAATCTGACTGTAGGAGGACAAAGAGGGCCATAGTTCCTCTAGCTCGAACTTTAGTTGCTGAATTGGGACCTCAGCAGCAGTTCTCGTCACCAGTTGACACCTCGCACCCCTACACGTCAGTCAGAGATGATGATACATACAACGGTAGGGAATTAGCTTACTTTTTCAGAGCACAAAAGTTCGCTAATTCTGTAAGTATCATATTAACTTCAGTAGGAAAAACTTGCTTTATGTCCAATAGAGACTCGGCAAGGTATGCCTACATCCTTGGACTACCAATTTTACTCTTGAGGCAATTAACTGTTTCATTTGTTTTCGAAACTCTGTTTCATTTGTTAGTAGGACTTTCTTGCCCTTATCCTCTTACATGAGTACCGGGTACAAGATTTCCTGTGCCCTTGATTTAAATTAATCATTTAACATCTTGTACTTAACTTTAATTGTTAAAGATTCCACAGGATAGGTACCAGTTGCCACGTTGTTTCTGAATGTTTCTGACATTCACTATAACTGAATATTCGTTGTACATTTATTTGCTAATTTCACCATGTTTCATCTCCAAGCTTTCCGTGCAGATCCAGCAGGTGAAATAGGGACTTTAAGTCGTGCCAAGAGGACTGAATTACAAACTCTTGCACATGAGAACCAACTAGAAGTTCCCTACCAAGCCAACAAAAATGACCTACACAACTTGTTGCTGGATCACTATTTAGAGCAAGGTACGATAGACTCTGAAACTCATGAAACTTACTATATTGCAGATAAAACTGATTTGGCAACGATGAAACTCAAATTGGAGCTGGCCAAGATTGAACGTGAGCAGCAAAGGGACGCCTTCGAACAACAAAGGGAAGCAGCTGCCATACGAACAGAAGAACAAGAACGTGAGATTGCGTTACTCCGTGAACGTGAACGGATACAGCTTGAAACAAAACAACGCGAGTTGGAGATGCAACGTGAACATGACAAGCAACAAGCGACTCTGGCTCTAGAGTGTCGTCAACGAGAATACACGTTGGAAACTTCACACCTCGCTCAACGCCAGCAAGCTACTGCCAATCTTCCCGTCAGTTTTAATATATCACATGCAAGTAAGTTAATGCCATCCTTTGTAGAAGCAGAAGTTGATGTGTTTTTCACCACCTTTGAAACCCTTGCTAATCAACTAAGTTGGCCTGTCGACCAATGGGCCACACTTCTCAGAGTCCATCTTACAGGCAGAGCTGCAGTCACACTCAGTACTTTGGCGTCTGAGAATGATTACCAGACTCTGAAACAAGCAGTGTTGGACGCCTACCTCCTCTCTACAGAAAGTTATCGAAGGAAATTCCGTGACCACCTGAAGGCAAGTACCACTACCTTCCTCGAGTTTGCTAACACAAAACGGAGATATTTCATGAAATGGCTGGAAGCAGCACATGTCTCTACTTTTACAGAACTCGTCAACCTGATGCTAGTTGAAGAATTCTTGAGGCGTGTGCCGCCTCCTGTCCGTCTCTACTTAGCAGATAAAGAAGAAACCGACTACCTGAAGTGTGCTAAGTCGGCTGACACTTACAGCCTCATCCACCGGCTGACACCCGAACCATCCTCCAGTAAGAAGTCGTGGTACAGCTACGAGAAAGTGAGCACCGATCAAGCTGGCTCGCAATTGTACTGCAAGTATTGTAGACTCTATGGACATACCATAGACAAGTGTGGTAAGTCTCAATACAAGGGAACCACTGACCCACAGAAACCCAAACCAACTCCTCCTAAGTCCGGTAAGCCTGTGATGAATGTTGGTGTTAATGTTAATGATCTTTCTCTTTTCAGTAACCACCTGTATACTGGAACTGTCTCTGCCAACGGTTCAAATCCGGAGGGACGTTTCAAATTGAAGATCTTGAGGGACACAGCGGCTCTTCAATCGATCATCTTGAAGTCGGCTGTGCCCAACATCGTCTACACCGGAGAAACTGTCTTCATCACTGACCTCACTGCTACCACTCCATACCCTCTCGCCAGAGTCCACCTGGATTGTCCCTACGTGAACGGAGAAGTCCAAGTCGCCGTCAGGGAAAAGCCTTTTCCCATGCCTGGAGTGCAACTTCTCCTAGGCAACGACTTGGCAGAAGACATGCAACCGACCAACCTGATCGTCATGGACAAACCCCAGGTGTGTACCTCTGTGCCAATTAATCCTATTCTAGCGTATGTTCCAGCAGAGGTTCAAGAGTGATGAAGTTTCTCCTCCTGTTCTCGTGACCACCCGTGCACAAGCCGCACGTCCACAGCCAGCTGACTCTACTGCTACCGCTGTCCCTCAAGACCCTCAGAAACTACCCCCGAATCTGACCAAGTTGGAGTTCCGTGAGTTGCAGAGGGAAGATCTTACTTTAACACCATTGTTTTTCCAGGCTGAGACTCAACCCGACAGTATTCCTGGGTTCTTCCTAGAGAACGACTTGCTCTACCGCAGATATAGACCCAGTAAACTGAAGGAGGAGGACGATTGGGCCAACATCGAACAACTTGTGATTCCTACCAGCCTGCGGCCCACTATTCTACACCTGGCCCACGGAGCACTCTCCCACTACGGCATCAACAAGACTTACCATGGAATTCGTCAAGACTACTACTGGCCAGGTATGGTAAATAGCGTCAAACAGTACGTAAAACAGTGTCATACATGTCAGATGGCAGGCAAACCGAACATCTCCATTCCCAGAGCGCCACTGATTCCCATACAGGTGCCTGCGGAACCTTTCCACAGACTTATAATAGACTGTGTTGGTCCTTTACCTCGGAACAGTTCAGGTAACGCCTATATCTTAACCATCCTGTGTCCTACCACCAGATTTCCCATAGCAGTTCCAGTGAAGAACATCACGGCTGCTACGGTTGTAAAACATCTATTGAAGATCTTCACTCAATACGGATTTCCCAGGGAGATTCAGAGCGACTGTGGTACCAACTTCACCAGTGATCTCTTCAAAAGGACACTGGAGGAGTTCAACATCAAACAGGTATTGTCCAGCCCCTATCATCCTGCTTCACAGGGTTCTCTTGAACGTAGTCATCAGACTATCAAAGCACTCTTGAAAAAGTTTTGTAGTGAAACCTCTAAGGATTGGGATAAGCAAATCGACCTTATAATGTGTATTTACAGAAGTCTTCCCAATGAGTCCCTAGGAGTATCTCATGAGATGCTCTACGGCCGTAAGTGCCGTACTCCCCTTAAGGCTTTCAAAGACTCTCTCCGAGATGCCACCTTCAGTGAGCATCAGAATGTGCCCCAGTTTCTTCAAAACCTTCAACACATTCTAGAGAGAGTCCACCGTTTTGCCCATGATAATCTATTGAAAGCCCAGGAGAGGATGAAGACTCATTACGACCAGACCAGCAAAGTACGAAAATTTAAGCCAGGAGACTTCATTCTAGCATACTTCCCTATCCCAGGTTCACCTTTACAAAACAGGTTTTCAGGACCCTACCGCGTCAAAGAGTGCAGAAATAACAACAACTACGTTATAGAGACTCCAGATAGGCGGCGGAAAATCCAGCTGTGCCACGTCAACCTCCAGAAGCAATATAATGGTACTCCTCCCACTGTCCTGATTAACTGTTCTACCTTCACAGAACCCTACAACCACAGTGAGACCTTCCCAGCTTCTCCTCCCGAAAGCACTGACAAGGAGTCAGCGCTTTCTAATTCCGAAATCCTTAATGATCTTCCCAAATACTTTCAGGATAATAATCGTGCTCCTTTGCCCTATTCTAATTCCACTCTCACCTCGTCAGATAAGCCCTTCATCCTCCATGTCGACGCCAGTGGTACCGACGTTGGTGGTGTCGTGATGCAGCAACGAGGCGAGGAGAATACACCTGTCAGCGACTATTGCTACAAGGAACTACGGAACAATTGGCAAGGAGCTACTCTTCATCATCCTGAAGCTCCAGCACTTCACTCCACACCTGAAAAGTGCTTGGTCTACCATCAACACGGACCACACCACCCTACACCTCCTGCAGCACGCCCACTTCTCATCTCAACGTCTTCTACTATGGGCTTGCTAACTGCAGAAATTCAACCTGGAGACACGCTATACCAAGATTCCGACAACATCTTAGCCCATGATCTCTCCAGAGTTTATGAAGTAGAAGCGACTCCATCTATTACTCCACCACATAACGACGTACTTCTTCCAGAACCGCAGGCTTCGGGGGAGAGTTGTGACGATAATCTCCTTCAAGAGATTGAGCCTGCTCTTCCCTCCAAAGTTCGTCACACATACATCTATATACAACTACTATGGAAGAAATATTCCACAACGACAACAACATCTCCAAGGTTTGCCAGAGAGCAAAACGTATGCAGCCAGGAACACCTGCTCCACCTCTAACCACCAAACTACCTGTCTTGTCGCCTGCTCCTCGCTGATTGGCTGCGAGTCCAGCTGTAACTGCACTCCACCCACCATACTACTTGATGTCTGGGGCCGCCACGACCTCAGTCCTCAGAATATCCCGTGCTTTCGACAAGTTAACACGTCTCGTTGGTAGACTAAGCCCCAGGCTTACGTGTACTAAGAGAAGTGATAGCTTGAAGCCAATATTCCTGCACCTATTTACTTTATTTGCCATACTCTTGTTATTTGCTCACTTGTCTTAACGTAACTTTTCATTTTGCCATTTGATTATTCTTATTACTTTGATTTTATTATACGAATTTGTATGTCCATTTTATTCATGTTTTGCTTTCTTTAACGTAATTAAAATTTCATTGTTAAAATTTACTTGTGTTTTGTGTGTCTTCTCCTTACCTTACCACAGACGAAGTTCCAGAATTTCTATTTTTTTTTTATATGTGACGAGGCCATACCCCTAGCTTTTGAACAGCCGAACACCAACGCGTTACCGTCACACCAATAAAGAGAAATCGGTAACTAGCTTGGCCAGTCAGTTGGCTCAGGGAGAGGAATTGTTGTTTAATGAGGGGGATGCAGTATATGCAAGGAATTTTGGAAGTGGAAAGCCCTGGGTGGAAGGGAAAATTAGGGAGGTCCTGGGCCGCAGGAACTTCATTGTGCAAGTGCAGAGTTTTGGGAACATTAATTGGAAAAGGCATGCCGATCAGCTCATGCCAAGGTTCACAGGGAATTTTGAAGACCCTTCAGGTGGGGGTGGGGCAACTAGTGATATCCATTCTTATAATGAAGGGATAGCAGCACCTGCAGGAGACTGGGAGGCAGAGCAAGGGGCAGTAGAGGGTAATAGGGATACAGTTAACCCTATGGACTCTACAAGGAGTAATTCAGAAGAATGTTTCCCAGAAGTAACAGATCAGGACTCCCAGTTGAGAAAATCAGGAAGAGTCATACGACCGCCTGATAGACTTAACCTGTAGGGATAGTTTATTTAAAAGGGGAGGAATGTTGGGATTGAGTACTACAGATGTTGGAGGTAGCATGTTTGGAGCAGATGCTCTTTTGTTTATGATCTTGTTAATAATATTTCATGTACCTGATAATTGTTTTGTTGTTGTTACTGGCGGAGAATAAAGAACATGTGGACGAAGATTGTTTGTCTGACCAAAACCATAACAACTACCTTGTGGCACATCTTCGTATTGCCAAAAAAGAGGCAGAGAGAGTGGCACCAAGCCTCACTCTAAAGGAACGACGGGAGAGGAAGCTTTGGAGGAAGAGAGGGAGATTACCACGAAGGCCAAAAGAACGAAGTTGGGACTGAATATGGTATCTCCAGATGTCGTGAGCCTTTTCCAGGTCAAAAAGGACATCAACAACGGAGGTCTTCGCAGCAAAAGCAGTACGAATATAGACCTCCATGTTCACCAGGATATCAGTTGTACTGCGGCACTTGCGAAAAGCAAATTGAGAATGGGAGAGGTGGTGGAAGCGTTCCAAGAACTTGAGGAACGGACGAACATGACCATTCGTTCAAAGAGTTTGCAGACACAACTCGTGAGGGTAAAAGGGTGGAAGTCCTTAGGCAATGTCAAGAGAGAGACCCCGGTTTCCAAATAGGGAGTACAACGCCATCGATCGACGATTCCCAGACCTGATTATACAGACTCAGTAAATAATGAAACGTGCAAGGAGGGAGTTGGTGAAGCATCTCATAATGAATGTCATCTGAGCCCGCAGCCATAGAACCACAGAGGGCCTGGGCAGACTGAAGTTCAGAGAGAAAGAAAGGATCATTATAGGGAAGGCAGAGGTGAGTGCAGAAATCTAAAGAATGAGATTCAAGAACGGGTTTACGAAAAAGGAATGATTGAAGAAGATGAGAACCAGAGCTAACAGTAGAAAAGTGGGAACCAAGTTCGGTTTTGACCTTCACTGGATCTGCCACAAGAGTACATTGGAGGTGAAGGACTGGCGAGACATCGCGAGATACGGTAGAGGAATATCGGACATAATGGTGGAAACAAGATTTCCAACTCTCACGTTTAACTGCACGGATGGTCTTACAGGCCACCGCACTTGCTTTCCGAAAAAAAAAATAAAAGAATCAGCCGTCTGTCGTCGTCGTTGTTTCTTCCAGTCTGCATGCTTACAGCGGACAACCTGAACACAGTCCGCATTCCACCAGTGAACACACTTTTGCGTGCCCTGGGAGGTAGAGCGAGGAACAGAACGGAGGGCAGTGTCGAAGATGGTAAGGAGACCAATAAGTGCTTAAGATCAGGAAGAGAAAGCGTGACACCTGGGGGAAGATAAATGGAACAAACCGTATACCATTTACTCACAAAGATATGGGCTGCAAAACATTGGAGAGGTGATTGAAAACATAGGGAGACGAAGGGAATATCTGTGCAAATCAAGAGAGCAGTAGAGGTATGGGCTCCAGCAAAAACTGGGGAGGGGATGGGGGCCGTGACCAGGACGAGCAAGCATCGGCTCCTAGAGAAATACTCAAAGTGGCAAAAACTGTAAAACTGTGTAATCAAAAGCCCTCGACCTCCAGGTCCTTGCCAGGGGGTCGGTGGACTCCTGACGGTCAGGATCTTGCAGGGTCAAGCACACGTGCTCCTGGTGCAGGTGCTCCAGATGAAGGTGCAGGGTCAGGAGAAGGTGAAGGTTCCCTCCATCTTCCCGGCGCTGGTCTGGACGACCATCCTAGTCGGCTGCTGGGTGTTCCTAGCACGGCGGTGACTGAGGAGGGTCTACCAGGTGGTGTAGGACCCCTCTTGCCCACCTGCAGCTGTGATCCTGGGCCGAGACCACTCCCTCCACCCGGCCAGGGAGTGGCTAGCCATCCTCATCTCGGTCAGGGATAAGCTGATGTCCCTCCTCCCAGCCAGTATGACGAAGGACACGTCCCTCACGACCCCTAGTGTGTGGGTTCGGCACTTTGAGTACCGCCCCTGGGTTGAGACCTCCCATGACCCTGCGATCTTCCCGACGTTAGGTCTCCTGACCCTCGCCGGGGTACTCTGGTTCCCATGGTCGAATCCCTCGACGAGTCACTTGAGAATCAAGGGCCCGGAGAGCGCCCCTGAGCCCTAGATGCGACATGCAGAGGACCCTTACTGCCTGCCGCTGAGTACCTTCCAGGTCCTCTGGGTGCTGCTGGGGTGGATATTGACATTCCCGCTAACTGCTGACCCGGACCCCAGGGAAGAGCGGTTGGGGGACTACCCTCATCTTCCAGGCCTGGTGCTTCTGGTGGTGTGGTGGGCGGTGTTTCAGAACTGACGCCACAGGCGAGTGGATCAGGCACTCGCTACGGTGATGAAGGGCGAGCCGTCACTGCTGGTGGCAGTGCTGGAGGTGCTGCTTCTCGACCGAGCCTGGAGTCTGTGGTGGTACCTCACGCAGAGACGTCTGGGCAGAGTGGTAGAGGCGGGGCTGAGGGCCGGACTGGGCCTGGAGGTGCCCTCCGGTCTGGCAGCAGCGGTGGAGGTCGTGGTGCTGACCCATCTTGGGCTGAGGTGCTCGGCCCTGGGGCCTCAGCCCTCAGGACCACCACCAAGGTCATCCTCTCGTACATACGCTTATGGGTCCTCGCCTTGCAGAGGCGTGACTCGAGTTTTGTCTGGGACTCTTCCAGTACAGGACTGTCGCCAAGTGTAGACAGTGCTATGCACTGGACAGTGCCTCTCGTAGAGTGCAGCCCAGTGCACTCTACGAGAGGCAACAGAGGTGGAAGTGGTACAATGGGCAGAAAGGCTGACTTTACGAGGTCTTCAGCTCGTAAGACGGATGGCACCTGGGTGTGGATCGCTAAAAACTGCCCCAACTCTCACCAGGACTCTGCACGCCCCGAGTGGAGGATTATCTCAAAATGCAAACAAAGAGGGTGCAATGTGCCTCACTCTGCTCTCTACGAGAAGCAACAGAGGTGTAAGTAGTACAATGGACACCAGTGCTCACTTTACGAGGTCTGAAGCTCGCAAGGCGGGCGGCAACTGGGTGTGGGTGGACAAAAACTCCCTGGACCTAGATTCACGAAGCTCCATGTATTTCCTCGTTACCTTGAGGTTACCTTGAGGTGCTTCCGAGGCTTAGTGTCCCCGCGGCCCGGTCGTCGACCAGGCCTCCTGGTTGCTGGACTGATCAACCAGGCTGTTAGACGCGGCTACTCGCAGCCTGACGTATGAGTCACAGCCTGGTTGATCAGGTATCCTTTGGAGGTGCTTATCCAGTTCTCTCTTGAACACTGTGAGGGGTCGGCCAGTTATGCCCCTTATGTGTAGTGGAAGCGTGTTGAACAGTCTCGGGCCTCTGATGTTGATAGAGTTCTCTCTCAGAGTACCTGTTGCACCTCTGCTTTTCAACGGGGGTATTCTGCACATCCTGCCATGTCTTCTGGTCTCATGTGATGTTATTTCTGTGTGCAGGTTTGGGACCAGCCCCTCAATTATTTTCCACAAGAGTAGGTTCGTAAGTAGGTTTGCTACGAAGGTTCTTAAGTATGCCCTAAGAAGATGCTTAGGTGCAATTCAGGCAGGTCCACTTAGTTTGAGTTTTGGGTCTGGTTCACCTGCGTGCCGATAGAGGTCACTACTGTGTTTTTTTTGGCCAATCAGAGAGCAGGCAACATTCTTCATATTGAAGATTTAGCGCTGGCTTATCGGAGCTCTACTGCCTCCTATTTACGTCGAATTTTCTTATAAAATTAGTATATTTCGAAGTAAAACTATATTTTTTTCAACTTCTACAGCCAGCACCGACATTGTAGTAAACAAATATGTTACATTTGTTGTTTACCAACGAAATTCTAAGAGATACTGTGTAGCTGTCCTTGTTGCTCGGAAGATGCGCTGACAATTATTGTATATATTTACTAAATTTACCCAAGGGCCACTAACTATCTAGTGACCTCGACGAGGACAGAAAGCCGGCGGCTTGTTAAAGGGCCCGCCAATTGTCTTAATGATATTTTTTAGCTGGAATTTGGCATTTACGGTTTCAGCGGGTAGGCGGTTCCATGGGTTTATAACCCTCTTGGTGGAAAAAACATCTGTTTTCATTCTTACTTGAGAGAATCACACTATATCTGTGATTGCCCTGTTATCAGTGACTTCATACCAAATGGTATGAAGTACTTTGAGCTCTGTAATTACTTCATACACTCAGGAATATTGGAAGATATTCTTGTGCTGCACCCACATTTTGCCAGTGGAGGCTAATAGATCAGCCTTAAGTAATTTGTTCTCTCCTGATTCCATGTATGACTGGCCATCCTGTGAGGTGAGGATGTTGGATGAGCTTGTAGCTGGTTTTTGATCTACACTGTGTGGTCCTTCATACAGAATAGGGAAGCAGCACATTGCTGCGTATACCTAATCATGTTAAAAAATACATTGTTTGAGAGGAGTCTTGTAGAAACTGGTAAGAGTAATTATAATATAATGTTTCCATGATTCAGTGCTTACCTCATGTGAAAATCATGTAGTATTGTTTAGTCAGAGTTTATTTGTTTTTTGTATTGATGCTGGTATTTTCTACCTTGATTCCATGTACAGTATGTCTAACCATCCTGTGAGATGGGAGTATTACATAAACTTATAGCTAGTTTTTTTTTTATCTACACTGTATAATATTCCATGTATAATAGGGTAGCAGCACATTGCTGTGTATACCTAAGCTTCCTAATAAAAAAATCAATAATAAAGATTTTAAATTATAGTTTGTAATAATACAAGTACTGTATTATCCTTATTAAATCATGTTAACCATGGATCATTAAGATCTCATGTTGATATGTAATAGTCATATTTCTTTTGAACTGCTAATCCATGCTAATCATTTTTGAATCATTCATTAAATTGTGCATTATGTCTTAATTTTTCACTTCCTTGGATATACAGTACAGTACAAATAGATAAGATAAAAATAAATCAGTAATATTTCTTTCATTATATTTTTTATTTAAATAACTGCATCAATATTTTTACAGCTGACAGGATTTGTTTTACCATACAGGTGCATTATTTGTTAAAAAAAAAATGGTTTATTGTTACACACAATGGTGCTACATAGCCTTCCCAGCTTGGTGCCTTCTTTTAATACTTACTTACTGATTAATAAATATATAATAATAAATAAATTTTATTCAAGAAAAGTACATACATAGTTGATTTACAAACATAATGTTGGATTTATAGACAGAGACAATGTGCTACTATACCTAAAGCCACTAATACTCATAGCATTTCGGGCAAGGTGTGGGGGAAAAACACTTAGACTAAATCTTAATAGTAATCGGGATTAGGTATAAATTGTGTTGAAAGAAGGAATAAAAAAGGGGGTAACATAGCAGAAATCAGCAATTGTACACGTTGGTGAACAAACAGCATTGTTTAAAAAATTGCAAGACATGGGTTGACATTTAGGGGGTAAGGCAGGTTACATGGAGTTAATTAGGTAGTACTTGGTTTTACTCTTAAACTGGTTGAGAGAGGTACAGCCTTTGACATGATTCGGGAGGTCATTCCACATTCTGGGTCCCTTGATTTGTAGAGCACCTCTAGTTTGGTTACACACAGCCAAATTGTGGAACAGGAAGAGGTCGAGGACACAAATTTATTCCATGCTAAATGTAGAGGAATCAGCTGAGTGTTCCTCAAAAAATAAGCTGCCTCTGCTTAAAAGGTAAATAAAATAAGCATTCCTCACATAAGTAGCTGCCTCACCTCACTGCCTTACTGCTACATAGCCTTCCCGGCATGGTACCTTCTTTTGATAATTACTTGTTCCACACCCAAGTTGTGTAACAGGAAGAGGTCTTGGACCCCTACTTCCCTCTCTCTCTTTTTTAATATTCCATATAGTCATAATTAATAGCTTTAGGTCGGTCAACGGTCAACCCCCAACGGTCAACACCCCACCTTGTAAGCACCACCACCACTGAACAGAAGTGTTCAACAAAAATGTCTTTGATAAAAACGTGCATAGAATGCAACATGAAGGTAGATTACCAACAGAGCTTTCAATGCCAACTCTGTTCAGCAGCCATACACAAAAAATGTGCCAACATTACTAATAATCCAAGGAGAAATGGTCCCAGTGACCACTCTGTGTACTGGCTCTGCAAAAAAGATGATGTAACTTTTTTGAAAATGATGGAAATCCTGGATAAAACTCCCGCTGAAAACAGAGAATCACTAGTAAATGCCTGCATAGCAGTTTCTAATGTCTTCAGACAAACTGTACATGACACCAAGGTACAACCGGAGCACAGAGCTCGGTGGTAGTGGCGCCTGAGCAGAGCGCGGAGTCGGGGACGCCTGAGCAAAGCGCGGAGTCGGGGACACCTGAGCAGAGAGAGGAGTCTGGGACGCCTGAGCAGAGTGTAGAGTCGGGGACGCCTGAGCAGAGCGCGGAGTCAGGGACACCTGAGCAGAGTGTGGAGTCGGGGACGCAGGAGCAGAGTGCGGTGTCGATGGCGCTGGAGCAGAACATGTTGTAGCAGGCCCTGGAGCAGAGCACAGGGTCGGGGACGCCGCAGCAGAGTGCGGTCCCTGGAAAAGGGAAACAAAAAAAAACAAGGACCCAAAATCTGTTGGTATTACAAATGGGCAACCTGTAAACATGGGATAGCGGGAAGAACAAATGGAACATGTAAGTACAATCACCCTAGAAAGTGCAGAAACCTCCTCAATACAGGTAAATGTACCAAAAGCTGTGAATTATTTCACCCAGAAATTTGCAAGAACTCTTTAGATAGGAAAGAGTGCTTCAATGCTGAATGTCCAGTTTTTCATATAAGAGGTACCAGGCGAATAAAACCGACAGACCGCCACTATGAAAACAGCCACAACTCCATCGACCAGGATGATTTTTTAGCAAAAGGAGGAGGAGAAGAATGGCAAAAAATTACCAAACTCTACCACCAACTCGGTCAAATGCTAGAGAGCACGCAAACACAGTGGCCTCCTTACCAGAGCCTCAGATATTAACACCAAGTAAAGCATCCAGCACTTCCACTAACACGATAACACATTTATATTTGTCAACATCCAGGGTATAAAAACACGCAAATCCAACAAAGTTCATTTTATAGATGGTCTCCTTCAAGAGGCAAATGAGTGTTTGCAGCCCTAACGGAAACTCACACAAAGGACTACCATGATGGTGAAATATGGATCTCAGCGTGCAATCTTTTCAGATGTAATAGGAAACACCGGCTACAGGGTGGGGTCAGCCTCTACATCAGAGACACACTCATCTGTACTGAGCTGCTATACACCTCAAATGATATGGTGGAAGTGCTGATAATCAAAATAGAGATCCTAAATGTAGTTATTGTCCTTGTATATATGTCACCGGAGGCAAACCCTCAGCAGTTTAAAGACCAACTAATGAAAATAGAACACTGCTTGGAAAACCTCACAAATCTAGCCCCTAACATCATCCTGCTTGGGGGACTTCAACCTACGGCACCTGAAATGGAAGCACCTGGCTAATACACTAATATCAGAAAGAATACCAGGAAGTAGCCTAAATGAACAGGCACATGCAAATGACCTGCTACGGATGTGCGACAGGTTTGCCTTAAACCAGCAAATAGTAGAACCAACTAGGAAGGAGAACACGCTGGACCTCATTTTCACTAATAATGATGAATTGATCAGGAACATAAAAATTACAAATATCTGTTATTCAGATCACAACTTAATTGAAGTTCTGCCAAGCATGGGGAATAGACCTTCAAAACCAGTCCAGATTCCCGGTGGAGGAGAATTCAGCAAATTCAACTTCAATAATAAACAGATAAACTGGGAGCAAATAAACCAGGATTTCACAGAAATGAACTGGGACGAACAGCTAGAAAATGCAAACCGGAACCAGTGTCTGGAAAAAATAAGCTCAGAAGCACTAGAAATATGTTTAAACCGCATACCTCTAAGAAAAAAAGAGGAAGAGATGCAGATTGGAACGGGAACGTCGTTCCCTCTATAGGCGAAGAAAACGAATCGCGGAACAACTTGAGAGTCGCACCCTATCTCAAGAACGGCGAAGAAGGTTAGGTGGAGAAATAGAAACAATTGAACCCAAGCTACACAAATCATACGAAACCCAGGAGAGGCAAAGAGAGCAAAAGGCCATCAGTGAAATAGAGAGAAATCCGAAATATTTTTTCTCCTATGCAAAATCAAGATAAAAAACCACATCTAGAATCGGGCCCCTGCGAAAGGGAGATGGAACTTTCACCGATGACAACAAAGAAATGAGCGAGTTACTGATGAAGCAGTATGACTCGTGTTTTCAGCGAGCCACTAAACACACTAAAGATTGATATCCTAAATGAATTTTTCATGGATATGATACCAATATCAAATCGTATATCAGACGTCACCCTATCCTCACTGGATTTTGAAGAAGCCATAAACAGTATGCCTATGCACACTGCACCAGGCCCGGATTCTTGGAACTCCATATTCATCAAGAACTGTAAAAAACAACTATCACAGGCCTTTCACATTCTGTGGAGACAAAGCCTAGATACTGGCGTTATCCCTGGCATACTAAAAACAGCAGAAATAGCACCACTCAATAAAGGAGGAAATAAGGCAGAGGCAAAAAATTACAGACCGATAGCACTAACATCGCACATCATAAAATTTTTTGAGAGAGTGCTAAGAAGTAAGATCACAAAATACATGGAATCACAACATCTCCATAACCCCGGACAACATGGTTTCAGAACAGGGCGCTCTTGCCTGTCGCAGTTGCTGGACCACTATTATATGGCATTAGATGCTGTGGAAGACAAACAAAACGCTGATGTAATTTACACATTTCGCAAAAGATTTTGATAAATGTGACCATGGTGTTAGTGCACATAAAATGCGTTGAAAAGGAATTACCGGAAAAATAGGCAGATGGATCTACAATTTCCTGACTATCAGAACCCAATGTGTGATAGTCAACGAAATAAAATCCAGCCCATCAAGCGTGAAAAGCTCAGTCCCCCAGGGTAGTGTGCTTGCTCCAGTACTTTTTCTCATCCTCATATCGGACATAAACAAGAACACAACCTATAGCACTGTAACATCCTTTGCAGATGACACTAGGATCTTCATGAGAGTAGGCAACATAGAGGAGACGGCAAACCTCCAATCAGATATAGATCAGGTCTTTCTATCGGCTACAGAAAATAATACGGTGTTTAACGAAGATAAGTTCCAGCTCATGTGCTACGGAAAAAATGAAAATATAAAAACGGAAACCACGCACAAAACTCAGGCAAATCATAACATAAAACGAAAAGGTAATGTAAAGGATCAGGGTGTACTGATGTTGGAAGACCTTACCTTTAAAGAACACAATAAAGTAGCCATCACAACTGCAAGAAAAATGACAGGTCGGATAAGAAGAACTTTTCACACTAGAGATGCTGTACCGATGATGATACTTTTCAAAACGCTTGTGCTCTCTAGAGTGGAGTACTGCTGTACAATGATAGCCCCTTTCAAAGGTGGAGAAATTGCTAATCTGGAGAGCGTGCAGAGATCCTTTACTGCTAGAATCCACTCAGTAAAACATCTAAACTACTGGGACCGACTAAAGAGCCTAAATCTGTATTCCCTTGAGTGCAGGCGGGAGAGATACATAATAATCTATACGTGGAAAAAATTGAGGGGCTGGTCCCAAACCTGCACACAGAAATAACATCACATGAGACCAGTATTCATGGCAGGATGTGCAGAATACCCCCGTTGAAAAGCAGAGGTGCAACAGGTACTCTGAGAGTGAACTCTATTAACATTAGAGGCCCGAGACTGTTCAACACGCTTCCACTACACATATATCTTGAGGTTATCTTGAGATGGTTTCGGGGCTTTAGTGTCCCCGCGGCCCGGTCCTCGACCCCCAGGAAGCAGCCCGTGACAGCTGACTAACACCCAGGTACCTATTTTACTGCTAGGTAACAGGGGCATAGGGTGAAAGAAACTCTGACCATTGTTTCTCGCCGGCGCCCGGGATGGAACCCGGGACCACAGGATCACAAGTCCAGCGTGCTTACCGCTCGGCCGACCGGCTCCCTCCCATAAGGGGCATAACTGTCAGACCCCTCACAGTGTTCAAGAGAGAACTTGACAAACACCTCCAAAGGATACCTGATCAACCAGGCTGTGACTCATACGTCAGGCTGCGAGCAGCCGCATCCAACAGCCTGGTTGATCAGTCCAGCAACCAGGAGGCCTGCTCGACGACAGGGCCGCGGGGACGCTAAGCCCCGTTAGCACCTCAAGGTAATCTCAAGGTAGGTATTCAATGAATAAAGTTTTTGACGTTTTAACCCTGCTCCTTACCTAACATCATTTGTAAAGCATATTTTTATTTATGTCTCACCCAGATTTAATTTTAAAATAAAACCTAACTAAATAAATTAGAAATAGGTATGTATAGCTAAGGTACACCCTTACTACTAGGTGAACAGGGGCATTTGGTGATAGTAAATGATCCCATCAGGCAGGGCTCATCACCTCTCATATTTCATGTTCACCAGTGTTTATTTACTTAATAACTTCTGGTATAATATCTTGCTATTATAAAACTAATTCTAATAATATAAAAGACATATTTACTTCAAGTTTCAAGCAGAGAATGAATATATAACTAACACGAAGGACTCCTCTTCACGAGATTCACCAGCTATAATCTTTTGTTTATGTTCCAAAATCTTAAAATCGATCCCATTGTGATGTAGTGAAGCCAAATTGAGTTATATCCAGTTTACGTAAAGCTACGAGTGGTTGACAGCACACTTAGATGACGGACCGAACTTACGAAGGTTTTCTTCTTAGTGTAGCTACCTGAATGCCGACGTAGCCGCCACGAAGTCGCTAAGAAGAAAAACATTCGTAGCTAGGAAGAAAAACATTCGTAAGTACCTTAGTGAATCTGGCCCCTGAACTCTAAGAGCCCTTCTCCGGGGAATTTGGGGCTGGACCCCACTACCCATTGAGTGAGGGACTGGACCCCACTTCTCGGGGAGTGTGGAGCTGGACCCGACATACCAGTGAGTGTAGAGCAGGATCCCTCACTTCGCATTGAATGTGGGGTCCAGCTCGACAACCATACATGGCCAGTGAATGTGGGGTCCAGCTCGACAACCATACATGGCCAGTGAATGTGGAACTGGAACCCTCCGTAGGTTTCCCAGTTATCACACAAAAAATTATTAAAATTTAATATTTTTTATTTAATTAAAATAAATATAATTATAAAAAATATTGTTCGTTAAAAAAATATTTAGATTTATTATTAATAAATGAAAAATATTTTAGATTAATAGTTTTGTTTTCACTGTTTGATAAACGTGAAACTTACAGAGTGAGCCAGTCTTCACTACTCATGATCTTGCTCACTGTAGCCATCTTCACTATTCACTATCTTCATCACTAACCATCTTCACTACTCATTATCTTCATCATTAACCACCTTCACTACTCACTATCATCATCATTAACCACCTTCACTACTCATTTCTTCATCACTAACCATCTTCACTACTCATTATCTTCATCATTAATCATCTTAACTACTCATTATCTTTATCACTGGAACCATCTTAACTATTCACTATCCTCATCACTGTAGCCATCTTCACTATTCACTATCCTCATCACTGTAACCATCTTCACTACTCACTGTGCAGGCGATGAGTCACAATAACGTGGCTAAAGTCTGTTGACCAGACCACACACTAGAAGGTGAAGGGACGACGACGTTTCGGTCTGTCCTGGACCATTCTCAAGTCGATTGTGATGAGAAAGTAGAAACAGGCAATAAATAGGCAAGAGAGAGCTGAGGAGCAAAGTAAGGTGTAGTAGAGGGGATCTTATCTTGAGGTTATCTTGAGATGATTTCGGGGCTTTAGTATCCCCGCGGCCCGGTCCTCGACCAGGCCTCCACCCCCAGGAAGCAGCCCGTGACAGCTGACTAACTCCCAGGTACCTATTTACTGCTAGGTAACAGGGGCATTCAGGGTGAAATAAACTTTGCCCATTTGTTTCTGCCTTGTGCGGGAATCGAACCCTCGCCACAGAATTACGAGTCCTGCGTGCTATCCACCAGGCTACGAGGCCCCCGACGAGGGATAGTAGTAATAATAAGAGCTGCAGAGGGCCTATTGGCCCATACGAGGCAGCTCCTATTATAACCACCGAATGAGAAGGAGATAGGAATTAGAAGAGGATAGCAAGGGAGCGTAGGAGAAGACAATGAACAGAAAAAAGGAGAAAAGAGAACGAAAGATAAATAGAAGGGGTAGGCTTATGTTAGGTCACGTTTGTTAGAAAGATTAGAGCATTTGAGTATATACTGTGAAAGGGAAGAGTCCACAGCAACAAAGCCAGGACTCAAGTTCATGTTGGGTACATTGTGTATTAGAACCGATTCAACAAGACGGCGTCTGTGTAGAGTAGAGGCAGGAAAGATTATTTTGGAGGAAGACCAATCAATGGGATGATTAGAATCCCTCACATGGCAGAAGAGAGCATTGTTAGTGTCTGCAGACTTAACACTTCTCTTGTGTTCTTTAAGTCTGTCATTCAGTGTACGGCCAGTTTCGCCAAAGTATTGGAGAGGACAAGATGAACAGGAAATAGAGTAGACACCAGCAGCATTAGAAGCAGGAGGAGCAGTGTGAACTAGATTGCTACGAAGTGTGTTAGTTTGTCGAAAGGCGAGTTTAATGTCAAGAGGACGAAAGGTATTGGTAAAAGTTTTGAGTTCAGATATGAAGGGAAGGCATAGTACAGTGCTACTAGTGTTGGAAGCAGGTTTAGGATGAAAGAAATTTCGTTTAGCTTGAGAGTAGGCACTCGTCACAATCGACTTGAGAATGGTCCAGAACGGACCGAAACGTCGTCGTCCCTTCACCTTCTAGTGTGTGGTCTGGTCAACACTACTCACTATCCTCATTACCGTAACCATCTTCACTACTCACTATCCTCATCACTGTAACCATCTTCACTACTCACTATCTTCATCACTGTAGCCATCTTCACTTCACATTATATTCATCACTGTAACTATTGTGATAAGTCTCATCCCAGGTATAACATGCTTCCTTTCCTAGATTGAGCGACGGTCTCGATTCATACAGGTGGGCGTTCAATCCCAATCATCCAAATGGTTGGGCATCATTCCTTCCTCTCGTCCCATCCCAAATCTTTATCCTGGCCCCTTCCAAGTGCTACAGTCGTATTGCCTTGGTGCTCTCTCCTGATAGTGCCCTTCTCTTCCTAGTGTGAGTCATTCCTCTCTCTCAGACACTCTTGACTGACACAGAAGGAATTTCTTATGTTACTAGGAAAAGCGGAGGTTATATTGGAGAGAAGATATAAAGTTTCAGGCGTTCATGGTACTGGTGTAATGGACACCTGTGATTGCCACCCATATCCAACAGTCAAACTAGGCCGATGGAGGCGGCCAAGGGCTTGAGGACATAGCTTTAGGGGAAAAGAGTTCCCCAGCCCTATTTTATAACAAATCACACAGGGAGGTAAGATTTTTTAGGTTACTTTATTAACTAGCTCTGTGTTTTGGAGCGGAGTGTACAGTAACTGTATGTGATACCTATTGACATTCGTAACGAGTTTTTACAGTACTGTATAATTATAATATAAGTGTTAGTATGAGTTACATCTGTAACCTTGACGTAGTTTATGTAACCGAACTGTTATTCCTCTGCGGATTCATTTCGGGTATTTAACCTGTCTAACCTGGGCAATTACACAGTGCGCCTGCTGGATTTAAGCTCAGTCAAGTGGTGCCGGACATCACCAGCGACGGTATAGCAATGTTAGCACAATAAGCACAATAAATTGTGTTATTGATACATGCTGTACGGGAGTAATATTTACTTTGTGGTTGATTGCAGGATTGTTTACACCTGCTGGGAGGCAGGAGCATCGGACAACGAATAAGCGGAAGTGCGACCAGGCCTAATTAGTGACCACCAGGCAACGTTTTCCATCTCGTCGGCAGATGAGTCAATCTGTATCCACCATGAACGCTTTAATCACTGTCTGGCGCAGTGATTGAAGGCGAGAGATTCTTATTTTTCTTATTTATTGCAACCGCACTGCTTGCTAACTGACATTCAACCAAATCCACCACGACGTTCCTCCCAAATATTCCCCACTTCCCCGTCCCATTGTTCTCACCACCATTTTCCCCTCCCCCATCCCTTTGTTCTCCCCTCCATCCCCCCACTCCACCATCCCCACGTCCTCCCCACCATCTCCCACTACCCTGTCCTCCCTTTCATTCCCCCCCTCCCCCGTCCCCCTCCTCCTCCGCCCCCCATCCCCCACTCCCCTGTCCCCTCGTCCTCCACACCATTCTCCATTCCCCTGTCCCCTCGACCACATCAATTCTCAACTCCCCCATCCCCTCGTCCTCCTCACTATTACCCCCTCCCCTGGTCCCTTGTCCTCCCCACCATCCCCCACTCCCATCCCCTCATCCTTCCCATTATTCCCCACTCCCTCGTCCGATGCATTCACTAAAGCTCTGATGTTCCTATCAGAAAATTGGAAACATCAAATGATCTGATGTTTCCATCATTGACGGTATGAACAGTGTGGTAAACAACACAGCTTAATTCCAACGCAATATCCCACAAAATCAAATCAAAATGAAAATAAATTGAAATCAATGAAAATTCAATTTATCAATGAAATCGGAAACTTATGAAATGGAATCGTAACATATTTTGTATATCGTCTGTTGCTCTTACTTGCAACAGATGATGCTGTTTTTCATAAAAAAGCATGTTTTTAGCTGTTACAGGTGTGGCATCAATTCTTATACTCACGAAATGAACGGTATGGTAAATAACACAGCTCAATTCCAATGCAATGTCAGACAAAATACTTAAATCTAAATGAAATTAAATCAAAATCTATTAAAATTCAATTTGTCAGTGCAATCAAAAGCATTGAAATGGAATCGAAACATTATTTAGTATAACTAGTGTTGCTCTTACATGCAACAGATTGCGGTGTTTTTTAAAAAATAATGTTTTTACCTGTCACAGGTGTGGCATCTATACTTAAGCTTACGAAATGAAAATCATGGTAAACAACACAGCTCAATTCCAACACAATGTCACACAAAATAATTAAATCAAAATGAAAATAAGTCAAAACCTATGAAAATTCAATTTATCAATGCAATCGGATATATTGAAAAGGAATTGTAACATATATATTATAGCGTGTGTTCCTAATACATACAACAGACGGTGGTGTCTTTCCAAAAAAGCATGTCTTTACCTGTCATAGATGTGGCATCTATATAGTAGGTATATAAAAACACATACGTATTTGAATGAAATGTTGTGTAGAAATTTCAAAACAATCGAGGAAGAACTTTCGGAAATTACTGCGTGTGTTGCTCTTGCGTCCAACAGATAGTGCTATTTTAAACAAAAAGCATGTTTTTCCTGTCATAGGTGAGGCATGCATATAGTAGTATATAAAAACACGCACCTGTTTGAATGCAACGTTGTGTCAAAATTTCAAAGCAATCGGAAAGAGGTTTCGAAGATTTCCCTCACATGAAAAACACTTGAAAAACACAATTTAAAAAAAACATGTTTTTTTGCAGTCACAGACGTGACATCTATATAGTATGTATATAAAAATCCGTTCGGATGCGAATGAAACGTTGTGTGAAAATTTCAAAGCAATCGGTGAAGAACTTTCGGAGATTAGCAATTTTGAACACACGATCATTTACATTTTTATTTATATAGATGATAAACTTATATGATCAATCGCTTATATATAACCAATCGTATTGGCGTTTGCCTTTCCATTGGAGACATTCGGCGCCGTGGAGAGGGGGGACCTGCTGTGTGGGTAACAGCTTCTCCTCCGTATCAACCTACCCTGGCTTTACGCCCTGGAGAGGCCACTCCAGACCGACAACCAGAGCGCAACTCCATAGTCTCCTGAGACTGATGGATGCCTACTACTACTACTACTACTACTACTAATTAAAAATAACTAAGTATGCAATTGTTAACTTATTGTATATGATCAATTATATATACATATATATTCAATTTATATGAAGAGTTTCAGTCACACATGACTTTCAATGACTGAGGTTGAATAATTTCAATGAATGAATGTCAAGATAAATTTGTGTCTAGATAACTTGAAAAGATTCAGTGACTGAAAGATTAATCAAAACTTACTGAAATCTGGGTCTCCTAGAATCTAACTTTAGCTGACTCACTGATTCCATATGAATGAGTTTGTCCAATGTTTTTAGGGAAGTAGTTCCTTTAGACAGGATTTTGACTATTCTCAAAATCCCCTGGCTATCTGGATGGACAGAGACGACTTTACCCATTGGTCAATCAGCCCTAGGGCTATCACTGTCTACCTAGAAAATATCGCCAAGATGGAGATAAGATTTATTATGAGGGTTTGGCCCCATAGTGATGTTCTCGTAGAGATATAAGATATTCTTTTGTCAATACATCATTCCATTTTTGGATTATGCTGGACGAATACTTATACTCCTGAAACAGCTTGCTCTGACCCACATATGAGGGATATCTGATCTCATCATCCACTAAAGATGGTACTGGAGTCAGAAGTCTTCCATTCATTAGGTGGGCAGGACTTAATGGCTAATGTTGAGTAGGATCCTTAAACAAGTATGTCAAGGGTTATTCACCCTGGATTCTATTTCCGTGATTACTGTCTGGAGTTCATGAAGATTGATTTTTTGGCGGAGAAGAAATTTTCTCGAGGATCTTTTGATAGTTCCAATTAACTGTTCATAAAATTCTCCGTGCTGTGGGATTCTTGGATGGATAAATTTCCATCTGCAGTGATGCTGTTCCAGAGTGGAAGTAACTAAAGGATGGGAACAGATTTCCCATAGACATGCTTCCTCAGCTATCAAGTTAGCTCCATTATCTGAAATCATCAGCTTAGGGCATGATCGACATGCTGCGAATCTGCAGAAAGCCTGGATAAATGATTGAATAGTCATATCGGGGGTTACCTCTAGATGTACGGCTCTGGTGGTGGCACAGGTGAACAGACAGATGTATGCCTTGATAGGTTGCTTATCTGCAGTCCCTGTTAGGTATATGGCGCCTGTATAGTTTACTCCTGACGTCTCGAAAGTGTAGATGGACAACTCGTTCCTTTGGTGGGGGTGGTGGCCCTGGACACAGGCATGTTCTTGCAGGCATATCAGGCAATTTTTCAAGATTGATTTGACTGACTGTCTTCAATGAGGAATCCAGTACTGCTGTCTGAGATGTGTGTATCTAACACTCCTCCATGTTTAATGATTTATTGATGTGTATGTAACACAATCAACCTTGTGATCTTGAATGAATGATTCTTTGATAAAAGCCATTGATGCACAGTATCTACATTGATATCTGTGGGAAAATTTGACTCAAATATATTAATCAAAATAATCATATATTCAATAGCTGTGAAGGACCACCACTTTTTGTGAAAAAGAGGAAAACTGATATGAGCAAATATATTAAAACTAAATGCACGAACTAGTGCCTATGGATTTTAAAGAATTGATAAAGCAATATGAAAACATTAATAAGACTGTGTATCTTCTATATAAATAAAAATGGAAATGTTCGTTTGTGCATAACCGCTAGTCAGGTTATGCACAGTCAAAGCTAAAGCTACATAGTGACCCACACATTATCTTTTTTGGTAGGTTCAAGAAATTTCCTCAGAAAAAATACAATATAATTTATTTTTAGTAGTTCTATCTTCATATCTTTGCACCATTTTTATATGATAAATTAGAATTTGTTAAATAAATCCATATGTCCTATTCCTAGGTTCATAATCGACAACTTGTGTTTGATCAAAGTAATGGAGACTTGCAGGGAATAAGTCACAATAACATAGACGAAAATCAGCACCCCCAACCTACATGAAACGAAAGTAAAGTAACGAGCAAAACATCATCATTTAACCTTTCTTTTCACGTGTGTGTGTGTGTGGGTTGCATTATTATTGGAGACTTTGTACTGTATCACAACAATGTACCTTCTTGTCTTCTTGTATATACAAGAAGGTACATTGGACTTATGAGAGTAAATAGGATTGATGTTTTTACATTCTTGTAAAGCCACTAGCATGCATAGCATTTTGGGCAGGTCCTTAATCTAACAGATAATTTTAAGTAGGTAATTTGTTGAAAAAATTGAAGAATGTTAACAGGTACATTGTAAGAATATTTGAAGAAAATTAATAGGTACATTACTGAAAAATTTGAGAATTCTCAACAGGTACATTGTAGCATAATTGAAGGATTAATTCTAGATACATTGTAGTAAAATTTGCATTCAACACAACAATCATGATGATTACAGTGGTTATGTTGTATGGAGCAGGCACATATATTGGCTGAGTAAGTAGCACAAGATACAGTGCGAGTTAGAAAACTCTGTGGATGAAATTAGGTACTTTTTAGTTTTACTTTTGAATAAGGCATAGGTTGTACAGCTTTTTAATTCATTAGAGAATGAGTTCCATAGTCCCTCTATTTGCATAGAATGTTTACACATTTAGTTTGACTCTGGGGGATATCAAAGAGATATTTATTTATGATGTGGTGATTATGGGTTCTATTACATCTGTCAAGGAAGAGTTTCAGATCAGGATTTGCATCTAGGAACAAGATTTTGTACATGTAAATGGGACAAGAGAATGTGCGGACTGAGTTAATGTTTCGCATGTTTAGGGATACTGTATGTATGTATACTGTATAGGGACAAAGAAATTAGGTTTTAGGCCTAAAAAAAAACTTTCACTTTTCTATAAAATAAAACGCCTCCCTGAACATTATTTGTAAATTTTTCCACTTTACTGCCATGAACACAGAACAATACAGTACTGTATATGTATTTTGTACCGGTTTGGTATCCTCCAAAGTGAGGATACATTTTTTTTAATGTTTTGCTACACCAACAGTCGGTAACAGCTCACAAATTATTGTTAAAATTAACATTTATTGAATAAATATTATTCAAATAACCTTTTATTCTTTCTGCAGCAATAAAGCTCAATAATTTCACACATGTACATATAAAAAAAGGAATTATGACCATAAATAACTGCCTTATATAGAAACCGTAAATAAACTTTTATAAACTCGGCAGCACCTCTCACACTCGACATGTTTATCCAATACATTTGTAATTATAGTAGAAAACATTGTACAGTACAGTATTATAAATAAGTTCACAGTTGGAAAGTGAGCACAGTCTTAACATTGTGAGCATTGCTGAGTGGATGGTTTCTATATTTGTTTAGTTATGTTTATGACCAAAAGATTTGGTAAAGGGGAAAAGATAGTACAGTATGTAGTGAAAGGATGAGAGGGCAGATTTATCTACCTACCTACCCAACAGGTTGGTAGATAGGTAAAATATATTACCCGGCCCACTGAGGATATGTGTGAATGTTAATATATTTGTTGTATGGGTTTAGTGGTGTTTTTGTTAGTTGATTACTATGATATTACAATGGTGCAAGCGGTTGTAGGGTGGTATACTAGGTAGGCTGTTAGTGCTACTAGTTTCCATTGTTATGGCATTGTGAACCGATTATGTATGGAGGGCCAGTGGTGGTGGTGACCTTTCCTGTGGGTCCTCTCCACATCTAAGCTTCCTACATTGCTTGGAATGTGAAACTGGTGTTGTAATCCACAAGTTAGTAGGGATTATTAGCTAGAGGATCATTACTACAACACTTAACGAATGATGATTAATGATGATTGGAAGTACATGTTAAGTAGACAGACTATGAATCACATATCTAAGAAAGGTCAATGGATTAAGACCGACTCTGCTTAGCCAAATTACTAATTCCTGGAAAGAGGACTCAGGCTTCTAAGAACAAGGTTACCGCTCTAGGGATAAGGTTAATCGGATTATACCTTCCTTGAGAGGCGTGGTGAAATGGTTGAGGCCATGGCTGGCTGAAGACAGTCTGGTTGTGGGAGTGGAACTGGAGAGTCCTCCGAGGTCTCCGTTTGTGGCAGCAGCGAAGTGTAGCAGACAGCTATGCGAGAGCCTGATGTGATCTTAGTGACCAAGTTAAGTCTGCAGTATGTGAGTATTGAATGTAAAATTAACCGGGTGTGGAGCGTTGTAGTAATAATTCCGTATTAGGGACTTAGGCGGAAGTTACGAGTGCAAGTGGTGACCGCGGAGGTCAAGTGGGTTATGGGTATTGGAAGTGTATTTACCTAATAGAGAATGTTAATATGTTATTATTTGTCAGAGTCTATTCTTTGTAATTAAATGACAAAACCCGACGGCCTTGAAATAGCTTCCATATGTTCACTCATTGTGTTCCAGTACAAACCTAGTGATACGCCTCAAGGGTCTGGTGTGTATAGAAGTACACGGTGGTGGGAACGGTTGCTGAGGCAAGGTATTATGTGTTGTGTAATCGCTGTGTTCGGAATGAACCGGGGTTCAGCATCACGACATATTTGGTGGCAGCGGTGGGATTCGAACCCACGCCTCCGAAGAGACTGGAATATATATATGTATATATATATATATATATATATATATATATATATATATATATATATATATATATATATATATATATATATATATATATATATATATATATATATATATATATATATGTCGTACCTAGTAGCCAGAACGCACTTCTCAGCCTACTATGCAAGGCCCGATTTGCCTAATAAGCCAAGTTTTCATGAATTATTATATTTTCTCTAATTTTTTTTCTTATGAAATGATAAAGCTACCCATTTCATTATGTATGAGGTCAATTTTTTTTATTGGAGTTAAAATTAACGTAGATATATGACCAAACCTAACCAACCCTACCTAAACTAACCTAACCTATCTTAATAGGTTAGGTTAGGTAGCCGAAAAAGTTAGGTTAGGTTAGGTAGGTTAGGTAGTCGAAAAATAATTAATTCATGAAAACTTGGCTTACTAGGCAAATCGGGCCTTGCATAGTAGGCTGAGAAGTGCGTTCTGGCTACTAGGTACGACATATATATATATATATATATATATATATATATATATATATATATATATATATATATATATATATATATATATATATATATATATATATATATATGTCGTACCTAGTAGCCAGAATGCACTTCTGAGCCTACTATGCAAGGCCCAATTTGCCTAATAAGCCAAGTTTTCCTGAATTAATATATTTTCTCTAATTTTTTTCTTATGAAATGATAAAGCTACCCATTTCATTATGTATGAGGTCAATTTTTTTTATTGGAGTTAAAATTAACGTAGATATATGACCAAACCTAACCAACCCTACCTAAACTAACCTAACCTATCTTAATAGGTTAGGTTAGGTAGCCGAAAAAGTTAGGTTAGGTTAGGTAGGTTAGGTAGTCGAAAAATAATTAATTCATGAAAACTTGGCTTACTAGGCAAATCGGGCCTTGCATAGTAGGCTGAGAAGTGCGTTCTGGCTACTAGGTACGACATATATATATATATATATATATATATATATATATATATATATATATATATATATATATATATATATATATATATATATATATATATATATATATATATATATATGTCGTACCTAGTAGCCAGAATGCACTTCTGAGCCTACTATGCAAGGCCCAATTTGCCTAATAAGCCAAGTTTTCCTGAATTAATATATTTTCTCTAATTATTTTCTTATGAAATGATAAAGCTACCCATTTCATTATGTATGAGGTCAATTTTTTGTTATTGGAATTAAAATTAACGTAGATATATGACCGAACCTAACCAACCCTACCTAACCTAACCTAACCTATCTCTATAGGTTAGGTTCGGTTAGGTAGCCGAAAAAGTTAGGTTAGGTTAGGTTAGGTAGGTTAGGTAGTCGAAAAACAATTATTTCATGAAAACTTGGCTTATTAGGCAAATCGGGCCTTGCATAGTAGAGAGAGAAGTGCGTTCTGGCTACTAGGTACGACATATATATATATATATATATATATATATATATATATATATATATATATATATATATATATATATATATATATATATATATATATATATATATATATATATATATATGTCGTACCTAGTAGCCAGAACGCACTTCTCAGCCTACTATGCAAGGCCCGATTTGCCTAATAAGCCCAGTTTTCATGAATTAATTGTTTTTCGACTACCTAACCTACCTAACCTAACCTAACCTAACGTTTTCAGTTACCTAACCTAACCTAACCTATAAAGATAGGTTAGGTTAGGTTAGGTAGGGTTGGTTAGGTTCGGTCATATATCTATGTTAATTTTAACTCCAATAAAAAAAATTACCTCATACATAATGAAATGGGTAGCTTTATCATTTCATAAGAAAAAAATTAGAGAAAATATATTAATTCAGGAAAACTTGGCTTATTAGGCAAATCGGGCCTTGCATAGTAGGCTGAGAAGTGCGTTCTGGCTACTAGGTACGACATATATATTTATATATATATATATATATATATATATATATATATATATATATATATATATATATATATATATGTATGTATATATGTCGTACCTAGTAGCCAGAACGCACTTCTCAGCCTACTATGCAAGGCCGTATTTGCCAAATAAGCCAAGTTTTCATGAATTAATTGTTTTTCGACTACCTAACCTACCAAACCTAACCTAACTTTTTCGGCCACCTAACCTAACCTAACCTATAAAGATAGGTTAGGTTAGGTTAGGTAGGGTTGGTTAGGTTCGGTCATATATCTACGTTTAATTTATCTCCAATAAAATAAAATTGACCTCATACATAATGAAATGGGTAGCTTTATCATTTCATAAGAAAAAAATAGAGAAAATATATTAATTCAGGAAAACTTGGCTTATTAGGCAAATCGGGCCTTGCATAGTAGGCTGAGAAGTGCGTTCTGGCTACTAGGTACGACATATATATATATATATATATATATATATATATATATATATATATATATATATATATATATATATATATATATATATATATATATATATGTCGTACCGAGTAGCCAGAACGCACTTCTCAGCCTACTATGCAAGGCCCGATTTGCCTAACAAGCCAAGTTTTCCTGAATTAATATATTTTCTCTAATGTTTTTCTTATGAAATGATAAAGCTACCCATTTCATTATGTATCAGGTAATTTTTTTGTTATTTTAGTTAAAATTAACGTAGCTATATGACCGAACCTAACCAACCCTACCTAACCTAACCTAACCTATCTTTATAGGTTAGGTTAGGTTAGGTAGACGAAAAGTTAGGTTAGGTTAGGTTAGGTAGGTTAGGTAGTCGAAAAACAATTAGTTCATGAAAACTTGGCTTATTAGGCAAATCGGGCCTTGCATAGTAGGCTGAGAAGTGCGTTCTGGCTACTAGGTACGACATATATATATATATATATATATATATATATATATATATATATATATATATGTCGTACCTAATAGCCAGAACGCACTTCTCAGCCTACTATTCAAGGCCCGATTTGCCTAATAAGCCAAGTTTTCATGAATTAATGTTTTTTCGTCTACCTAACCTACCTAACCTAACCTAACCTAGCTTTTTTTGGCTACCTAACCTAACCTTACCTATAAATATAGGTTAGGTTAGGTTAGGTAGGGTTGGTTAGGTTCGGTCATATATCTACGTTAATTTTAACTCCAATAAAAAAAAATTGACCTCATACATAGAGAAAAGGGTTGCTTTATCATTTCAAAATAAAAAAATTATAGTAAATATATTAATTCAGGAAAACTTGGCTTATTAGGCAAATCGGGCCTTGAATAGTAGGCTGAGAAGTGAGTTCTGGCTACTAGGTACGACATATTTATATATATATATATATATATATATATATATATATATATATATATATATATATATATATATATATATACATATATATATATATATATATATATATATATATATATATATATATATATATATATATATATATATATATATATATATATATATATATATATATATATATATATATATATATATATATATATATATATATATTTGCAGCAGCAGCTGCAAGAACAGTTAGTGATGCAGCGGTCAACATGCTGAAGCCAAAACAGCTCGGGTTTGGCATTCCACAAGGGTGTGAGGCGGCAGCCCATGCACCTCGAGCCTTCATCGCCAACATCACAGACGAAAAGGCCCTTATCAAGCTAGATTTCAAAAATGCCTTCAATTTGGTGCGGAGGGATGCTGTACTCCGTGCGGTTCATAGTCATTTCCCTTCCCTCTACCTTTTTGTACATTCATGCTACAGTATGGATCTTAAGCTACTTTTTGGCGAACATGAAATTGACTCGCGAGAAGGCGTCCAACAGGGTGACCCCCTTTCTCCTCTCCTTTTCTGCTTAGTCATCAACAAGTCACAGAGGTCCTGTCCAGCGAGCTTAACATCTGGTTCTCGGATGATGGTACCCTAGCTGGTTCCCAAGACTCCCTCCTGGAGGACATCAGAAAAATCCAGGAGCAAGGTGCAGTTTTAGGCCTCACCCTGAACCCTTCTAAATGTGAAATAATATGTTCCAACCAGGGCATCGTAGAGAGAATAGAGGGTCTTCTGCCAAATATGCATAAAACTAAACCTGAAGACTGCACACTCCTAGGAGCTCTAATGGGGTTGAAAGCCATCGATGAGGTCCTTGATAAGAAAATCGCCGACCTTAAGAGGATGGATGGGAGGATTGAGGATATTGATGCTCATGATGCACTCTACCTCATCACCAGATGTCTGTCCCTCCCCAGGTTAACCTACTTTCTGAGGTGTTCACCATCTTACAGTAGCCAAAAACTAAGTGAGTATGACCGGTTACTGAAATCAATGCTAGAAAAAGCCCTTAACCTCTCTCTCGATGACCTACAGTGGAAACAAGCCTCTCTTCCCGTAAGACTTGGGGGCCTCGGAGTTCGAACAGCAACGCAAATCGCTGTTCCAGCCTTCCTGTCCTCCTTATCAGCATCCGAAGACCTTGTGAAGGAAATTTTACCTGCCCGCTTACATCAGCTGGCAGGTGTACATGATCCCAATTTTACACGCTGTGCCACAGAGTGGGCCTCTCGTGCAGGCCAATCACCTCAACCACCATCCCCAAAAGCCCACAAGCAATCCAGCTGGGATGGCCCCATTGTAGACCAAGTTGCTGCAGAGTGCCTGGGTGCTGCAACAACACATCACGACATTGCTCGCCTCACAGCAGTAGCAGCACCACATGCAGGGGATTTCCTGTTAGCAACCCCAATGTCGGCAACTGGCACGCGTCTCACACCACACGCCCTCCGAATTGCTGTGGCCCTCCGCCTTGCTGCCCCAATCCACACCAGATATAGGTGTATTTGTGGCGAGGTGGTGGCTGACAGATACGGCCACCATGGCCTACTCTGCCAAATCACAGGGGGATGGCACTCGAGGCACAGTGAAGTTAACGACATCATCAAGAGGAGCCTCACCACAGCTGGATGCCCAGCTGAAAGAGAGCCCCGTTACCTAACGCCCCGTAACTCTGATGCTCTTATTGGTCGCCCGGATGGTATCACAGTGAACCCCTGGAAGAATGGCAAGCAGTTGGTATGGGACTACACGTGCGTATCAACCCTGGCTAACACCTACATTAACCTCAGTGTTGCACAACCAGGTGGCGCTGCCACCCACAGGGAAGCAGCCAAATCCCGTAAGTATAGAGAACTGGATCACCACTACAATTTTGTCCCCATTGCTTCTGAGACACTCGGCGCCTGGGGTAAAAGTGCTACCAGTTTTTTAAAGGAACTGGGTTCTAGGCTCATTGAAACATCAAGGGACCCAAGAGCTGCAAGCTTTCTTTTCCAGCGCCTCAGTGTGGCGATACAGAGGGGAAATGCGCACTGCATCCAGGGTTCCTGCCCGCCATCTGAGGAGCTGGAGGAACTCGACAACCTATGATAACCATCTTTGTAACCCATATGTAACTCCTTTTTTGTAACAAAGTTCAAATAAAGTAAATATATATGTGTACATACAAAAGAATGGGGGTGGTAGGAGAAGATAATATTAGTGTTCAGTGAGAAACCACAAGGTCTCCTCTGAATACTTTTCATTTTCTTCTCCGAGGCTATGGGTCCCCACATTGGCACCAGAGGTGGTACCCTCACAAACGTATATATATATATATATATATATATATATATATATATATATATATATATATATATATATATATATATATATATATATATATGCGGAAAATCCACAGAGAAATATGAAATGAGGCGAACGTTTCGGCTTGTTAAAGCCTTTGTCAACACCAGACTGACTAAGGAGAAGAGATTGCTAAAATATATGAAATTGGGAAGAGTTTACAATATCCTAGAAGGTTTTTGGATTTCTCGTTTGTACAAGCCAAGCGTACGTTTTATAATCACGTCCCTAAGGCGAAACCAAAAATTATTAACTCATTGGTGGTACCTTATGCGAGTGGACTTGAAAAATTGTCTCTGATTTTTAAGAAACTTAATATAAATTTGGTGTTCACTAATAGTACGATCAAATTCAATTTAATAAAAAAACTCCCCTGATACAGCAGGTTGTGTGTATTCGATTCCCTGCAATGATTGTGATTCTGTGTACCTTGGACAAACAGGAAAGTCCTTACAATTGCGGTTGTCACAACATGCTTATAGTATTAGAACTGCCCAAACGTCTAATGCATTGTATCTACATACGAGTTTATGTGATCACAATATTAACTGGAATGGGGCAAAAAGCATTACCAATTGTGGGGATTTCGTGGAACGGAATTTGATTGAGTCTGCTCTAATCAGTCAGTGTCCAAATCTTCTTAATGTTAGTACTGGAATGTACAAACTTGATCCATTTTTAAGTTATAATATTGCACAACAGTTTAAGAAACAACTCTGATAGGCTTACAATGTCTCATTATAATTGTATATTCATATATTGTGTGTTCATGAGGCTTTTCTTTAATCTTTCATCCTTATTCTCTGACCGCTTAATCCTCTTTGACCATTCTAAGCTAAGTTATACCTGTTTTTGGTTATTTACACCTGACCAACCCTTGGGATGGGTTAGTCAGGTGTCGGCCTATATATCCTCCCCCTTCTCCCTTCTCCTTAGTCAGTCTGGTGTTGACAAAGGCTTTAATAAGCCGAAACGTACACCTCATTTCATATTTCTCTGTGGATTTTCCGCATAAAATGATCAGTGTTTTCTGATCGTCAATTGCATATATATATATATATATATATATATATATATATATATATATATATATATATATATATATGTTGTACCTAGTAGCCAGAATGCACTTCTCTGCCTACTATGCAAGGCCCAATTTGCCTAATAAGCCAAGTTTTCATGACTTAATTGTTTTTCGACTACCTAACCTACCTAACCTAACCTAACCTAACTTTTTCGGCTACCTAACCTAACCTATATAGATAGGTTAGGTTAGGTTAGGTAGGGTTGGTTAGGTTCGGTCACATATCTACGTTAATTTTAACTCCAATTAAAAAAATTGACCTCATACATAATGAAATGGGTAGCTTTATCATTTCATAAGAAAAAAATTAGAGAAAATATATTAATTCAGGAAAACTTGGCTTATTATGCAAATCGGGCCTTGCATAGTAGGCCAAGAAGTGCGTTCTGGCTACTAGGTACGACATATATATATATATATATATATATATATATATATATATATATATATATATATATATATATATATATATATATATATATATATATATATATATATGCTTTGGCGTTATGGTGTGCACAATCGAAATGTTGAACATGCATGGATAATCTATCCTTTCTCTTGTCTCCGAGAGTAACACAAGTCTGCCCGGTATTCAGTCTGCGAACTATGTACAAACTGCTAACTTTTCCATCCTCAGCTCAGGTGACAAGTAAAAAACAGAAGCCTAACTTTGTCCGGAGTCAACTGATACCTGTGACTTGCTGGACGAGCTCGTCTCTCTGCAGAGATGTGTTAATGTCCTAACTTTTATTGCAGGCGGTGAGAGTAGCGTGTTGCTCGCCAGAGTAGATGTGTTGGGGTGTGTGTGTGGGGGGCGGAGGGGGGAGTGGTGGGGGGGGGGGCTTTTCGGGGGTGTGGTGTGGGTGTTATGGTGCGTGTGTGATTGTGTGTACTCACCTATTTGTACTTGCGGTGGTTGAGCTCTAGCACTTTGGTCCCTCCTCTTAACCGTCAATCAATTGATGTATAGATTCCCGAGCCTACTGTGCTCTATCATATCTACATTTGAAACTGTGTATGGAGTCAGCCTCCACCACATCACTGTCTAATGCATTTTACCTGTTAACTACTCTGACACTGAAAAAGTTCTTTCCAACGTACCTGTGGCTCATTTGGTTACTCAGTCTCCACCTGTTTCCCATTCGTTCGCGAACCACCTGTGTTAAAAAGTTTATCCTTATCTACTCTGTCAATTCCTCTGAAAACTTTGCAGGTAGTGATCATGGTTCCCCTTACTCTTCTGTCTTCTAGTTTCGTGAGGTGCTTTCCTAGTAACTCATGCCTCTTAGTTCTGGGACTAGCCTAGTGGCATACCTCTGAACATTTCCCGGCTTCGTCTTTTGCTTGACAAGGTACGGGCTCCATGCTGGGGCCGCCTACTCCAGGATTGGTCTTTCATATGCCGTGTACAAGATTCTGAACGATTCCTTACACAGGTTCCTGATGGCAGTTCTGATGTTAGCGAGCCTCGCATAGGCCGCAGATATTATTCTTTTTATGTGGGCATCAGACGACAGGTTTCGTGTGATATCAACTCCCAGATCTTTCTCCGTTTCATGAAGTACTTCATCTATTCCGTATCCTGTGTCTGGTCTTCTGTTTCCACTGCCTAGTTTCATTACCTTGCATTTACTTGGGTTGAACTTTAGTAGCCCTTTGTTGGACCATTCCTTCAGTTTGTTTAGGTTATCTTGTAGCCTTCTACTATCTCATCCTCTGTTTTAATACTACTCAAAATTTTTGCATCATCAGCAAACAATGAAGTACCATTGACGAAATATGAACTCCATGTTGGAGCTGCATACTCCAGGATTAGTCTGATTGTGTGTGTACTCACCTAAATGTACTCACCTAATTGTGCTTGCGGGGGTTGAGCTCTGGTTCTTTGATCCCGCCTCTCAACTGTCAATTTAACAAGTGTACAGGTTCCTGAGTCTAGTTGGCTCTATCATATCTACACTGGAAACTGTGTATGGAGTCAGCCTCCACCACATCACCTCCTAATGCATTCCATTTGTCAACCACTCTGACACTAAAAAAGTTTTTTCTAATATCTCTGTGGCTCATTTGGCCACTCAGTTTCCACCTGTGTCCCCTAGTGCGTGTGCCCCTTGTGTTAAATAGACTGTCTTTATCTACCCTATCAATTCCCTTAAGAATCTTGAACGTGGTGATCATGTCTCCCCTAACTCTCCTTTTTTCCAGCGAAGTGAGGTTTAATTCCCGTAGTCTCTCCTCGTAGCTCATACCTCTCAGCTCGGGTACTATTCTGGTGGCAAACCTTTGAACCTTTTCCAGTTTGGTCTTATCCTTGACTAGATATGGACTCCATGCTGGGGCTTCATACTCCAGAATTGGCTTGACATATGTGGTATACAAAGTTCTGAATGATTCTTTACGCAAGTTTTTGAATGCCGTTCTCATGTTGGCCAGCCTGGCATATGCCGCTGATGTTATCCTCTAGATATGGGCTGCAGGGGACAGGTCTGGCGTGATGTCAACACCCAAGTCTTTTTCTCTCTCTGACTCTTGAAGAATTTCCTCTCCCAGATGATACCTTGTATCTGGCCTCCTGCTCCCTACACATATCTTCATTACATTGCATTTGGTTGGGTTAAACTCTAACAACCATTTGTTCGACCATTCCTTCTTCTTGTCTAGGTCTTCTTGAAGCCTCAAACAGTCCTCTTTCGTCTTAATCCTTCTCATAATTTTGGCATCGTCCGCAAACATTGAGAGAAATGAATCTATACCCTCCGGGAGATCATTTACATATATCAGAAACAAGATAGGACCGAGTACAGAGCCCTGTGGGACTCCACTGGTGACTTCACGCCAATCGGAGGTCTCACCCCTCACCGTAACTCTCTGCTTCCTATTGCTTAGATACTCCCGTATCCACTGGAGCACCTTACCAGCTACACCTGCCTGTGTCTCCAGCTTATGTACCAGCCTCTTATGCGGTACTGTGTCAAAGGCTTTCCAAAAATCCAAGAAAATGCAGTCCGCCTAGCCCTCTCTTTCTTGCTTAATCTGTGTTACCTGGTCAAAGAATTCTATTAAGCCAGTCAGGAAAGATTTACCCTCCCTGAACCCATGTTGTCGATTTGTCACGAAGTCCCTTCTCTCCAGATGTGCTAATAAGGTTTTTCTCACGATCTTCTCCATCACCTTGCATGGTATATAAGTTAAGGACACTGGCCTGTAGTTCAGTGCCTCTTGCCTGTCGCCCTTTTTGTATATTGGGTCCACATTCGCCATCTTCCATATTTCTGGTAGGTCTCCCGTCTCCAGTGACCTACTATACACTATGGAGAGTGGCAAGCAAAGTGCCTCTGCACACTCTTTCAGTACCCATGGCGAGATCCCGTCTGGACCAACAGCCTTTCTAACATCCAGGTCCAGCAGGTGTCTCTTGACCTCCTCTCTCGTAATTTCAAACTCTTCCAATGCCGCCTGGTTTACTTCCCTTTCTCCTAGCACAGTGACCTCACCTTGTTCTGTTGTGAAGACCTCTTGGAACCTCTTGTTGAGTTTATCACACACCTCTTTGTCATTCTCTGTATACCTGTCCTCGCCTGTTCTAAGTTTCACTACCTGTTCTTTCACTGTTGTTTTCCTTCTGATGTGACTGTGGAATAGCTTTGGTTCGGTCTTGGCTTTGTTTGCTATATCATTTTCAAAACTTTTCTCTGCTTCTCTTCTCACCCTGACGTACTCATTCCTGGTTCTCTGGTATCTCTCTCTGCTTTCTGGTGTTCTGTTATTCCGGAAGTTCCTCCACGCCCTTTTGTTCAGTACCTTTGCTTCCATACATGCCCTATTATACCTTGGATTCTTCTTTTGCTTCTCGGATTTTTCCTTTTGGGCCGGGATGTATCTGCTTACTGCCTCCTGACACTTTTGGGTGACATAGTCCATCATATCTTGTACAGACTTAGCTCTGAGGTCTGTGATCCCACGGTTATTTCCCTTAGGAAGCTTCTCATCTCCTCATAATTTCCCTTTCGGTATGCCAACCTTTTGTTTCCTAGTTCTTTTTTTTTTGGGGGGGGGGATAATTCCTAGCTCTACCAGGTACTCAAAGTTCAATACACTGTGATCACTCATTCCCAAGGGCGCTTCCATCTTGACTTCCCTTATATCCCACTCATTTAGGGTAAATATCAGTTATTTATAGCAAAAGCATAGCAAAAGGTATTTGCTATGCTCATTGTGTGTGTGTGTGTGTGTGTGTGTGTGTGTGTGTGTGTGTGTGTGTGTGTGTGTGTGTGTGTGTGTGTGTGTGTGTGTGTGTGTGTGTGTGTGTGTGTGTGTGTGTGTGTGTGTGTGTGTGTGTGTGTGTGTGTGTGTGTGTGTGTGTGTGTGTGTGTGTGTGCATGTGTGTGTGTGCGTGTGTGTGTGTGTGTTTATTGTAGGGGGGGGCACGGTGGTTGTGAGGTTAATTGGTGGAGGGATGGAGGGGGAGGGGGAGAGGGAGAGAGGAAGTGAAAGGGAGAGGGGGAGAAGGAGAGAGGAAGTGAAAGGGAGAAGGGGAGAGGGAGAGAGAAAGTGAAAGGGAGAGGGGGAGTGAAAGGGAGTGAAAGGGAGTGAGGGAGAGCGAGGGAGAGAGGGAGAGCGAGGGAGAGAGGGAAATAGGCAGAGTGGGGGAGAGAGGAAGGAGGGCAATCGGGGAGGTGAGGGATGGAAGGTCAGTCCCATCGGTGAGGGGTGAGGATGGCGGTAGGCTGGTTTGTGTGTGCGTGTGTGTGTGTGTGTTTACATTGGCGTGTTATGATGAGGAGGGGGGTGAGGCTAGTCCGTGGCGGTATAATGTAACACACAGGTGTGAGAAAACTAGTGCCAAGCTGAGGCTCTTGAGCTACTTTTTCGTATTTTAATTAACATATGTTCAAAGCTAATTATTATATAAAAAACACTGTACACCTTGTATGACTGACTTTGAGAGGCACTCACCTTCAAGTAAGCATCCCACAGCACAACTAGGTTATTTATGAAGCGATGTCCGACTTAATTGTTGACGTCCCCGCCAGAGCTCCTCCCACATGGTGGTCCAAGTTCTTTCCTTCTCAGGCCTCTGGTGCTACCGTCTTGCCACAAACTCGTCCTTTTCATTTTTTTTTCTTATCCAACGTTATAAGAATTCACAATGTTGCGTTATCACTGCGTTGCTGTACCCTTCAAATGACCAAAAACTATGTTTTGGGCTCACTGGTACTTAAATATCCCGAGAATATTTAAGTAATTCGATGACGGCCGTCCTACACTTGTGCCCTCACTGGCCGTCCCTACACTACACTCTCTTTGTCACTGCTAATGAAAAACCCATATCAGTGTCTACTACTGGTCTATTACAGGCGGTCTTAGCAAGCATATCAACAATGTCATACTTTGAGATCCCAACATATGATGCCACTCACCGCATGCTGGCCACATACTGCATGCTGCCCCACTCACTGCATGCTAACCACTCACTATATGCTGGTCACTCACAGCATGCTGACCACTTACTGCATGCTAACCCACTCACTGCATGCTGGCCACTCACTGCATGCTGACCACTCACTGCATGCTGGCCACGCACTGCATGCTGACCACTCACTGCATCATGACCACTCACTGCATGCTGGCAACTCACTGCATGCTGACTCACTCACTGCATGCTGGCCACTCACTGCATGCTGACCACTCACTGCATGCTGACCACTCACTGCATGCTGGTCACTCACTGCATGCTGGCCACTCACTGCATGCTGACCACTCACTGCATGCTGGCCACTCACTGCATGCTGACCCACTCACTGCATGCTGGCCACTCACTGCATGCTGACCACTCACTGCATGCTGACCACTCACTGGATGCTGGCCACTCACTGCATGCTGGCCACTCACTGCATGCTGGCCACTCACTGGATGCTGACCACTCACTACATGCTGGCCACTCACTACATGCTGGCACTCACTACATGCTGGCCACTCACTGCATGCTGGCCACTCACTGCATGCTGGCCACTCACTACATGCTGGCCACTCACTACATGCTGGCCACTCATTGCATGCTGGCCACTCACTGCATGCTGGCCACTCATTGCATGCTGGCCACTCACTGGATGCTGACCAATCACTGGATGCTGGCCACTCACTGCATGCTGGCCATTCACTGCATGCTGGCCACTCATTGCATGTTGGCCACTCACTTCATGCTGGCCACTTACTGCATGCTGGCCACTTACTGTATGCTGGCCACTCACCGCATGCTGGCCACTCACTGGATGCTCGCCACTCACTGAATGCTGGCCACTCACTGCATGCTAACCACTCACTGCATGTTGGCCACTCACTACATGCTGGCCACTCACTACATGCTGGCCACTCACTACATGCTGGCCACTTACTGCATGCTGGCCACTCACTACTTGCTGGCCACTCACTGCATGCTGGCCACTCACTGCATGCTGGCCACTCACTACATGCTGGCCACTCATTGCATGTTGGCCACTCACTACATGCTAGCCACTCACCGCATGCTGGCCACTCACTACATGCTGGCCACTCATTGCATGTTGGCCACTCACTACATGCTGCCCACTCACTACATGCTGGCCACTCACTACATGCTGGCCACTCATTGCATGTTGGCCACTTACTGCATGCTGGCCACTCACTACATGCTGGCCACTCATTGCATGTTGGCCACTCACTACATGCTGGCCACTCACTACATGCTGGCCACTCACTACATGCTGACCACTTACTGCATGCTGGCCACTCACTACATGCTGGCCACTCACTACATGCTGGCCACTCACTGCATGCTGACCACTTACTGCATGCTGGCCACTTACTGCATGCTGGCCACTCACTGCATGCTGGCCACTCACTGCATGCTGGCCACTCATTGCATGTTGGTCACTCACTACATGCCGGCCACTCACCGCATGCTGGCCACTCACTACATGCTGGCCACTCACTGCATGTTGGCCACTCACTGCATGCTGACCACTTACTGCATGCTGGCCACTCACTACATGCTGACCACTTACTGCATGCTGGCCACTCACTGCATGCTGGCCACTCACTACATGCTGGCCAATTACTGCATGCTGGCCACTCACCGCATGCTGGCCACTCACTACATGCTGGCCACTCACTGCATGCTGGCCACTCACTGCATGCTGGCCACTCACTACATGCTGACCACTTACTGCATGCTGGCCACTCACTACATGCTGACCAATTACTGCATGTTGGCCACTCACCGCATGCTGGCCACTCACTACATGCTGGCCACTCACCGCATGCTGGCCACTCACTGCATGCTGGCCACTCACTGCATGCTGGCCACTCACTGCATGCTGGCCACTCACTACATGCTGGCCAGTCACTACATGCTTGCCACTCACTACATGCTGGCCACTCACTAGATGCTGGCCACTCACTACATGCTGGCCACTCACTGCATGCTGGCCACTCACTACATGCTGACCACTTACTGCATGCTGGCCACTCACCGCATGCTGGCCACTCACTACATGCTGGCCACTCACTACATGCTGACCACTTACTGCATGCTAGCCACTCACTACATGCTGACCACTTACTGCATGCTGGCCACTCACCACATGCTGGCCACTCACTACATGCTGGCCACTCACTCCGGGCTGACCACTTACTGCATGCTGACCACTCACTACATGCTGACCACTTACTACATGCTGGCCACTCACTACATGCTGACCAGTTACTGCATGCTGGCCACTCACTACATGCTGGCCACTCACTGCATGCTGGCCACTCACTACATGCTGGCCACTCACTACATGCTTGCCACTCACTACATGCTGGCCACTCACTACATGCTGACCACTTCCTGCATGCTGGCCATTCACCGCATGCTGGCCACTCACTACATGCTGGCCACTCACTGGATGCTGACCACTCACTACATGCTGACCAGTCACTACATGCTGACCACTTACTGCATGCTGGCCACTCACTACATGCTGGCCACTCACTACATGCTTGCCACTCACTACATGCTGGCCACTCACTACATGCTGGCCACTCACTACATGCTGGCCCCTCACTGCATGCTGGCCTATCACTGCATGCTGGCCACTCACTGCATGCTGGCCACTCACTGCGTGCTGGCCACTCACTACATGCTGGCCACTCACTACATGCTGGCCACTCACTACATGCTGGCCACTCACTGCATGCTGGCCTATCACTGCATGCTGGCCACTCACTGCATGCTGGCCACTCACTGCGTGCTGGCCACTCACTACATGCTGACCACTTACTGCATGCTGGCCACTCACTACATGCTGGCCACTCACTACATGCTGGCCACTCACTACATGCTGACCACTTACTGCATGCTGGCCACTCACTACATGCTGGCCACTCACTACATGCTGGCCACTCACTACATGCTGACCACTTACTGCATGCTGGCTACTCACTACATGCTGGTCACTCACTACATGCTTGCCACTCACTACATGCTGGCCATTCACTACATGCTGGCCACTCACTACATGCTTGCCACTCACTACATGCTGGCCACTCACTACATGCTGGCCACTCACTGGATGCTGACCACTCACTACATGCTGACCACTCACTACATGCTGGCCACTGACTACATGCTGACCACTTACTGCATGCTGGCAACTCACTACATGCTGGCCACTCACTACATGCTTGCCACTCACTACATGCTGGCCACTCACTACATGCTGGCCACTCACTGGATGCTGACCACTCACTACATGCTGACCACTCACTACATGCTGACCACTTACTGCATGCTGGCCACTCACTACATGCTGGCCACTCACTACATGCTGGCCACTAGCTGCATGCTGGCCACTCAATACATGCTGGCCACTCATTACATGCTGGATACTCACTACAAGCTGGCTACTCACTACATGCTAGCCACTCACTACATGCTGGCCATTCACTGCATGCTGGCCACTCACTGCATGCTGGCCACTTACTGCATGCTGGCCACTCACTGCATGCTGGCCACTCACCGCATGCTGACCACTCACTACATGCTGGCCACTCACTACATGCTGTCCACTCACTACATGCTGACCATTCACTGCATGCTGGCCACTCACTACATGCTGTCCACTCACTACATGCTGACCACTCACTGCATGCTGGCCACTCACTACATGCTGGCCACTTACTACATGCTGGCCACTCACTACATGCTGGCCACTCACTACATGATGGCCACTCACTGCATGCTGGCCACTTACTGCATGCTGACCACTCACTACATGCTGGCCACTCACTACATGCTGGCCACTCACTACATGCTGGCCACTCATTACATGCTGGCCACTCATTACATGCTGGATACTCACTACAAGCTGGCTACTCACTACATGCTAGCCACTCACTACATGCTGGCCACTCACCGCATGCTGGTCACTTACTGCATGCTGGCCACTCACTACATGCTGGCCACTCACTGCATGCTGGCCACTCACTACATGCTGACCACTTACTGCATGCTGGCCACTCACTACATGCTGGCCACTCACTGCATGCTGGCCACTCACTACATGCTGACCACTTACTGCATGCTGGCCACTCACCGCATGCTGGCCACTCACTACATGCTGGCCACTCACTGCAGGCTGACCACTTACTGCATGCTGACCACTCACTACATGCTGACCACTTACTGCATGCTGGCCACTCACTACATGCTGGCCACTCACTGCATGCTGGCCACTCACTACATGCTGGCCACTCACAACATGCTTGCCACTCACTACATGCTGGCCACTCACTACATGCTGACCAGTTACTGCATGCTGGCCATTCACCGCATGCTGGCCACTCACTACATGCTGGCCACTCACTGGATGCTGACCATTCACTACATGCTGACCACTCACTCCATGCTGACCACTTACTGCATGCTGGCCACTCACTACATGCTGGCCACTCACTACATGCTTGCCACTCACTACATACTGGTCACTCACTACATGCTGGCCACTCACTACATGCTGGCCACTCACTGCATGCTGGCCTATCACTGCATGCTGGCCACTCACTGCATGCTGGCCACTCACTGTGTGCTGGCCACTCACTACATGCTGGCCACTCACTACATGCTGGCCACTCACTACATGCTGGCAACTCACTGCATGCTGGCCTATCACTGCATGCTGGCCACTCACTGCATGCTGGCCACTCACTGCGTGCTGGCCACTCACAACATGCTGACCACTTACTGCATGCTGGCCACTCACTACATGCTGGCCACTCACTGCATGCTGGCCACTCACTGCATGCTGGCCACTCACTGCGTGCTGGCCACTCACTACATGCTGACCACTTACTGCATGCTGGCCACTCACTACATGCTGGCCACTCACTACATGCTGGCCACTCACTACATGCTGACCACTTACTGCATGCTGGCTACTCACTATATGCTGGCCACTCACTACATGCTTGCCACTCACTACATGCTGGCCACTCACTACATGCTGGCCACTCACTACATGCTTGCCACTCACTACATGCTAGCCACTCACTACATGCTGGCCACTCACTGGATGCTGACCACTCACTACATGCTGACCACTCACTACATGCTGGCCACTCACTACATGCTGACCACTTACTGCATGCTGGCTACTCACTACATGCTGGCCACTCACGACATGCTTGCCACTCACTACATGCTGGCCACTCACTACATGCTGGCCACTAACTGGATGCTGACCACTCACTACATGCTGACCACTCACTACATGCTGACCACTCACTACATGCTGACCACTCACTACATGCTGACCACTTACTGCATGCTGGCCACTCACTACATGCTGGCCACTCACTACATGCTGGCCACTTGCTGCATGCTGGCCACTCAATACATGCTGGCCACTCATTACATGCTGGACACTCACTACATGCTGGCTACTCACTACATGCTAGCCACTCACTACATGCTGGCCACTCACCGCATTCTGGTCACTTACTGCATGCTGGCCACTCACTACATGCTGGCCACTCACCGCATGCTGGCCACTCACTACATGCTGGCTACTCACTACATGCTGGCCACTCACCGCATGCTGGTCACTTACTGCATGCTGGCCACTCTCTATATGCTGGCCACTCACCGCATGCTGGCCACTCACTACATGCTGGCTACTCACTACATGCTGGCCACTCACTACATGCTGGCTACTCACTACATGCTAGCCACTCACTACATGCTGGCCACTCACCGCATTCTGGTCACTTACTGCATGCTGGCCACTCACTACATGCTGGCCACTCACCGCATGCTGGCCACTCACTACATGCTGGCTACTCACTACATGCTGGCCACTCACCGCATGCTGGTCACTTACTGCATGCTGGCCACTAACTACATGCTGGCCACTCACTACATGCTGGCCACTCACGACATGCTTACCACTCATTACATGCTGGCCACTCACCGCATGCTGGCCACTCACTACATGCTGGCCACTCACCGCATGCTGGCCACTTACTGCATGCTGGCCACTCACTACATGCTGGCCACTCACTACATGCTGGCCACTCACTACATGCTGGCCACTCACTACATGCTGGCCACTCACTACATGCTGGCCACTCACTGCATGCTGGCCACTCACTTCATGCTGGCCACTCACCGCATGCTGGCCACTCACTACATGCTGGCTACTCACTACATGCTGGCCACTCACCGCATGCTGGTCACTTACTGCATGCTGGCCACTCTCTATATGCTGGCCACTCACCGCATGCTGGCCACTCACTACATGCTGGCTACTCACTACATGCTGGCCACTCACTACATGCTGGCTACTCACTACATGCTAGCCACTCACTACATGCTGGCCACTCACCGCATTCTGGTCACTTACTGCATGCTGGCCACTCACTACATGCTGGCCACTCACCGCATGCTGGCCACTCACTACATGCTGGCTACTCACTACATGCTGGCCACTCACCGCATGCTGGTCACTTACTGCATGCTGGCCACTAACTACATGCTGGCCACTCACTACATGCTGGCCACTCACGACATGCTTACCACTCATTACATGCTGGCCACTCACCGCATGCTGGCCACTCACTACATGCTGGCCACTCACCGCATGCTGGCCACTTACTGCATGCTGGCCACTCACTACATGCTGGCCACTCACTACATGCTGGCCACTCACTACATGCTGGCCACTCACTACATGCTGGCCACTCACTACATGCTGGCCACTCACTGCATGCTGGCCACTCACTTCATGCTGGTCACTTACTGCATGCTGACCACTCACTACATGCTGGCCAATCACTACATGCTGGCCACTCACTGCATGCTGGCCACTCACTACATGCTGGCAACTCACCGCATGCTGGCCACTTACTGCATGCTGGCCACTCACTGCATGCTGGCCACTCACCGCATGGTGACCACTCACTACATGCTGGCCACTCACTACATGCTGGCCACTCACTACATGCTTACCACTCATTACATGCTGGCCACTCACCGCATGCTGGCCACTCACTACATGCTGGCCACTCACCGCATGCTGGCCACTTACTGCATGCTGGCCACTCACTACATGCTGGCCACTCACTACATGCTGACCACTCACTACATGCTGGCCACTCACTACATGCTGGCCACTCACTGCATGCTGGCCACTCACTACATGCTGGCCACTCACCGCATGCTGGCCACTTACTGCATGCTGGCCACTCACTGCATGCTGGCCACTCACCGCATGCTGACCACTCACTACATGCTGTCCACTCACTACATGCTGACCATTCACTGCATGCTGGCCACTCACTACATGCTGTCCACTCACTACATGCTAACCACTCACTGCATGCTGGCCACTCACTACATGCTGGCCACTTACTACATGCTGGCCACTCACTACATGCTGGCCACTCACTACATGATGGCCACTCACTGCATGCTGGCCACTTCCTGCATGCTGACCACTCACTACATGCTGGCCACTCACTACATGCTGGCCACTCACTACATGCTGGCCACTCACCGCATGCTGGCCACTCACCGCATGCTGGCCACTCACTTCATGCTGGCCACTCTCTACATGCTGGCCACTCACTACATGCTGGCCACTCACTACATGCTTTCCGCTCACCGCATGCTGGCCAATCACTGCATGCTGGTCACTTACTGCATGCTGGCCACTCACTACATGCTGGACACTCACTACAAGCTGGCCACTCACCGCATGCTGGCCACTCACTGCATGCTGGCCACTTACTGCATGCTGGCCACTTACTGCATGCTGGCTACTCACTACATGCTGGACACTCACTACAAGCTGGCCACTCACCGCATGCTGGCCACTCACTGCATGCTGGTCACTCACTGCATGCTGGCCACTCACCGCATGCTGGCCACTCACTGCATGCTGGCCACTTACTGCATGGTGGCCACTTACTGCATGGTGGCCACTCACTGCATGCTGGCCACTCACCGCATGCTGGCCACTCACTGCATGCTGGCCACTTACTGCATGGTGGCCACTTACTGCATGGTGGCCACTCACTACATTCTGGACACTCACTACAAGCTGGCCACTCACCGCATGCTGGCCACTCACTGCATGCTGGCCACTCACTGCATGCTGGCCACTCACCGCATGCTGGCCACTCACTGCATGCTGGCCACTCACCGCATGCTGGTCACTTACTGCATGCTGGCCACTAACTACATGCTGGCCACTCACTACATGCTGGCCACTCACTACATGCTGGCCACTCACTACATGCTTTCCGCTCACCGCATGCTGGCCAATCACTGCATGCTGGTCACTTACTGCATGCTGGCCACTCACTACATGCTGGACACTCACTACAAGCTGGCCACTCACCGCATGCTGGCCACTCACTACATGCTGGCCACTCACCGCATGCTGGCCACTTACTGCATGCTGGCCACTCACTACATGCTGGCCACTCACTACATGCTGGCCACTCACTACATGCTGGCCACTCACTACATGCTGGCCACTCACTACATGCTGGCCACTCACTGCATGCTGGCCACTCACTTCATGCTGGTCACTTACTGCATGCTGACCACTCACTACATGCTGGCCAATCACTACATGCTGGCCACTCACTGCATGCTGGCCACTCACTACATGCTGGCAACTCACCGCATGCTGGCCACTTACTGCATGCTGGCCACTCACTGCATGCTGGCCACTCACCGCATGGTGACCACTCACTACATGCTGGCCACTCACTACATGCTGGCCACTCACTACATGCTTACCACTCATTACATGCTGGCCACTCACCGCATGCTGGCCACTCACTACATGCTGGCCACTCACCGCATGCTGGCCACTTACTGCATGCTGGCCACTCACTACATGCTGGCCACTCACTACATGCTGACCACTCACTACATGCTGGCCACTCACTACATGCTGGCCACTCACTGCATGCTGGCCACTCACTACATGCTGGCCACTCACCGCATGCTGGCCACTTACTGCATGCTGGCCACTCACTGCATGCTGGCCACTCACCGCATGCTGACCACTCACTACATGCTGTCCACTCACTACATGCTGACCATTCACTGCATGCTGGCCACTCACTACATGCTGTCCACTCACTACATGCTAACCACTCACTGCATGCTGGCCACTCACTACATGCTGGCCACTTACTACATGCTGGCCACTCACTACATGCTGGCCACTCACTACATGATGGCCACTCACTGCATGCTGGCCACTTACTGCATGCTGACCACTCACTACATGCTGGCCACTCACTACATGCTGGCCACTCACTACATGCTGGCCACTCACCGCATGCTGGCCACTCACCGCATGCTGGCCACTCACTTCATGCTGGCCACTCTCTACATGCTGGCCACTCACTACATGCTGGCCACTCACTACATGCTTTCCGCTCACCGCATGCTGGCCAATCACTGCATGCTGGTCACTTACTGCATGCTGGCCACTCACTACATGCTGGACACTCACTACAAGCTGGCCACTCACCGCATGCTGGCCACTCACTGCATGCTGGCCACTTACTGCATGCTGGCCACTTACTGCATGCTGGCTACTCACTACATGCTGGACACTCACTACAAGCTGGCCACTCACCGCATGCTGGCCACTCACTGCATGCTGGTCACTCACTGCATGCTGGCCACTCACCGCATGCTGGCCACTCACTGCATGCTGGCCACTTTCTGCATGGTGGCCACTTACTGCATGGTGGCCACTCACTGCATGCTGGCCACTCACCGCATGCTGGCCACTCACTGCATGCTGGCCACTTACTGCATGGTGGCCACTTACTGCATGGTGGCCACTCACTACATTCTGGACACTCACTACAAGCTGGCCACTCACCGCATGCTGGCCACTCACTGCATGCTGGCCACTCACTGCATGCTGGCCACTCACCGCATGCTGGCCACTCACTGCATGCTGGCCACTTACAGCACGCTGGCCACTTACTGCATGCTGGCCACTTACTGCATGCTGGCCACTTACTGCATGCTGGCCACTCACTGCATGCTGGACACTTACTGCATGCTGGCCACTCACTGCATGCTGGCCACTCACTACATGCTGGCCACTCACTTCATGCTGGCCACTCACTACATGCTGGCCGCTCACTACATGCTGGCCACTCACTACATGCTGGCCGCTTACTACATGCTGGCCGCTCACTACATGCTGGCCACTCACTACATGTTGGCCACTCACTACATGTCCACTCACTACATGCTGGCCACTCACTGCATGCTGGCCACTCACTACATGCTGACCACTCACTACATGCTGACCACTTACTGCATGCTGGCCACTCACTACATGCTGGCCACTCACTACATACTGGTCACTTGCTGCATGCTGGCCACTCACTACATGCTGGCCACTCATTACATGCTGGCCACTCACTACATGTTGGCCACTCACTACATGTTGGCCACTCACTACATGCTGGCCACTCACTGCATGCTGGCCACTCACTACATGCTGACCACTCACTACATGCTGACCACTTACTGCATGCTGGCCACTCACTACATGCTGGCCACTCACTACATGCTGGCCACTTACTGCATGCTGGCCACTCACTACATGCTGGCCACTCATTACATGCTGGCCACTCACTACAAGCTGGCTACTCACTACATGCTAGCCATTCACTACATGCTGGCCACTCACCGCATGCTGGCCACTTTCTGCAGGCTGGCCACTCACTACATGCTGGCCACTCACTACATGCTGGCCACTCACTACATGCTTACCACTCATTACATGCTGGCCACTCACCGCATGCTGGCTACTCTCTACATGCTGGCCACTCACTACATGCTGGCCACTCACTACATGCTGGCCACTCACTACATGCTGGCCACTCACTGCATGCTGGCCACTCACTACATGCTGGTCACTTACTGCATGCTGACCACTCACTACATGCTGGCCACTCACTACATGCTCGCCACTCACTACATGCTGGACACTCACCGCATGCTGGCCACTCACTGCATGCTGGCCACTCACTGCATGCTGGCCACTCACTACATGCTGGCCACTCACCGCATGCTGGCCACTCACTGCATGCTGGCCACTCACTACATGCTGGTCACTTACTGCATGCTGACCACTCACTACATGCTGGCCACTCACTACATGCTCGCCACTCACTACATGCTGGACACTCACCGCATGTTGGCCACTCACTGCATGCTGGCCACTCACTGCATGCTGGCCACTCACTGCATGCTGGCCACTCACCGCATGCTGGCCACTCACTGCATGCTGGCCACTTACTGCATGCTGGCCACTTACTGCATGCTGGACACTTACTGCATGCTGACCACTTACTGCATGCTGGCCACTCACTGCATGCTGGCCACTTACTGCATGCTGGCCACTCACTGCATGCTGGCCACTTACTGCATGCTGGCCACTCACTGCATGCTGGCCACTCACTGCATGCTGGCCACTCACCGCATGCTGGCCACTCACTGCATGCTGGCCACTTACTGCATGCTGGCCACTTACTGCATGCTGGACACTTACTGCATGCTGACCACTTACTGCATGCTGGCCACTCACTGCATGCTGACCACTTACTGCATGCTGGCCACTCACTACATGCTGGCCGCTCACTACATGCTGGCCACTCACTGCATGCTGGCCGCTCACTACATGCTGGCCGCTCACTACATGCTGGCCACTCACTGCATGCTGGCCGCTCACTACATGCTGGCCGCTCACTACATGCTGGCCACTCACTGCATGCTGGCCGCTCACATGGCCGCTCACTACATGCTGGCCACTCACTACATGCTGGCCACTCACTACATGCTGGCCACTCACTGCATGCTGGCCGCTCACTACATGCTGGCCACTCACTACATGCTGGCCACTCACTACATGCTGGCCACTCACTACATGCTGGCCGCTCACTACATGCTGGCCGCTCACTACATGCGGGCCACTCACTGCATGGTGGCCGCTCACATGGCCTCTCACAACATGCTGGCCACTCACTGCATGCTGGCCGCTCACTACATGCTGGCCGCTCACTACATGCTGGCCGCTCACTACATGCTGGCCACTCACTATATGCTGGCCACTCACTACATGCTGACCGCTCACTACATGCTGGCCACTCACTACATGCTGGCCACTCACTACATGCTGGCCACTCACTACATGCTGACCACTCACTACATGCTGGCCACTCACTACATGCTGGCCACTCACTGCATGCTGGCCACTCACTACATGCTGGCCACTCACCGCATGCTGGCCACTTACTGCATGCTGGCCACTCACTGCATGCTGGCCACTCACCGCATGCTGACCACTCACTACATGCTGGCCACTCACTACATGCTGTCCACTCACTACATGCTGACCATTCACTGCATGCTGGCCACTCACTACATGCTGTCCACTCACTACATGCTAACCACTCACTGCATGCTGGCCACTCACTACATGCTGGCCACTTACTACATGCTGGCCACTCACTACATGCTGGCCACTCACTACATGATAACCACTCACTGCATGCTGGTCACTTACTGCATGCTGGCCACTCACTACATGCTGGACACTCACTACAAGCTGGCCACTCACCGCATGCTGGCCACTCACTGCATGCTGGCCACTTACTGCATGCTGGCCACTTACTGCATGCTGGCTACTCACTACATGCTGGACACTCACTACAAGCTGGCCACTCACCGCATGCTGGCCACTCACTGCATGCTGGTCACTCACTGCATGCTGGCCACTCACCGCATGCTGGCCACTCACTGCATGCTGGCCACTTTCTGCATGGTGGCCACTTACTGCATGGTGGCCACTCACTGCATGCTGGCCACTCACCGCATGCTGGCCACTCACTGCATGCTGGCCACTTACTGCATGGTGGCCACTTACTGCATGGTGGCCACTCACTACATTCTGGACACTCACTACAAGCTGGCCACTCACCGCATGCTGGCCACTCACTGCATGCTGGCCACTCACTGCATGCTGGCCACTCACCGCATGCTGGCCACTCACTGCATGCTGGCCACTTACAGCACGCTGGCCACTTACTGCATGCTGGCCACTTACTGCATGCTGGCCACTTACTGCATGCTGGCCACTCACTGCATGCTGGCCACTTACTGCATGCTGGCCACTCACTGCATGCTGGCCACTCACTACATGCTGGCCACTCACTTCATGCTGGCCACTCACTACATGCTGGCCGCTCACTACATGCTGGCCACTCACTACATGCTGGCCGCTTACTACATGCTGGCCGCTCACTACATGCTGGCCACTCACTACATGTTGGCCACTCACTACATGTCCACTCACTACATGCTGGCCACTCACTGCATGCTGGCCACTCACTACATGCTGACCACTCACTACATGCTGACCACTTACTGCATGCTGGCCACTCACTACATGCTGGCCACTCACTACATACTGGCCACTTGCTGCATGCTGGCCACTCACTACATGCTGGCCACTCATTACATGCTGGCCACTCACTACATGTTGGCCACTCACTACATGTTGGCCACTCACTACATGCTGGCCACTCACTGCATGCTGGCCACTCACTACATGCTGACCACTCACTACATGCTGACCACTTACTGCATGCTGGCCACTCACTACATGCTGGCCACTCACTACATGCTGGCCACTTACTGCATGCTGGCCACTCACTACATGCTGGCCACTCATTACATGCTGGCCACTCACTACAAGCTGGCTACTCACTACATGCTAGCCATTCACTACATGCTGGCCACTCACCGCATGCTGGCCACTTTCTGCAGGCTGGCCACTCACTACATGCTGGCCACTCACTACATGCTGGCCACTCACTACATGCTTACCACTCATTACATGCTGGCCACTCACCGCATGCTGGCTACTCTCTACATGCTGGCCACTCACTACATGCTGGCCACTCACTACATGCTGGCCACTCACTACATGCTGGCCACTCACTGCATGCTGGCCACTCACTACATGCTGGTCACTTACTGCATGCTGACCACTCACTACATGCTGGCCACTCACTACATGCTCGCCACTCACTACATGCTGGACACTCACCGCATGCTGGCCACTCACTGCATGCTGGCCACTCACTGCATGCTGGCCACTCACTACATGCTGGCCACTCACCGCATGCTGGCCACTCACTGCATGCTGGCCACTCACTACATGCTGGTCACTTACTGCATGCTGACCACTCACTACATGCTGGCCACTCACTACATGCTCGCCACTCACTACATGCTGGACACTCACCGCATGTTGGCCACTCACTGCATGCTGGCCACTCACTGCATGCTGGCCACTCACTGCATGCTGGCCACTCACCGCATGCTGGCCACTCACTGCATGCTGGCCACTTACTGCATGCTGGCCACTTACTGCATGCTGGACACTTACTGCATGCTGACCACTTACTGCATGCTGGCCACTCACTGCATGCTGGCCACTTACTGCATGCTGGCCACTCACTGCATGCTGGCCACTTACTGCATGCTGGCCACTCACTGCATGCTGGCCACTCACTGCATGCTGGCCACTCACCGCATGCTGGCCACTCACTGCATGCTGGCCACTTACTGCATGCTGGCCACTTACTGCATGCTGGACACTTACTGCATGCTGACCACTTACTGCATGCTGGCCACTCACTGCATGCTGACCACTTACTGCATGCTGGCCACTCACTACATGCTGGCCGCTCACTACATGCTGGCCACTCACTGCATGCTGGCCGCTCACTACATGCTGGCCGCTCACTACATGCTGGCCACTCACTGCATGCTGGCCGCTCACTACATGCTGGCCGCTCACTACATGCTGGCCACTCACTGCATGCTGGCCGCTCACATGGCCGCTCACTACATGCTGGCCACTCACTACATGCTGGCCACTCACTACATGCTGGCCACTCACTGCATGCTGGCCGCTCACTACATGCTGGCCACTCACTACATGCTGGCCACTCACTACATGCTGGCCACTCACTACATGCTGGCCGCTCACTACATGCTGGCCGCTCACTACATGCGGGCCACTCACTGCATGGTGGCCGCTCACATGGCCTCTCACAACATGCTGGCCACTCACTGCATGCTGGCCGCTCACTACATGCTGGCCGCTCACTACATGCTGGCCGCTCACTACATGCTGGCCACTCACTATATGCTGGCCACTCACTACATGCTGACCGCTCACTACATGCTGGCCACTCACTACATGCTGGCCACTCACTACATGCTGGCCACTCACTACATGCTGACCACTCACTACATGCTGGCCACTCACTACATGCTGGCCACTCACTGCATGCTGGCCACTCACTACATGCTGGCCACTCACCGCATGCTGGCCACTTACTGCATGCTGGCCACTCACTGCATGCTGGCCACTCACCGCATGCTGACCACTCACTACATGCTGGCCACTCACTACATGCTGTCCACTCACTACATGCTGACCATTCACTGCATGCTGGCCACTCACTACATGCTGTCCACTCACTACATGCTAACCACTCACTGCATGCTGGCCACTCACTACATGCTGGCCACTTACTACATGCTGGCCACTCACTACATGCTGGCCACTCACTACATGATGGCCACTCACTGCATGCTGGCCACTTACTGCATGCTGACCACTCACTACATGCTGGCCACTCACTACATGCTGGCCACTCACTACATGCTGGCCACTCACCGCATGCTGGCCACTCACCGCATGCTGGCCACTCACTTCATGCTGGCCACTCTCTACATGCTGGCCACTCACTACATGCTCGCCACTCACTACATGCTTTCCGCTCACCGCATGCTGGCCAATCACTGCATGCTGGTCACTTACTGCATGCTGGCCACTCACTACATGCTGGACACTCACTACAAGCTGGCCACTCACCGCATGCTGGCCACTCACTGCATGCTGGCCACTTACTGCATGCTGGCCACTTACTGCATGCTGGCTACTCACTACATGCTGGACACTCACTACAAGCTGGCCACTCACCGCATGCTGGCCACTCACTGCATGCTGGTCACTCACTGCATGCTGGCCACTCACCGCATGCTGGCCACTCACTGCATGCTGGCCACTTACTGCATGCTAGCCACTTACTGCATGGTGGCCACTCACTACATTCTGGACACTCACTACAAGCTGGCCACTCACCGCATGCTGGCCACTCACTGCATGCTGGCCACTCACTGCATGCTGGCCACTCACCGCATGCTGGCCACTCACTGCATGCTGGCCACTTACTGCATGCTGGCCACTTACTGCATGCTGGCCACTTACTGCATGCTGGCCACTTACTGCATGCTGGCCACTCACTGCATGCTGGACACTTACTGCGTGCTGGCCACTCACTGCATGCTGGCCACTCACTACATGCTGGCCACTCACTTCATGCTGGCCACTCACTACATGCTGGCCGCTCACTACATGCTGGCCACTCACTATATGCTGGCCGCTTACTACATGCTGGCCGCTCACTACATGCTGGCCACTCACTACATGTTGGCCACTCACTACATGTTGGCCACTCACTACATGCTGGCCACTCACTGCATGCTGGCCACTCACTACATGCTGACCACTCACTACATGCTGACCACTTACTGCATGCTGGCCACTCACTACATGCTGGCCACTCACTACATGCTGGCCACTTGCTGCATGCTGGCCACTCACTACATGCTGGCCACTCATTACATGCTGGCCACTCACTACATGTTGGCCACTCACTACATGTTGGCCACTCACTACATGCTGGCCACTCACTGCATGCTGGCCACTCACTACATGCTGACCACTCACTACATGCTGACCACTTACTGCATGCTGGCCACTCACTACATGCTGGCCACTCACTACATGCTGGCCACTTACTGCATGCTGGCCACTCACTACATGCTGGCCACTCATTACATGCTGGCCACTCACTACAAGCTGGCTACTCACTACATGCTAGCCATTCACTACATGCTGGCCACTCACCGCATGCTGGCCACTTTCTGCAGGCTGGCCACTCACTACATGCTGGCCACTCACTACATGCTGGCCACTCACTACATGCTTACCACTCATTACATGCTGGCCACTCACCGCATGCTGGCCACTCTCTACATGCTGGCCACTCACTACATGCTGGCCACTCACTACATGCTGGCCACTCACTACATGCTGGCCACTCACTGCATGCTGGCCACTCACTACATGCTGGTCACTTACTGCATGCTGACCACTCACTACATGCTGGCCACTCACTACATGCTCGCCACTCACTACATGCTGGACACTCACCGCATGCTGGCCACTCACTGCATGCTGGCCACTCACTGCATGCTGGCCACTCACTACATGCTGGCCACTCACCGCATGCTGGCCACTCACTGCATGCTGGCCACTCACTACATGCTGGTCACTTACTACATGCTGACCACTCACTACATGCTGGCCACTCACTACATGCTCGCCACTCACTACATGCTGGACACTCACCGCATGTTGGCCACTCACTGCATGCTGGCCACTCACTGCATGCTGGCCACTCACTGCATGCTGGCCACTCACCGCATGCTGGCCACTCACTGCATGCTGGCCACTTACTGCATGCTGGCCACTTACTGCATGCTGGACACTTACTGCATGCTGACCACTTACTGCATGCTGGCCACTCACTGCATGCTGGCCACTTACTGCATGCTATCCACTCACTGCATGCTGGCCACTTACTGCATGCTGGCCACTCACTGCATGCTGGCCACTCACTGCATGCTGGCCACTCACCGCATGCTGGCCACTCACTGCATGCTGGCCACTTACTGCATGCGGGCCACTCACTGCATGGTGGCCGCTCACATGGCCTCTCACTACATGCTGGCCACTCACTGCATGCTGGCCGCTCACTACATGCTGGCCGCTCACTACATGCTGGCCGCTCACTACATGCTGGCCACTCACTATATGCTGGCCACTCACTACATGCTGACCGCTCACTACATGCTGGCCACTCACTACATGCTGGCCACTCACTACATGCTGGCCACTCACTACATGCTGGCCGCTCACTACATGCTGGCCACTCACTACATGCTGGCCGCTCACTACATGCTGGCCGCTCACTACATGCTGGCCACTCACTACATGCTGGCCGCTCACTACATGCTGGCCACTCACTAAATGCTGGCCACTCACTACATGCTGGCCGCTCACTACATGCTGGCCACTCACTAAATGCTGGCCACTCACTACATGCTGGCCGCTCACTACATGCTGGCCACTCACTAAATGCTGGCCACTCACTACATGCTGGCCGCTCACTACATGCTGGCCACTCACTAAATGCTGGCCACTCACTACATGCTGGCCGCTCACTACATGCTGGCCACTCACTAAATGCTGGCCACTCACTACATGCTGGCCGCTCACTACATGCTGGCCACTCACTACATGCTGGCCACTCACCGCATGCTAGCCACTCACTGCATGCTGGCCACTTACTGCATACTGGCCACTTTCTGCATGCTGGACACTTACAGCATGCTGACCACTCACTACATGCTGACCACTTACTGCATGCTGGCCACTCACTGCATGCTGGCCACTTACTGCATGCTGGCCACTCACTACATGCTGGCCGCTCACTACATGCTGGCCACTCACTGCATGCTGGCCGCTCACTACATGCTGGCCGCTCACTACATGCTGGCCACTCACTGCATGCTGGCCGCTCACTACATGCTGGCCGCTCACTACATGCTGGCCACTCACTGCATGCTGGCCGCTCACATGGCCGCTCACTACATGCTGGCCACTCACTACATGCTGGCCACTCACTACATGCTGGCCACTCACTGCATGCTGGCCGCTCACTACATGCTGGCCACTCACTACATGCTGGCCACTCACTACATGCTGGCCGCTCACTACATGCTGACCACTTACTGCATGCTGGCCACTAACTACATGCTGGCCACTCACTACATGCTGGCCGCTCACTACATGCTGGCCACTCACTGCATGCTGGCCGCTCACTACATGCTGGCCGCTCACTACATGCTGGCCGTTCACTACATGCTGGCCACTCACTACATGCTGGCCACTCACTACATGCTGGCCGCTCACTACATGCTGGCCACTCACTACATGCTGGCCACTCACTACATGCTGGCCTTTCACTACATGCTGGCCACTCACTACATGCTGGCCGCTCACTACATGCTGGCCGCTGACTACATGCTGGCCACTCACTACATGCTGGCCACTCACTGCATGCTGGCCGCTCACTACATGCTGGCCACTCACTAAATGCTGGCCACTCACTACATGCTGGCCGCTCACTACATGCTGACCACTTACTGCATGCTGGCCACTCACTACATGCTGGCCACTCACTACATGCTGGCCACTCACTACATGCTGGCCACTCACTACATGCTGGCCACTCACTGCATGCTGGCCACTCACTACATGCTGGCCACGCACTACATGCTGGTCACTCACTACATGCTGGCCACGCACTACATGCTGGCCACTCACTACATGCTGGCCACGCACTGCATGCTGGCCACGCACTACATGCTGGCCACTCACTACATGCTGGCCACGCACTACATGCTGGCCACGCACTACATGCTGGCCACGCACTGCATGCTGGCCACGCACTACATGCTGGCCACGCACTACATGCTGGCCACGCACTGCATGCTGGCCACGCACTGCATGCTGGCCACGCACTGCATGCTGGCCACTCACTGCATGCTGGCCACGCACTGCATGCTGGCCACGCACTACATGCTGGCCACGCACTACATGCTGGGACACTAACAACAACCTGTCCTCACATTACCGACCACAACGTAAAATAGCTTGCCTTCCAAGCAGAGAGAGGTTGTAATATTTGTTAATATTTGTTAATGGGTTCTGAATCCTTCTCCCTTTGTTTTAAGCCCACCTTACCTTTACCTTGAGGTTACCTTGAGGTGCTTCCGGGGCTTTGCGTCCCCACGGCCCGGTCGTCGACCAGGCCTCCGGGTTGCCGGACTGATCAACCAGGCTTTTGGACGCGGTTGCTCGCAGCCTGACGTATGAGTCACAGCCTGGTTGATCAGGTATTCTTTGGAGGTGCTTATCCAGTTCTCTCTTGAACACTGTGAGGGGTCGGCCAGTTATGCCCTTTATGTGTAGTGGAAGCGTGTTGAACAGTCTCGGGCCTCTGATGTTGATAGTTCTCTCGCAGAGTACCTGTTGCACCTCTGCTTTTCAACGGGGGTATTCTGCAGATCCTGCCATGTCTTCTGGTCTCATGTGATGTTATTGTTGTGTGCAGGTTTGGGACCAGCCCCTCTGATATTTTCCACGTGTAAATTATTATGTACCTCTCCCGTCTGCGTTCAAGGGAGTACAGTTTTAGGCTCTTTAGTCGGTCCCAATAGTTTAGATGTTTTACTGAGTGGATTCTAGCAGTAATGGATCTCTGCATGCTCACCAGGTTAGCAATTTCTCCAGCTTTGAAAGGTGCTGTCATTGTGCAGCAGTACTCCACTCTAGAGAGCACAAGCGTCTTGAAAAGTATCATCATCGGTATAGCATCTCTAGTGTGAAAAGATCTTGTTATCCAACCTGTCATTTTTCTTGCAGTTGTGACGGCTACTTTATTGTCTTCTTTAAAGGTAAGGTCTTCCGACATGAGTACACCCAGATCCTTTACATTGCCTTTTCGTTCTATGTTATGATTTGCCTGAGTTTTGTACGTGGTTTCCGTTTTTATATTTTCATTTTTTCCATAGCGCATGAGCTGGAACTTATCTTCGTTAAACACCATATTATTTTCGGTAGCCCATAGAAAGACCTGATCTACATCTGACTGGAGGTTCGCCGTGTCCTCTATGTTGCCTACTCTCATGAAGATCCTAGTGTCATCTGCAAAGGATGATACAGTGCTATAGGTTGTGTTCTTGTCTATGTCCGATATGAGGATGAGAAAAAGTACTGGAGCAAGCACAGTACCCTGGGGGATTGAGCTCTTCACGGTTGATGGGCTGGATTTTATTTTGTTGACTATTACACATTGGGTTCTGTTAGTCAGGAAATTGTAGATCCATCTGCCTATTTTTCCGGTAATTCCTTATGAACGCATTTTATGTGCACTAACACCATGATCACATTTATCAAAAGCTTTTGCGAAATCTGTGTAAATTACATCAGCGTTTTGTTTGTCTTCCATAGCATCTAATGCCATATCATAGTGGTCCAGCAACTGCGACAGGCAAGAGCGCCCTGTTCTGAAACCATGTTGTCCGGGGTTATGGAGATGCTGTGTTCCATGTATTTTGTGATCTTACTTCTTAGCACTCTCTCAAAATTTTTTATGATGTGCGATGTTAGTGCTATCGGTCTGTAATTTTTTGCCTCTGCCTTATTTCCTCCTTTATGAAGTGGTGCTACAGGCAATAACTGCAGTAGACACTAGAGCAGCCCGGCCGTCCTAGACGAGCGGTGTGTTCTTAGAGAGACGGTCCACGTGACGGCGTCGGGAATATAATTAACCATCTATTTGATAAGCTGAGGTCTTGCTCCTGTGTAGGTGCTATCGGAGCACGACTGAACAGCTTTTTACACACTTGGTTCTTGTATAATCAAACGGTTCTTGCGTCAGACGTTGGTGATAGACCTGTTGATGCCATTAGCTGCTCTCGCCAGGTGTTGTGCTTACCTATTCTGATAACTGTTATCCGTTATGAGTTATTATATCCTTCTTGATTATAATAAATCATCTGCATTCAGACTAGCAGTAAAGAGCCTACTTTGAGGACTACTGCAGGCGACATCCTGAGGACTACTGCAGGCGACATCCTGAGGACTACTGCAGGCGACATCCTGAGGACGACTGCAGGCGACATCCTGAGGACTACTGCAGGCGACATCCTGAGGACTACTGCAGGCGACATCCTGAGGACTACTGCAGGCGACATCCTGAGGACTACTGCAGGCGACATCCTGAGGACTACTGCAGGTGACATCCTGAGGACTACTGCAGGCGACATCCTGAGGACTACTGCAGGCGACATCCTGAGGACTACTGCAGGCGACATCCTGAGGACTACTGCAGGACTTGAGACTAATGCAGGAGACATCTTAAGAGCTTACCTTTGAGGGCATAGGGCTACTGTGTTAGACATGCTCAGGGCTACTGTGTTAGACATGTTCTGAGCTACTGTGTTAGACATGTTCAGGGCTACTGTGTTAGACATGCTCAGGGCTACTGTGTTAGACATGCTCAGGGCTACTGTGTTAGACATGCTCAGGGCTACTGTGTTAGACATGCTCAGGGCTACTGTGTTAGACATGCTCAGGGCTACTGTGTTAGACATGCTCAGGGCTACTGTGTTAGACATGCTCAGGGCTACTGTGTTAGACATGCTCAGGGCTACTGTGTTAGACATGCTCAGGGCTACTGTGTTAGACATGCTCAGGGCTACTGTGTTAGACATGCTCAGGGCTACTGTGTTAGACATGCTCAGGGCTACTGTGTTAGACATGCTCAGGGCTACTGTGTTAGACATGCTCAGGGCTACTGTGTTAGACATGCTCAGGGCTACTGTGTTAGACATGCTCAGGGCTACTGTGTTAGACATGCTCAGGGCTACTGTGTTAGACATGCTCAGGGCTACTGTGTTAGACATGCTCAGGGCTACTGTGTTAGACATGCTCAGGGCTACTGTGTTAGACATGCTCAGGGCTACTGTGTTAGACATGCTCAGGGCTACTGTGTTAGACATGCTCAGGGCTACTGTGTTAGACATGCTCAGGGCTACTGTGTTAGACACGCTCAGGGCTACTGTGTTAAACATGCTCAGGGCTACTGTGTTAGACATGCTCAGGACTACTGTGTTAGAAATGCTCAGGGCTACTGTGTTAGACATGCTCAGGGCTACTGTGTTAGACATGACCAGGTCTGGTTGGTTGATACCTGGTTGATGGGGTTCTGGGAGTTCTTCTACTCCCCAAGCCCTGCCCTAGGCCAGGCTTGACTTGTGAGAGTTTGATCCACCAGGCTGTTGCTTGGAGCGGCCCGCAGGCCCACATACCCACCACAGCCCGGTTGGTCCGGCACTCCTTGGAGGAATAAATCTAGTTTCCTCTTGAAAATGTCCACGGTTGTTCCGGCAATATTTCTTATGCTTGCTGGGAGGACGTTGAACAACCGCGGACCTCTGATGTTTATACAGTGTTCTCTGATTGTGCCTATGGCACCTCTGCTCTTCACTGGTTCTATTCTACATTTTCTTCCATATCGTTTACTCCAGTACGTTGTTATTTTACTGTGTAGATTTGGTACTTGGCCCTCCAGTATCTTCCAGGTGTATATTATTTGATATCTCTCTCGTCTTCTTTCTAGTGAGTACATTTGGAGGGCATTGAGACGATCCCAATAATTTAGGTGCTTTATTGCATCTATGCGTGCCGTATATGTTCTCTGTATTCCCTCTATTTCAGCAATCTCTCCTGCTCTGAAGGGGGAAGTGAGTACTGAACAGTACTCAAGACGGGACAACACAAGTGACTTGAAGAGTACAACCATTGTGATGGGATCCCTGGATTTGAAAGTTCTCGTAATCCATCCTATCATTTTTCTGGCTGTCGCAATATTTGCTTGGTTATGCTCCTTAAACGTTAGGTCGTCAGACATCATTATTCCCAAATCCTTTACATGCTGTTTTCCTACTATGGGTACATTTGATTGTGTTTTGTACTCTGTATTATGTTTAAGGTCCTCATTTTTACCGTACCTGAGTACCTGGAATTTATCATTGTTAAACATCATGTTATTTTCTGATGCCCAGTCGAAAACTTTATTATTATCAGCTTGAAGTTTTTCAATGTCCTCAGCCGAGGTAATTTTCATACTGATTTTTGTGTCATCTGCAAAGGATGATACGAAGATGTGACTTGTATTTTTGTCTATATCTGATATGAGAATAAGGAAAAGCAGCGGTGCAAGGACTGTACCCTGAGGTACAGAGCTTTTCACTGCACTTGGACTAGATTTTATATGGTTGACAGTTACTCGCTGAGTCCTGTTTGACAGAAAACTGAGTATCCAGCGTCCTACTTTACCGGTTATTCCCATTGACTTCATTTTGTGTGCTATCACACCATGGTCACATTTATCGAAAGCCTTTGCGAAGTCCGTGTATATCACATCAGCATTCTGTTTCTCTTCTAATACCTCAGTGACTTTGTCGTAGTGCTCAAGTAGCTGTGAGAGGCACGATCTTCCTGCTCGAAATCCATGTTGGCCTGGGTTGTGAAGGTCATTGGTCTCCATGAAATTGGTGACCTGACTCGTAATCACTCTCTCAAATACTTTTATGATGTGCGATGTTAGTGCATCTACTGTGTTAGACATGCTCAGGGCTACTGTGTTAGACATGCTCAGGGCTACTGTGTTAGACATGCTCAGGGCTACTGTGTTAGACATGCTCAGGGCTACTGTGTTAGACATGCTCAGGGCTACTGTGTTAGACATGCTCAGGGCTACTGAGGAAGACAGTCAGAGTGTTACTGAGGAAGACGGTCAGAGGACTACTGAGGAAGGCAGTCACAGGGTTACTGAGGAAGACAGTCAGAGGGCTACTGAGGAAGACGGTCAGAGGGCTACTGAGGAAGACAGTCAGAGAGCTACTGAGTAAGACAGTCAGAGGACTACTAAGGAAGACAGTCAGAGTGCTACTGAGGAAGACAGTCAGAGGGCTACTGAGGAAGACAGTCAGAGGGCTGCTGAGGAAGACAGTCAGAGGGCTGCTGAGGAAGACAGTCAGAGGGCTACTGAGGAAGACAGTCAGAGAGCTACTGAGGAAGACAGTCAGAGGGCTGCTGAGGAAGACAGTCAGCGGGCTACTGAGGAAGACAGTCAGAGGGCTACTGAGGAAGACAGTCAGAGGGCTACTGAGGAAGACAGTCAGAGGGCTACTGAGGAAGACAGTCAGTGGAGAACTGACGAAGACATACATAGGTCTACTGAGGAAGATAGTCAGAGGGCTGCTGAGGAAGACAGTCAGAGGGCTACTGAGGAAGACAGTCAGAGGGCTACTGAGGAAGACAGTCAGAGGGCTACTGAGGAAGACAGTCAGAGGGCTACTGAGGAAGACAGTCAGAGGACTACTGAGGAAGACAGTCAGAGTGTTACTGAGGAAGACGGTCAGAGGACTACTGAGGAAGGCAGTCAGAGGGTTACTGAGGAAGACAGAGGGCTACTGAGGAAGACAGTCAGGGGGCTGCTGAGGAAGACGGTCAGAGGGCTACTGAAGAAGACAGTCAGAGGGCTGCTGTGGAAGACAGTCAGAGGGCTGCTGAGGAAGACAGTCAGAGGGCTACTGACGAAGACAGTCAGAGAGCTACTGAGGAAGACAGTCAGAGGGCTGCTGTGGAAGACAGTCAGAGGGCTGCTGAGGAAGACAGTCAGAGGGCTACTGAGGAAGACAGTCAGGGGGCTGCTGAGGAAGACAGTCAGCGGGCTACTGAGGAAGACAGTCAGAGGGCTACTGAGGAAGACAGTCAGAGGGCTACTGAGGAAGACAGTCAGAGGGCTACTGAGGAAGACAGTCAGTGGAGAACTGACGAAGACATACATAGGTCTACTGAGGAAGATAGTCAGAGGGCTGCTGAGGAAGACAGTCAGTGGAGTACTGAGGAAGACATACATAGGTCTACTGAGGAAGACAGTCAGAGAGCTACTGAGGAAGACAGTCAGAGGGCTGCTGAGGAAGATAGTCAGAGGGCTGCTGAGGAAGACAGTCAGAGGGCTACTGAGGAAGACAGTCAGAGGACTATGGCTTATGGCTTAATGCATCATGAGGGAGACAGTATAAATCATCCTGAGCAAAATAAAAGCATCAGGCGTGCCTGACTTCATACTATCATACAAAGTGAAATTACACCGGTAATTAGTTTATAAACTAATTATACTTGGAGGTCATCATAAAAGCTAATTTCCGCTACTATAACTTTTAACTGCGATCTTTAATTAGAATTATGAGCCTCAAAGTGTGATATAAGAGAACTTGCTGGATAAGTTAAGAGTCCTGTTTAGTTCTAAATAAAAGCAAGTTTTAACAAATATTTGTAAAGCAAAATACAACTCTAAATGCTTTCGTAACTGTCAACGCTATCAATTAATTATTGTTAGATTGAACATGTAAAAGGTTTTTAACAAACTTCATTATCTCCTTTATTTATTGTTTGTAATGATGTTGCTTTGACATTGTTTGATGTTTTATATATTAAAACATTTAATAAATTATAGTAAATTATATATTATAAATTATATATTAAATTATACATAAATTGTATATTAAATTGTATATTAAATTATACATAAATTGTATATTAAATTATACATAAATTGTATATAAAATTTTACATAAATTGTATATTAGATTTATAGAAAGTAGAATAATCAATAATACATAACGTTGAAGAAAAATATATTTGTCAATGCTCGAATGGAATCAACAAAGGCAGCATAGTGGTTGACAACAGTGACTGTGGCAACACTGGCAGCATAGTGGTTGACTACAGTGACTGTGGCAACACTGGCAGCATAGTGGTTGACTACAGTGACTGTGGCAACACTGGCAGCATAGTGGTTGACTACAGTGACTGTGGCAACACTGGCAGCATAGTGGTTGACTACAGTGACTGTGGCAACACTGGCAGCATAGTGGTTGACTACAGTGACTGTGGCAACACTGGCAGCATAGTGGTTGACAACAGTGACTGTGGCAACACTGGCAGCATAGTGGTTGACTACAGTGACTGTGGCAACACTGGCAGCATAGTGGTTGACTACAGTGACTGTGGCAACACTGGCAGCATAGTGGTTGACTACAGTGACTGTGGCAACACTGGCATCATAGTGGTTGACTACAGTGACTGTGGCAACACTGGCAGCCTAGTGGTTGACTACAGTGACTGTGGCAACACTGGCAGCCTAGTGATTGACTACAGTGACTGAGTACTGACACAGTGACCACACAGTGTAGGAGTGAGAGAGAGAAGCCAGCTACACTGACCACACAGTGTAGGAGTGAGAGAGAGAAGCCAGCTACACTGACCTCACAGTGTAGGAGTGAGAGAGAGAAGTCAGCTACACTGACCACACAGTGTTGGAGTGAGGGAGAGAAGCCAGCTACACTGACCCCACAGTGTTGGAGTGAGAGAGAGAAGCCAGCTACACTGACCCCACAGTGTTGGAGTGAGAGAGAGAAGCCAGCTACACTCACCACACAGTGTAGGAGTGAGGGAGAGAAGCCAGCTACACTGACCTCACAGTGTAGGAGTGAGAGAGAGAAGCCAGCTACACTGACCTCACAGTGTAGGAGTGAGGGAGAGAAGCCAGCTACACTGACCTCACAGTGTAGGAGTGAGGGAGAGAAGCCAGCTACACTGACCAGAGACCCAGAAGTGACACCGGAAGTGAGACCCGGCTGCGCCCGGGTCTCACTTCCCGTTCCCCACTCCTACTTTTTCCAAATCTCCCCCGTCTCTCCTCCCTTATCCCGCCTCTCTTTATATCTCCCCGTCTCTCCTCCCCTCACCAACTGTCTTCCCGAAGATGCATTCGCTAGTACTCTCAAGCAATGAAGTCCTTCAGCGCTCAACTAGCCCCCTAGCTAGCACACTCCAACAGTGAAGTCTTCCAGCTCTCAACTAGCCCCTGGCTAGCACACTGTCGAAGCGAAGTCTTCCAGCTCTCAACTAGCCCCCTGGCTAGCACACTCCAAAAGGGAGGTCTTCAGTGCTCTTCTAGCCCTCTAGATGGTACGTCTCTAGGCCGACCAAAGTAACTCATCTCTGCCTCTGCTTCACTGCCGTCTGTCGCCAGTCCCCAGTACCTCGTCACCTCCCAAAACACCAAACTAGAAAATGGAAAACTAATATTAATGGGAGGGTCAACTGTTTTAGTTCGGAACCTGGATCATAGATGGCACCAAGGTCAACCACACTGTGCCTCCATAACTGTGCCTCCATCACTGTGCCCCCATCACTGTGTCCCCATCACTGTGCCCAACACTGTGCCTCCATCACTCTGCCTCCATCACTGTGAGTCTATCACTGGGCCCCAATCACTGTGCCCCCATCACCGTGCCCCCATCACTGTGCCCCAACACTGTCCCTCCATCACTGTGCCTCTATCACTGTGCTTCCATCATTGTGCCTCCATCACTGTGCCCACTTCACTGTGCTTCCATCACTGTGCCAGCATCATTGTGCAACCATCACTGTGATTCCATCACTATGCGTCTTTCACTGTGCCCCATCACTTTTCCTCCATCACTGTTCCTCCATTACTGTGCCTAAATCACTGTGCCTAAATCACTGTGCCACTATCACTGTGCCCCCATCACTGGGCCCCCATCACTGTGCCTCTATCACTGTGCCTCCATCACCGTGCCCCATCACTGTGCCTCCATCACTGTGCCCCCATCACTTTGCCTCTATCACTGTTCCTCCATCACTGTGTCTAAATATCTGTGCCTCCATCACTGTGCCCCACCACTATGCCTCCATCACTGAGCCTCCATCACTGTGCCTAATTATCTGTGCCTCCATCAAAGTGCCTCCATCACTGTGCCTCCATCACTGTGCACCCCATCACTGTGCCCCCATCACTGTACCCCCATCACTCTTCCCCCATCATTGTGCCCCCATCATTGTGCCCCCATCACTATGCCTAAATCACCGTATCCCCGTCACTGTACATCCATGACTGTGCCGCCATCTCTGTGCCCCATCACTGAGCCCCATCACTGTGCCCCAATCACTGTGCCTCAATCATTGTGCACCCATCACTGTGCCTCCATCACTGTGCCCTATTACTGTGCCTCCATCATTGTGCACCCATCACTGTGCCTCCATCACTGTGCCACCATCACTGTGCCCTATTACTGTGCCTCCATCATTGTGCCTCCATCATTGTGCCTCCATCAATGTGCCTCCATCACTGTGGCTCCATCACTGTGCCTCCATCACTGTGCACCCATCACTGTGCCTCCATAACTGTGTCTCCATCACTGTGTCCCCATCACTGTGCCCCCATCACTGTGCCCCCATCACTGTGCCATCAACACTGTGTCACAATCACCGTGCCCACATCACTGTTCCTCAATCACTGTGCGGCCATCACTGTGCCTTCATCACTGTGGCCCCCATCACTGTGCCCCTATCACTGTGCCCCCCATCACTGTGCCACCATCACTGTGCCACCATCACTGTGCCCCCATCTATGTGCCCCTATCCTTCTGCCCCCATCACTGTGCCTCTATCACTATGCCCCCATCACTGTGCCACCATCACTGTGCATCAATTACTGTGCCTCCATCACTGTGCCCCATCTCTGTGCCCCTATCCTTGTGCCCCCATCACTGTGCCTCCATCACTGCACCCCTATCACTGTGCCCCCTTCATTGTTCCCCCTTTATTGTAACTCCATCACTGTGCCCCAATTACTGTGCCTCCATCAATGTGCCTCCTTCACTGTGGCCCCCATCACTGTGCCCCTATCATTGTGCCCCCATCACTGTGCCCCTATCACTGTGCCCCCCATCACTGGGCCACCATCACTGTGCCAACATCACTGTGCATCAATCACTGTGCCTCCATCACTGTGCATCAATCACTGTGCCTCCATCACTGTGCCCCCATCTATGTGCCCCTAACCTTGTGCCCCCATCACTGTGCCTCTATCACTATGCCCCCATCACTGTGCCACCATCACTGTGCATCAATCACTGTGCCTCCATCACTGTGCCCCCATCTATGTGCCCCTATCCTTGTGCCCCCATCACTGTGCCTCTATCACTATGCCCCCATCACTGTGCCACCATCACTGTGCATCAATCACTGTGCCTCCATCACTGTGCCCCCATCTATGTGCCCGTATCCTTGTGCCCTTATCACTGTGCCTCTAACACTATGCCCCCATCACTGTGCCACCATCACTGTGCATCAATCAGTGTGCCTCCATCACTGTGCCCCCATCTCTGTGCCCCTATCCTTGTGCCTCCATCACTATGCCTCCATCACTGTACCCCCATCACTGTGCCCCCTTCATTGTTCTCCCATCACTGTGCCTCCATCAATATGCCTCCTCCACTATGCCTCCAACACTGTGCCTCCATCACTGTGCCCCATCACTGTGCTTCCATCGCTGTGCCTCCTTCACTGTGCCTCCATCACTGTGCCTCCATCACTATGCCTCCATCACTGTGCCCCCATCACTGTGCCCCCATCACAGTGCCTTCATCACTGTGCCTCCATCACTGTGCCTCAATCACCATGCCCCCATCACTGTGCCTCCATCACTGTGCCTCCATCACAATGCCCCATCACTATGCTTCCATCACTGTGCCACATCGCTATGCCCCATTACTGTGCCCCCTATTACTTTGCCTCTATCACTGTGCCCCATCACTGTGCCTCCATCACCGTGCCCCCATCACTGTGCCTCCATCAGTGTGCCTCTATCACTGTGCCTCCATCACTGTGCCCCCTTCATTGTAACTCCATCACTGTGCCCCCATCACTGTGTCCCCATCATCCTTCCTCATTCACTTTGTCGCCATCACTGTGCCTCCATCACTGTGCCACCATCACTGTGCCTCTGTCACTGTGCCCACATCACTGTGCCACCATCACTTTGCCACCATCACTGTGCCTACATCACAGTGCCCCAATCACTGTGCCTCCATCAGTGTGCCTCTATCACTGTGCCTCCATCACTGTGCCCCCTTCATTGTAACTCCATCACTGTACCCCCATCACTGTTCCTCTATCACTGTGCCTCCATCACTTTGCCCCCATCCCAGTGCCTCCATCATTGTGCCTCTATCACTGTGCCTCCATCACTATGCCCCCTTCATTGCGACTCAATCACTGTGCCCCCAACACTGTGCCTCTATCACTTTGCCTCCATCACTGTGCCCCCATCACTGTGCCCCCATCATTGTGCCTACATCTCTGTGCCTCCAACATTGTGCCTACATCACTGTGCCTCCATCACTGTGCCTCCTTCACTGTGCCTCCATCACTGTGCCTCCATCACCGTGCCCCCATCATTGTGCCACCATCACTGTGATCCAATCACTGTGCCCCCATCACTGTGCTCCCATCACTGTGCTCCCATCACTGTGCCCCATCACTGCGCCTGTATCACTGTGCATCCATCACTGTGCCTCCATCACTGTGCCTCCATCTCTGTGCCCTCATGTGTGAGCCCCCTTCATTGTGACTTCATCACTGTGCCCCCATCACTGTGCCTCCATCACTGTGCCTCCATCTCTGTGCCTTTATCACAGTGCCTTCATCACTGTGCCCCTATCACTGTGCCACTTTCTTGTGCCCCCATCACTTTGCCTCCATCACCGTGCCACCATTACTGGGCCACCATCACCGTGCCACCATCACCGTGCCCCCATCACTGCAACTCTACCACTGTGCTTCGATCACTGTACCTCCATCTCTGTGCCTTTATCAATGTGCCTCCATCACTGTGCCCCTATCACTGTGCCACCTTCACTTTGCCCCCATCACTGTGCCATCATCAATGTGACCTCATCACTGTGCCTCTATCACTGTGTCCCGATCACTGTGCCACAATCACTGAGCCCCCATCACTTTTCCTCCATGACTATGCCTCCTTCACTGTGCCTCCATCAATGTAGCTCCATCACCGTGCCCCCATTACTGGGCCACCATCACCGTGCCCCCATCACCGTGCCCCCATCACTGTGCCCCACCACTGTGCCTACATCACTGTGCCTCCATCACTGTGCCCCCATCCCTGTGCCCCCATCACTGTGCCCCAATCACTGTGCCATCATCACTGTGCCTCCATCACTGTGCCCCATCACTGTGCCTCTTTCACTGTGCCTCCATCACTGTGCCTCTACACTGTGCCCCTATTACTGTGCCTCAATCACTGCGCCCCTATCACTGTGCCCCCATCACTGTGCCATCATCACTGTACCCCCATCACTGTGCCTCTATCACGTTGCCCACATCATTGTGCCTCCATCACTGTGCCCCCATCACAGTGCTTCCATCACTCTGCCTCTATAACTGTGCCCCAATCACTGTGCCACCATCAGTGTGCCCCCATCACTGCCTCCATCACTGTACCTCTATCACTGAGCCTCCATCACTGTTCCTCCATCACTGTGCATCCATCACAGTGCAACCATCACTGTGTCCCCATCACTGTGACACCATCATTGAGCCCCCATCACTGTGCCTCTATCACTGTACCCACATCACTGTGCCTCCATCACTGTGCCTCCATCATTGTGCCCATCACAGTGCCCCAATCACTGTGCCTCCCATCACAGTGCCCCCATCACTGTGCCCCCATAACTGTGCTCAAATGTCTGTGCCCCCATCACTGCGCCTCCATCTCTGTGCCTCATTCACTGTGCCTCCATCACTGTGCCCCCATCACTTTGGCTCTATCACAGTGCCCACATCACTGTACCACCATCACTTTGCCACCATAATTGTGCCTCTATCACTGTGCCTTTATCACAATGCCCCATCACTGTGCCTCCATCAGTGTGCCTTTATCACTGTGCCTCCATCACTGTGCCCCCTTCATTGTAACTCCATCACTGTGCCCCCATCACTGTGCCTCCATCACTGTGCCTCCATCAGTGTGCCCCCATCCCTATGCCTCCATCAATGTGCCTCTATCACTGTGCCTCCATCACTGTGCCCTCATCACTGTATCCCCAACACTGTACCCCATGACTGTGCCACCATGAATGTGCCACCATCATTGTGGCTCCATCCGTGTGCCCTATCACTGTACCTCCATCACTGTGCCTCCACCACTGAGCCCCCATCACTGTGCCTCCATCAATATGCTTCCATCACTGTTCCTCCATCAATGTGCTTCCATCACTGTGCCTCCATCACTGTGCCTCCATCACTGTGCCTCATCACTGTGCCACCATCCCTGTGCCTCCATCACCGTGTCCCCATCACTGTGCCACCATCACTGTGCCCCCATCACAGTGCCACCATCACTATACATCCATCACTGTGCCCCCATCATTCTTCCTCATTCAATGTGTCGCCATCACTGTGCCTCCATCACTGTGCCACCATCACTGTGCCTCAGTCACTGTGCCCACATCACTGTGCCACCATCACTTTGCCACCATCACTGTGCCTCTATCGCTGTGCCTCCATCACAGTGCCCCCATCACTGTGCCTCCATCAGTGTGCCTCTATCACTGTGCCTCCATCACTGTGCCTCCTTCACTATGCCTCCATCACAGTGCCTCCATCACTGTGCCCCCATCACTGTGCCTTCATCACTGTGCCTCCATCACTGTGCCTCAGTCACCGTGCCCCCATCACTCTGCCTCCATCACTGTTCCTCCATCACAATGCCCCATCACAATGCTTCCATCACTGTGCCACATCACTATGCCCCATTATTGTGCCCCTATTACTTTGCCCCTATCACTGTGCCCCAATAACTGTGCCTCCATCACCGTGCCCCCATCACTGTGCCTCCATCACTGTGCCCCTATCACTGTGCCCCCATCACTGTGCCCCAGCACTGTGCCTCTATAACTGTGCCCCCATCACTGTGCCTCTATAACTGTGCCCTCATCACTGTGACTCTATCACTGTGCCTCTATCACTTTTCCCCCATCACTGTGCCTCAATAACTGTGCCTCCAACACTGTGCCTCCATTACCATGCCACCATCACTGTGACCCCACACCTGTACCACCATCACTTTGCCTAAATATCTGTGCCTCCATCACCGTGCCCCCATCATTGTGTCTCCATCATGTTGCCCCCCATCACTGTGCCTTCATCACTGTGTCCCCATCAATGTGCCCCTATCACTGTGCCTCCATCACTGTGCCTCCATCACTGTGTCACCATGACTGTGCCTCCATCTCTGTGCCTTCATCACTGTGCCCCCATCACTGTGCCACCATGACTGTGCCTCTATCACTGTGCCTCCATCACTCTGCCTCCTTCACTGTGCCTCCATCACTCTGCCTCCATCACTATGCCTCCATCACTGTGCCTCCTTCACTATGCCTCCATCACTGTGCCTCCTTCACTATGCCTCCATCACTGTGCCTCCATCACTGTGCCCCCATCACTGTGCCCCCATCACTGTGCCTTCATCACTGTGCCTCCATCATTGTGCCTCAATCACCGTGCCCCCATCACTGTGCCTCCATCGCTGTGCCTCCATCACAATGCCCCATCACTATGCTTCCATCACTGTGCACATCACTATGCCCCATTACTGTGCCCCTATTACTTTGCCCCTATCACTGTGCCCCAATCACTGTGCCTCCATCACTGTGCCTCTATCACTGTGCCCCCATTACTGTGCCCCAGCACTGTGCCTCTATAACTGTGCCCCCATCACTGTGTCTCTATAACTGTGCCCTCATCACTGTGACTCTATCACTGTGCCTCTATCACTTTTCCCCCATCACTGTGCCTCAATAACTGTGCCTCCAACACTGTGCCTCCATTACTATGCCGCCAGCACTGTGACCCCCATCACTGTACCACCATCACTTTGCCTAAATATCTGTGCCTCCATCACCGTGCCCCCATCACTGTGTCTCCATTATGTTGCCCCCCATCACTGTGCCTTCATCACTGTGTTCCCATCAGTGTGCCCCTGTCACTGTGCCTACATCACTGTGCCTCCATCACTGTGCCACCATGACCGTGCCTCCATCTCTGTGCCTTCATCACTGTGCCTCCATCTCTGTGCCTTCATCACTGTGCCCCATCACTGTATCCCCATCACTGTACCCCCATGACTGTGCCCCCATGAATGTGCCCCCATCATTGTGGCTCCATCACTGTGCCCTATCACTGTACCTCCATCATTGTGCCCTATCACTGTGCCTCCATCAATGTGCCTCCATCACTGTGCCTCCTTCACTGTGCCTCCATCACTGTGCCCCATCACTGTGCCACCATCACTGTGACCCCATCACAGTGCCTCCATCACTATGCCCCCATCACTGTGCCCCCATCACTCTTCCTCATTCACTCTGCCGCCATCACTGTGCCTCCATCACTGTGCCACCATCACTGTGCCTCTGTCACTGTGCCCACATCACTGTGCCACCATCACTTTGCCACCATCACTGTGCCTCTATCACTGTGCCTCCATCACAGTGCCCCAATCACTGTGCCTCCATCAGTGTGCCTCCATCTCTGTGCCTTCATCACTGTGCCCCATCACTGTATCCCCATCACTGTACCCCCATGACTGTGCCCCCATGAATGTGCCCCCATCATTGTGGCTCCATCACTGTGCCCTATCACTGTACCTCCATCATTGTGCCCTATCACTGTGCCTCCATCAATGTGCCTCCATCACTGTGCCTCCTTCACTGTGCCTCCATCACTGTGCCCCATCACTGTGCCACCATCACTGTGACCCCATCACAGTGCCTCCATCACTATGCCCCCATCACTGTGCCCCCATCACTCTTCCTCATTCACTCTGCCGCCATCACTGTGCCTCCATCACTGTGCCACCATCACTGTGCCTCTGTCACTGTGCCCACATCACTGTGCCACCATCACTTTGCCACCATCACTGTGCCTCTATCACTGTGCCTCCATCACAGTGCCCCAATCACTGTGCCTCCATCAGTGTGCCTCTATCACTGTGCCTCCATCACTGTGCCTCCAACACTGTGCCCCCATCACTGTGTTTTCATCACTGTGCCTCCATCACTGTGCCTCAATCACCGTGCCCCCATCACTGTGCCTCCATCACTGTGCCTCTATCACAATGCCCCATCACTATGCTTCAATCACTGTGCCATATTACTATGCCCCATTACTGTGCCCCTATTACTTTGCCCCTATCACTGTGCCCCAATCACTGTGCCTCCATCACCGTGCCCCCATCACTGTGCCTCCATCACTGTGCCTCTATCACTGTGCCTCCATCACTGTGCCCCCTTCATTGTAACTCCATCACTGTGCCCCCATCACTGTGCCTCCATCAGTGTGCCTCTATCACTGTGCCTCCATCACTGTGCCCCCTTCATTGTAACTCCATCACTGTGCCCCCATCACTGTGCCTCCATCAGTGTGCCTCTATCACTGTGCCTCCAACACTGTGCCGCCATCACTGTCCCTCCATCACAGTGCCACCATCACTGTGCCTCTGTCACTGTGCCCACATCACTGTGCCACCATCACTTTGCCACCATCACTGTGCCTCTATCACTGTGCCTCTATCACTGTGCCTCTATCACTGTGCCTCCATCACAGTGCCCCACTCACTGTGCCTCCATCAGTGTGCCTCTATCACTGTGCCTCCATCACTGTGCCCCCTTCATTGTAACTTCATCACTGTGTCCCCATCACTGTTCCTCTATCACTGTGCCTTCATCACTGTGCACCCATCCCAGTGCCTCCATCATTGTGCCTCTATCACTGTGCCTCCATCACTATGCCTCCTTCATTGTGACTCAATCACTGTGCCCCCATCACTGTGCCTCTATCACTTTGCCTCTATCACTGTGCCCCCATCATTGTGCCTACATTACTGTGTTTCCAACATTGTGCCTACATCACTGTGCCCCCATCACTGTGCCCCCATCACTGCGCCTGTATCACTGTGCATCCATCACTGTGCCTCCATCACTGTGCCTCCATCTCTGTGCCCCCATGTCTGAGCCCCCTTCATTGTGACTTCATCACTGTGGCCCCATCACTATGCCTCCATCACTGTGCCTCCATCTCTGTGCCTTTATCACTGTGCCTCCATCAATGTGCCCCTATCACTGTGCCACTTTCACTGTTCCCCCATCACTGTGCCACCATCACTGTTCCCTCATCACTGTGCCTCCATCACCGTGCCACCATTACTGGGCCACCATCACCGTGCCCCCATCACCGTGCCCCCATCACCGTGCCCCCATCACTGCACCTCTACCACTGTGCTTCGATCACTGTGCCTGCATCTCTGTGCCTTTATCAGTGTGCCTCCATCACTGTGCCCCTATCACTGTGCCACCTTCACTTTGCCCCCATCACTGTGCCATCATCACTGTGCCCTCATCACTTTGCCTCTATCACTGTACCGCGATCACTGTGCCACAATCACTGATCCCCCATCACTTTTCCTCCAAGACTATGCCTCCTTCACTATGCCTCCATCAATGTGGCTCCATCACCGTGCCCCCATTACTGGGCCACCATCACCGTGCCCCCATCACTGTGCCCCCATCACTGTGCCCCACCACTGTGCCTCCATCACTGTGCCTCCATCACTGTGCCCCCATCCCTGTGCCCCCATTACTGTGCCCCAATCACTGTGCCATCATCACTGTGCCTCCATCACTGTGCCCCATCACTGTGCCTCTATCACTGTGCCTCCATCACTGTGCCTCTACCACTGTGACCCTATTACTGTGCCTCAATCACTGCGCCCCTATCACTGTGCCCCCATCACTGTGCCACCATCACTGTACCCCCATCACTGTGCCTCTATCACTGTACCCCCATCATTGTGCCTCCATCCCTGTGCCCCCATCGCAGTGCTTCCATCACTGTGCCTCTATAACTGTGCCCCAATCACTGTGCCACCATCAGTGTGCCCCCATCACTGCCTCCATCACTGTACCTCTATCACTGAGCCTCCATCACTGTTCCTCCATCACTGTGCATCCATCACTGTGCAACCATCACTGTGTCCCCATCACTGTGCCACCATCATTGAGCCCCCATCACTGTGCCTCTATCACTGTACCCACATCACTGTGCGTCCATCACTGTGCCTCCATCATTGTGCCCCATCACAGTGCCCTTATCACTGTGGCTCCCCTCACAGTGCCAACATCACTGTGCCCCCATAACTGTGCCCAAATGTCTGTGCCCCCATCACTGCGCCTCCATATCTGTGCCTCCTTCACTGTGCCTCCATTACAGTGCCCCCATCACTGTGGCTCAATTACAGTGCCCACATCACTGTACCACCATCACTTTGCCACCATAATTGTGCCTCTATCACTGTGCCTCCATCACAGTGCCCCCATCACTGTGCCTCCTTCAGTGTGCCTCTATCACAGTGCCTCCATCACTGCCCCCTTCACTGTAACTCCATCACTGTGCCCCATCACTGTGCCTCCATCACTGTGCCCCCATCACTGTAACTCCATCACTGTGCCCCCATCACTGTGTCTCTATCACTGTGACTCCATCAGTGTGCCCCCATCCCTGTGCCTCAATCAATGTGCCTCTATCACTGTGCCTCCGTCACTGTGCCCCCATCACTGTATCCCCATCACTGAACCCCTATGACTGTGCCCCCATGAATGTGGCCCCATCATTGTGGCTCCATCACTGTGCCCTATCACTGTACCTCCATCATTGTGCCCTATCACTGTGCCTCCATCAATGTGCCTCCATCACTGTGCCTCCATCACTGTGCCTCCATCACTGTGCCTCATCACTGTGCCACCATCACTGTGCCTCCATCACCGTGTCCCCATCACTGTGCCACCATCACTGTGCCCCCATCACAGTGCCACCATCACTATACCTAAATCACTGCCCCCATCATTCTTCCTCATTCAATGTGTCGCGATCACTGTGCCTCCATCACTGTGCCACCATCACGGTGCCTCAGTCACTGTGTCCACATCACTGTGCCACCATCACTTTGCCACCATCACTGTGCCTCTATCACTATGCCTCCATCACAGTGCCTCCATCACTGTGCCTCTATCACTGTGCCTCTATCACTGTGCCTCCATCACAGTGCCCCAATCACTGTGCCTCCATCAGTGTGCCTCTATCACTGTGCCTCCATCACTGTGCCTCCATCACAGTGCCCCAATCACTGTGCCTCCATCAGTGTGCCTCTATCACTGTGCCGCCATCACTGTGCCCCCTTCATTGTAACTTCATCACTGTGTCCCCATCACTGTTCCTCTATCACTGTGCCTTCATCACTGTGCACCCATCCCAGTGCCTCCATCATTGTGCCTCTATCACTGTGCCTCCATCACTATGCCCCCTTCATTGTGACTCAATCACTGTGCCCCCATCACTGTGCCTCTATCACTTTGCCTCCATCACTGTGCCCCCATCATTGTGCCTACATTACTGTGTTTCCAACATTGTGCCTACATCACTGTGCCCCCATCACTGTGCCCCCATCACTGCGCCTGTATCACTGTGCATCCATCACTGTGCCTCCATCACTGTGCCTCCATCTCTGTGCCCCCATGTCTGAGCCCCCTTCATTGTGACTTCATCACTGTGGACCCATCACTATGCCTCCATCACTGTGCCTCCATCTCTGTGCCTTTATCACTGTGCCTCCATCAATGTGCCCCTATCACTGTGCCACTTTCACTGTGCCCCCATCACTGTGCCACCATCACTGTGCCCTCATCACTGTGCCTCCATCACCGTGCCACCATTACTGGGCCACCATCACCGTGCCCCCATCACCGTGCCCCCATCACCGTGCCCCCATCACTGCACCTCTACCACTGTGCTTCGATCACTGTGCCTCCATCTCTGTGCCTTTATCAGTGTGCCTCCATCACTGTGCCCCTATCACTGTGCCACCTTCACTTTGCCCCCATCACTGTGCCATCATCACTGTGCCTCTATCACGGTACCGCGATCACTGTACCACAATCACTGATCCCCCATCACTTTTCCTCCATGACTATGCCTCCTTCACTGTGCCTCCATCAATGTGGCTCCATCACCGTGCCCCCATTACTGGGCCACCATCACCGTGCCCCCATCACTGTGCCCCCATCACTGTGCCCCACCACTGTGCCTCCATCACTGTGCCTCCATCACTGTGCCCCCATCCCTGTGCCCCCATTACTGTGCCCCAATCACTGTGCCATCATCACTGTGCCTCCATCACTGTGCCCCATCACTGTGCCTCTATCACTGTGACCTCCATCACTGTGCCTCTACCACTGTGACCCTATTACTGTGCCTCAATCACTGCGCCCCTATCACTGTGCCCCCATCACTGTGCCACCATCACTGTACCCCCATCACTGTGCCTCAATCACTGTACCCCCATCATTGTGCCTCCATCACTGTGCCCCCATCGCAGTGCTTCCATCACTGTGCCTCTATAACTGTGCCCCAATCACTGTGCCACCATCAGTGTGCCCCCATCACTGCCTCCATCACTGTACCTCTATCACTGAGCCTCCATCACTGTTCCTCCATCACTGTGCATCCATCACTGTGCAACCATCGCTGTGTCCCCATCACTGTGCCACCATCATTGAGCCCCCATCACTGTGCCTCTATCACTGTACCCACATCACTGTGCGTCCATCACTGTGCCTCCATCATTGTGCCCCATCACAGTGCCCTAATCACTGTGCCTCCCATCACAGTGCCAACATCACTGTGCCCCCATAACTGTGCCCAAATGTCTGTGCCCCCATCACAGCGCCTCCATATCTGTGCCTCCTTCACTGTGCCTCCATCACAGTGCCCCCATCACTGTGGCTCAATTACAGTGCCCTCATCACTGTACCACCATCACTTTGCCACCATAATTGTGCCTCTATCACTGTGCCTCCATCACAGTGCCCCCATCACTGTGCCTCCATCAGTGTGTCTCTATCACTGTGCCTCCATCACTGCCCCCTTCATTGTAACTCCATCACTGTGCCCCATCACTGTGTATCCATCACTGTGCCCCCATCACTGTAACTCCATCACTGTGCCCCCATCACTGTGTCTCTATCACTGTGCCTCCAACAGTGTGCCCCCCTCCCTGTGCCTCAATCAATGTGCCTCTATCACTGTGCCTCCATCACTGTGCCCCCATCACTGTATCCCCATCACTGAACCCCTATGACTGTGCCCCCATGAATGTGGCCCCATCATTGTGGCTCCATCACTGTGCCCTATCACTGTACCTCCATCATTGTGCCCTATCACTGTGCTTCCATCAATGTGCCTCCATCACTGTGCCTCCATCACTGTGCCTCCATCACTGTGCCTCATCACTGTGCCACCATCACTGTGCCTCCATCACCGTGTCCCCATCACTGTGCCACCATCACTGTGCCCCCATCACAGTGCCACCATCACTATACCTAAATCACTGCCCCCATCATTCTTCCTCATTCAATGTGTCGCGATCACTGTGCCTCCATCACTGTGCCACCATCACGGTGCCTCAGTCACTGTGTCCACATCACTGTGCCACCACCACTTTGCCACCATCACTGTGCCTCTATCACTATGCCTCCATCACAGTGCCCCATCACTGTGCCTCCATCAGTGTGCCTCTATCACTGTGCCTCCATCACTGTGCCTCCTTCACTATGCCTCCATCACTGTGCCTCCATCACTGTGCCCCCATCACTGTGCCTTCATCACTGTGCCTCCATCACTGTGACCCCATCACTGTACCACCATCACTTTGCCTAAATATCTGTACCTCCATCACCGTGCCCCCATCACTGTGTCTCCATCATGTTGCCCCCCATCACTGTGCCTTCATCACTGTGTCCCCATCAATGTGCCCCTATCACTGTGCCTCCATCACCGTGCCCCCATCACTGTGTCTCCATCATGTTGCCCCCCATCACTGTGCCTTCATCACTGTGTCCCCATCAATGTGCCCCTATCACTGTGCCTCCATGACTGTGCCTCCATCACTGTGCCACCATGACTGTGCCTCCATCTCTGTGCCTTCATCAGTGTGCCCCCATCACTGTATCCCCATCACTGTACCCCTATGACTGTGCCCCCATGAATGTGCCCCCATCATTGTGGCTCCATCACTGTGCCCTATCACTGTACCTCCATCATTGTGCCCTATCACTGTGCCTCCATCAATGTGCCTCCATCACTGTGCCTCCATCACTGTGCCTCCATCACTGTGATACCATCACTGTTCCTCCATTACCGTGTCCCCATCACTGTGCCACCATCACTGTGCCCCCATCACAGTGCCACTATCACTATGCCCCCATCACTGTGCCCCCATCATTCTTCCTCATTCACTGTACCGCCATCACTGTGCCTCCATCACTGTGCCACCATCACTGTGCCTCTGTCAACGTGCCCACATCACTGTGCCACCATCACTTTGCCACCATCACTGTGCCTCAATCACTGTGCCTCCATCACAGTACCCCCATCACTGTGCCTCCATCAGTGTGCCTCTATCACTGTGCCTCCATCACTTTACTCCCTTCATTGTAACTCCATCACTGTGCCCCCATCACTGTTCCTCTATCACTGCACCTCCATCACTGTGCCCCAATCCCTGTGCCTCCATCATTGTGCCTCTATCATTGTGCCTCCATCATTATGCCCCCTTCATTGTGACTCAATCACTGTGCCCCCATCACTGTGCATCTGTCACTTTGCCTACATCACTGTGCCCCATCACTGTGCCTCCATCATTGTGCCTACATCACTGTGCCTCCATCACTGTGCCTCCATCACTGTGCCTCCATCTCTGTGCCCCCATGTCTGAGCCCCCTTCATTGTGACTTCAACACTGTGCCCCCATCACTGTGCCTCCATCACTGTGCCTCCATCTCTGTGCCTTTATCACTGTGCCTCCAACACTGTGTCCCTATCACTGTGCCACTTTCACTGTGCCCCATTCACTGTGCCCCCATCACTGTGCCCCATCACTGTGCTCCAATCACTGTGCCATCATCAATGTGCCACCATCACTGTGCCCCATCACTGTGCCTCTATCACTGTTCCTCCATCACTGTGCCTCTACCACTATGCCCCAATAACTGTGCCACCATCAGTTTGCCCCCATCACTGCCTCCATCACTGTACCACTATCACTGTGCCTCCATCACTATTCCTCCATCACTGTGCATCCATCACTGTGCAACCATCACTGTGTCCCCATCAATGTGCCACCATCATTGAGCCCCCATCACTGTGCCTCTTTTACTGTACCCACATCTCTGTGCCTCCATCACTATGCCTCCATCAATGTACCCCATCACAGTGCACCAACCACTGTGCCTCCCATCACAGAGCCCCCATCACTGTGCCCCCATAACTGTGCCCCCATGTCTGTGCCCCCATCACTGCGCCTCCATCTCTGTGCCTCCATCACTCTGCCTCCATCACTGTGCCCCCATCACTGTGGCTCTATCACTGTGCCCACATTACTTGGCCACCATCACCGTGCCCCCATTACCGTGCCCCCATCACTGTGCCCCCATCCCTGTGCCTCCATCAATGTGCCTCTATCACTGTGCCTCCATCACTATGCCCCCTTCATTGTGACTCAATCTCTGTGCCTCCATCTCTGTGCCTTTATCAGTGTGCCTCCATCACTGTGCCCCTATCACTGTGCCACCTTCACTTTGCCCCCATCATTGTGCCATCATCACTGTGCCCTCATCACTGTGCCTCTATCACTGTACCGCGATCACTGTGCCACAATCACTGATCCCCCATCACTTTTCCTCCATGACTATGCCTCCTTCACTGTGCCTCAATCAATGTGCCTCCATCACCGTGCCCCATTACTGGGCCACCATCACCGTGCCCCCATCACCGTGCCCTCATCACTGTGCCCCACCACTGTGCCTCCATCACTGTGCCTCCATCACTGTGCCCCCATCACTGTGCCCCCATCACTGTGCCCCAATCACTGTGCCATCATCACTGTGCCTCCATCACTGTGCCCCATCACTGTGCCTCTAACACTGTGCCTCCTCACTATGCCTCTACCACTGTGCCCCTATTACTGTGCCTCAATCACTGCGCCCCTATCACTGAGCCCCATCACTGTGCCACCGTCACTGTACCCCCCTCACTGTGCCTCTATCACTGTGCCCCCATCATTGTGCCTCCATCACTGTGCCCTGATTGCAGTGCTTCCATCACTGTGCCTCTATCACTGTGCCCCATTCACTGTGCTACCATCAGTGTGCCCCCATCACTGCCTCCATCACTGTACCTCAATCACTGTGCCTCCATCACTGTTCCTAAATCACTGTGCATCCATCACTGTGCAACCATCAATGTGTCCCCATCACTGTGCCACCATCATTGAGCTCCCATCATTGTGCCTCTATTACTGTACCCACATCACTGTGCCTCCATCACTGTGCCTCCATCATTGTGCCCCATCACAGTGCCCCAATCACTGTGCCTCCCATCACAGTGCCCCCATCACTGTGCCCCTATAACTGTGCCCCCATGTCTGTGCCCCCAACACTGCGCCTCCAACTCTGTGAATCCATCACTGTGCCTCCATCACTGTGCCCCCATCACTGTGGCTCTATAACTGTGCCCACATCACTGTGCCACCATCACTTTGCCACCATAATTGTGCCTCTATCACTGTGCCTACATCACAGTGCCCCCATCACTGTGCCTCCATCAGTGTGCCTCTATCACTGTGCCTCCATCACTGTGCCCCCTTCATTGTAACTCCATCATTGTGCCCCCATCACTGTGCCTCCATCACTGTGCCCTCATCACTGTAACTCCAACACTGTGCCCCCATCACTGTGTCTCTATCACTGTGCCTCCATCAGTGTGCCCCCATCCCTGTGCCTCCATCAAAGTGCCTCTATCACTGTGACTCCAACACTGTGCCTCCATTACTATGCCGCCATCACTGTGACCCCATCACTGTACCAACATCACTTTGCCTAAATATCTGTGCCTCCATCACCGTGCCCCCATCACTGTGTCTCCATCATGTTGCCCCCCATCACTGTGCCTTCATCACTGTGTCCCCATCATTGTGCCCCTATCACTGTGCCTCCTTCACTGTTCCTCCATCACTCTGCCTCCATCACTATGCCTATATCACTGTGCCTCCTTCACTATTCCTCCATCACTGTGCCTCCTTCACTATGCCTCCATCACTGTGCCTCCATCACTGTGCCCCCATCACTGTGCCCCCATCACTGTGCCTTCATCACTGTGCCTCCATCACTATGCCCCATCACTATGCTTCCATCACTGTGCCACATCACTATGCCCCATTACTGTGCCCCTATTACTTTGCCCCTATCACTGTGCCCCAATCACTGTGCCTCCATCACCGTGCCCCCATCACTGTGCCTCCATCACTGTGCCTCTATCACTGTGCCCCCATCACTGTGCCCCAGCACTGTGCCTCTATAACTGTGCCCCCATCACTGTGTCTCTATAACTGTGCCCTCATCACTGTGACTCTATCACTGTGCCTCTATCACTTTTCCCCATCACTGTGCCTCAATAACTGTGCCTCCAACACAGTGCCTCCATTACTATGCCGCCAGCACTGTGACCCCCATCACTGTACCACCATCACTTTGCCTAAATATCTGTACCTCCATCACCGTGCCCCCATCACTGTGTCTCCATCATGTTGCCCCCCATCACTGTGCCTTCATCACTGTGTCCCCATCATTGTGCCCCTATCACTGTGCCTCCATCACTGTGCCTCCATCACTGTGCCACCATGACTGTGCCTCCATCTCTGTGCCTTCATCACTGTGCCCCATCATTGTATCCCCATCACTGTACCCCCATGACTGTGCCCCCATGAATGTGCCCCCATCATTGTGGCTCCATCACTGTGCCCTATCACTGTACCTCCATCATTGTGCCCTATCACTGTGCCTCCATCAATGTGCCTCCATCACTGTGCCTCCATCACTGTGCCTCCATCACTGTGCCCCATCACTGTGCCACCATCACTGTGACCCCATCACAGTGCCTCCATCACTATGCCCCCATCACTGTTCCTCCATCATTCTTCCTCATTCTCTCTGCCGCCATCACTGTGCCTCCATCACTGTGCCTCTGTCACTGTGCCCACATCACTGTGCCACCATCACTTTGCCACCATCACTGTGCCTCTATCACTGTGCCTCCATCACAGTGCCCCAATCACTGTGCCTCCATCAGTGTGCCTCTATCACTGTGCCTCCATCACTGTGCCTCCATCACTATGCCTCCATCACTGTGCCTCCTTCACTATGCCTCCATCACTGTGCCTCCATCACTGTGCCCCCATCACTGTGCCTTCATCACTGTGCCTCCATCACTGTGCCTCTATCACAATGCCCAATCACTATGCTTCAATCACTGTGCCATATTACTATGCCCCATTACTGTGCCCCTATTACTTTGCCCCTATCAATGTGCCTCCATCACTGTGCCTCTATCACAATGCCCAATCACTATGCTTCAATCACTGTGCCATATTACTATGCCCCATTACTGTGCCCCTATTACTTTGCCCCTATCACTGTGCCCCAATCACTGTGCCTCCATCACCGTGCCACCATCACTGTGCCTCCATCAGTGTGCCTCTATCACTGTGCCTCCATCACTGTGCCCCCTTCATTGTAACTCCATCACTGTGCCCCCATCACTGTGCCTCCATCAGTGTGCCTCTATCACTGTGCCTCCATCACTGTGCCCCCTTCATTGTAACTCCATCACTGTGCCCCCATCACTGTGTCTCTATCACTGTGCCTCCATCAATGTGCCTCCATCACCGTGCCCCCATTACTGGGCCACCATCACCGTGACCCCATCACCGTGCCCCCATCACTGGACCTCTACCACTGTGCTTCGATTACTGTGCCTCCATCTCTGTGCCTTTATCATTGTGCCTTCATCACTGTGCCCCTATCACAGTGCCACTTTCAATGTGCCACCATCACCGTGCCCTCATCACTGTGCCTCTATCACTGTGCCCCGATCACTGTGCCACAATCACTGAGCCCCCGTCACTTTTCTCCATGTCTATGCCTCCTTCACTGTGCCTCCATCAATGTGCCTCCATCACCGTGCCCCCATTACTGGGCAAGTATCACCGTGCCCCCATCACCGTGCCCCCATCACTGTGCCCCAGCACTGTGCCTCCATCACTGTGCCTCCATCACTTTGCCCCCATCACTGTGCCCCCATCACTTTGCCCCCATCACTGTGCCATCATCACTGTGCCTCCATCACCGTGTCCCCATCACTGTGCCACCATCACTGTGCCCCCATCACAGTGCCACCATCACTATGCCCCCATCACTGTGCCCCCATCATTCTTCCTCATTCACTGTGCCGCCATCACTGGGCCTCCATCACTGTGCCAGCATCACTGTGCCTCTGTCACTGTGCCCACATCACTGTGCCACCATCACTTTGCCACTATCACTGTGCCTCAATCACAGTGGCTCCATCACTGTGCCCCCTTCATTGTAACTCCATCAGTGTGCCCCCTTCATTGTAACTCCATCACTGTGCCTCCATCCCTGTGCCTCCTTCATTGTGCCTCTAACACTGTGCCTCCATGACTATGCCCCCTTCATTGTGACTCAATCACTGTGCCCCCATCACTGTGCCTCTATCACTTTGCCTCCATCACTGTGCCCCCATCACTGTGCCTCCATCATTGTGCCTACATCACTGTACCATCATCACCGTGCCCCCATCACTGTGCCACCATTACTGTGATCCAATCACTGTGCCCCCATCACTGTGCCCCCATCACTGTGCCCCCATCACTGCGCCTATATCACTGTGCCTTCATCACTGTGCCTCCATCACTGTGCCTCCATCTCTGTGCCCCCATGTCTGAGCCCCCTTCATTGTGTCTTCATCACTGTGCCCCCATCACTGTGCCTCCATCACTGTGCCTCCATTTCTGTGCCTTTATCACTGTGCCTCCATCACTGTGCCCCTATCACTGTGCCACTTTCACTGTGCCCCCATCACTGTGACACCATCACTGTGCCCTCATCACTGTGCCTCTATCACTGTGCCCCGATCACTGTGCCAAAATCACTGAGCCCCCATCACTGTTCCTCCATGATAATGCCTCCTTCACTGTGCCTCCATCAATGTGCCTCCATCACCGTGCCCCCATTACTGGGCCACCATCACCGGGACCCCATCACCGTGCCCCCATCACTGGACATCTACCACTGTGCTTCGATCACTGTGCCTCCATCTCTGTGCCTTTATCATTGTGCCTTCATCACTGTGCCCCTATCACAGTGCCACTTTCACTGTGCCACCATCAATTGTGCCCTCATCACTGTGCCTCTATCACTGTGCCCCGATCACTGTGCCACAATCACTGAGCCCCCGTCACTTTTCTCCATGTCTATGCCTCCTTCACTGTGCCTCCATCAATGTGCCTCAATCACCGTGCCCCCATTACTGGGCCAGCATCACCGTGCCCCCATCACCGTGCCCCCATCACTGTGCCCCAGCATTGTGCCTCCATCACTGTGCCTCCATCACTTTGCACCCATCACTGTGCCCCCATCACTTTGCCCCCATCACTGTGCCATCATCACTGTGCCTCCATCACTGTGCCCCATCACTGTGCCTCTATCACCGTGCCCCCATCACTGCACCTCTACCACTGTGCTTCGATCACTGTGCCTCCATCTCTGTGCCTTTATCAATGTGCCTCCATCACTTTGCCCCTATCACTGTGCCACCTTCACTGTGCCCACATCACTGTGCTATCATCACTGTGCCCTCATCACTGTGCCCCATCACTGTGCCTCTATCACTGTGCCTCCATCACTGTGCCTCCATCACTGTGCCCCATCACTGTGCCTCTATCACTGTGCCTCCATCTCTGTGCCCCGATTACTGTGCCACAATCACTGAGCCCCATCACTTTTCCTCAATGACTATGCCTCCATCACTGTGCCTCCATCACTGTGCCCCCATCACTGTGCCCCCATCACTGTGCCCCAATCACTGTGCCATCATCACTGTGCCTCCATCACTGTGCCCCATCACTGTGCCTCTATCACTGTGCCTCCATCACTGTGCCTCTACCACTGTGCCCCTATTACTGTGCCTCAATCACTGCGCCCCTATCACTGTGCCCCATCACTGTGCCACCGTCACTGTACCCCCCTCACTATGCCTCTATCACTGTGCCCCCATCATTGTGCCTCCATCACTGTACCCTGATTGCAGTGCTTCCATCACTGTGCCTCTATCACTTGGCCTCCATCACTGTGCCCCCATCACTGTGCCTCCATCATTGTGCCTACATCACTGTGCCTCCATCACTGTGCCTCCTTCACTGTGCCTCCATCACTGTGCCACCATCACCGTGCCCCCAATCACTGTGCCACCATCACTGTGATCCAATCACTGTGCCCCCATCACTGTGCCCCCAACACTGTGCCCCCATCCCTGTGCCCCCATCACTGCGCCTGTATCACTGTGCCTTCATCACTGTGCCTCCATCACTGTGCCTCCATCTCTGTGCCCCCATGTCTGAGCCCCCTTCATTGTGACTTCATCACTGTGCCCCCATCACTGTGCCTCCATCACTGTGCCTCCATTTCTGTGCCTTTATCACTGTGCCTCCATCACTGTGCCCCTATCACTGTGCCACTTTCACTGTGCCCCCATCACTGTGACACCATCACTGTGCCCTCATCACTGTGCCTCTATCACTGTGCCCCGATCACTGTGCCACAATCACTGAGCCCCCATCACTGTTCCTCCATGATAATGCCTCCTTCACTGTGCCTCCATCAATGTGCCTCCATCACCGTGCCCCCTTTCTGGGCCACCATCACCGTGACCCCATCACCGTGCCCCCAGCACTGGACCTCTACCACTGTGCTTCGATCACTGTGCCTCCATCTCTGTGCCTTTATCATTGTGCCTTCATCACTGTGCCCCTATCTCTGTGCCACTTTCACTGTGCCACCATCACTGTGCCCTCGTCACTGTGCCTCTATCACTGTGCCCCGATCACTGTGCCACAATCGCTGAGCCCCCGTCACTTTTCTCCATGTCTATGCCTCCTTCACTGTGCCTCCATCAATGTGCCTCCATCACCGTGCCCCCATTACTGGGCCAGCATCACCGTGCCCCCATCACCGTGCCCCCATCACTGAGCCCCAGCACTGTGCCTCCATCACTGTGCCTCCATCACTGTGCCCCCATCACTGTGCCCCCATCACTTTGCCCCCATCACTGTGCCCTCATCACTGCGCCTCTATCACTGTGCCCCGATCACTGTGCCACAATCACTGAGCCCCCGTCACTTTTCTCCATGTCTATGTCTCCTTCACTGTGCCTCCATCAATGTGCCTCCATCACCGTGCCCCCATCACCGTGCCCCCATCACTGTGCCTCAGCACTGTGCCTCCATCACTGTGCCTCCATTACTGTGCCCCCATCACTCTGCCCCCATCACTTTGCCCCCATCACTGTGCCATCATCACTGTGCCTCCATCACTGTGCCCCATCACTGTGCCTCTATCACCGTGCCCCCATCACTGCACCTCTACCACTGTGCTTCGATCACTGTGCCTCCATTTCTGTGCCTTTATCAATGTGCCTCCATCACTGTGCCCCCATCACTGTGCCACCATCACTGTGCCCTCATCACTGTGCCTCTATCACTGTGCCCCGATCACTGTGCCACAATCACTGAGCCCCCGTCACTTTTCTCCATGTCTATGCCTCTTTCACTGTGCCTCCATCAATGTGCCTCATCACCGTGCCCCCATTACTGGGCCACCATCACCGTGCCCCCATCACCGTGCCCTCTTCACTGTGCCCCAAAAACTGTGCCTCCATCACTGTGCCTCCATCACTGTGCCCCCATCACTGTGCCCCCATCACTGTGCCCCAATCACTGTGCCATCATCACTGTGCCTCCATCACTGTGCCCCATCACTGTGCCTCTAACACTGTGCCTCCATCACTGTGCCTCTACCACTGTGCCCCTATTACTGTGCCTCAATCACTGCGCCCCAATCACTGTGCCCCATCACTGTGCCACCGTCACTGTACCCCCCTCACTGTGGCTCTATCACTGTGCCCTGATTGCAGTGCCTCCATCACTGTGCCCTGATTGCAGTGCTTCCATCACTGTGCCTCTATCACTGTGCCCCATTCACTGTGCCACCATCAGTGTGCCCCCATCACTGCCTCCATCACTGTACCTCAATCACTGTGCCTCCATCACTGTTCCTCCATCACTGTGCATCCATCACTGTGCAACCATCAATGTGTCCCCATCACTGTGCCACCATCATTGAGCTCCCATCATTGTGCCTCTATTACTGTACCCACATCACTGTGCCTCCATCACTGTGCCTCCATCATTGTGCCCCATCACAGTGCCCCAATCACTGTGCCTCCCATCACAGTGCCCACATCACTGTGCCCCTATAACTGTGCCCCCATGTCTGTGCCCCCAACACTGCGCCTCCAACTCTGTGAATCCATCACTGTGCCTCCATCACTGTGCCCCCATCATTGTGGCTCTATAACTGTGCCCACATCACTGTGCCACCATCACTTTGCCACCATAATTGTGCCTCTATCACTGTGCCTCCATCACAGTGCCCCCATCACTGTGCCTCCATCAGTGTGCCTCTATCACTGTGCCTCCATCACTGTGCCCCCTTCATTGTAACTCCATTATTGTGCCCCAATCACTGTGCCTCCATCACTGTGCCCTCATCACTGTGCCCTCATCACTGTAACTCCAACACTGTGCCCCCATCACTGTGTCTCTATCACTGTGCCTCCATCAGTGTGCCCCCATCCCTGTGCCTCCATCAAAGTGCCTCTATCACTGTGACTCCAACACTGTGCCTCCATTACTATGCCGCCATCACTGTGACCCCATCACTGTACCACCATCACTTTGCCTAATTATCTGTGCCTCCATCACCGTGCCCCCATCACTGTGTCTCCATCATGTTGCCCCCCATCACTGTGCCTTCATCACTGTGTCTCCATCATTGTGCCCCTATCACTGTGCCTCCTTCACTGTGCCTCCATCACTCTGCCTCCATCATTATGCCTCCATCACTGTGCCTTCTTCACTATTCCTCCATCACTGTGCCTCCTTCACTATGCCTCCATCACTGTGCCTCCATCACTGTGCCCCCATCACTGTGCCCCCATCACTGTGCCTTCATCACTGTGCCTCCATCACTATGCCCCATCACTATGCTTCCATCACTGTGCCACTTCACTATGCCCCATTACTGTGCCCCTATTACTTTGCCCCTATCACTGTGCCCCAATCACTGTGCCGCCATCACCGTGCCCCCATCACTGTGCCTCCATCACTTTGCCTCTATCACAGTGCTCCCATCACTGTGCCCCAGCACTGTGCCTCTATAACTGTGCCCCCATCACTGTGTCTCTATAACTGTGCCCTCATCACTGTGACTCTATCACTGTGCCTCTATCACTTTTCCCCCATCACTGTGCCTCAATAACTGTGCCTCCAACACAGTGCCTCCATTACTATGCCGCCAGCACTGTGACCCCCATCACTGTACCACCATCACTTTGCCTAAATATCTGTACCTCCATCACCGTGCCCCCATCACTGTGTCTCCATCATGTTGCCCCCCATCACTGTGCCTTCATCACTGTGTCCCCATCATTGTGCCCCTATCACTGTGCCTCCATCACTGTGCCTCAATCACTGTGGCTCCATCAATGTGCCCCCTTCATTGTAACTCCATCACTGTGCCCCCTTCATTGTAACTCCATCACTGTGCCTCCATCCCTGTGCCTCCATCATTGTGCCTCTAACACTGTGCCTCCATCACTATGCCCCCTTCATTGTGACTCAATCACTGTGCCCCCATCACTGTGCCTCTATCACTTTGCCTCCATCACTGTGCCCCCATCACTGTGCCTCCATCATTGTGCCTACATCACTGTGCCACCATCACCGTGCCCCCATCACTGTGCCACCATCACTGTGATCCAATCACTGTGCCCCCATCACTGTGCCCCCATCACTGTGCCCCCATCACTGCGCCTATATCACTGTGCCTTCATCACTGTGCCTCCATCACTGTGCCTCCATCTCTGTGCCCCCATGTCTGAGACCCCTTCATTGTGACTTCATCACTGTGCCCCCATCACTGTGCCTCCATCACTGTGCCTCTATTTCTGTGCCTTTATCACTGTGCCTCCATCACTGTGCCCCTATCCCTGTGCCACTTTCACTGTGCCCCCATCACTGTGACACCATCACTGTGCCCTCATCACTGTGCCTCTATCACTGTGCCCCGATCACTGTGCCAAAATCACTGAGCCCCCATCACTGTTCCTCCATGATAATGCCTCCTTCACTGTGCCTCCATCAATGTGCCTCCATCACCGTGCCCCCATTACTGGGCCACCATCACCGTGACCCCATCACCGTGCCCCCATCACTGGACCTCTACCACTGTGCTTCGATCACTGTGCCTCCATCTCTGTGCCTTTATCATTGTGCCTTCATCACTGTGCCCCTATCACAGTGCCACTTTCACTGTGCCACCATCACTGTGCCCTCATCACTGTGCCTCTATCACTGTGCCCCGATCACTGTGCCACAATCACTGAGCCCCCGTCACTTTTCTCCATGTCTATGCCTCCTTCACTGTGCCTCCATCAATGTGCCTCCATCACCGTGCCCCCATTACTGGGCCAGCATCACCGTGCCCCCATCACCGTGCCCCCATCACTGTGCCCCAGCACTGTGCCTCCATCACTGTGCCTCCATCACTTTGCCCCCATCACTTTGCCCCCATCACTGTGCCATCATCACTGTGCCTCCATCACTGTGCCCCATCACTGTGCCTCTATCACCGTGCCCCCATCACTGCACCTCTACCACTGTGCTTCGATCACTGTGCCTCCATCTCTGTGCCTTTATCAATGTGCCTCCATCACTTTGCCCCTATCACTGTGCCACCTTCACTGTGCCCCCATCACTGTGCCATCATCACTGTGCCCTCATCACTGTGCCTCTATCACTGTGCCCCGATTACTGTGCCACAATCACTGAGCCCCATCACTTTTCCTCAATGACTATGCCTCCATCACTGTGCCTCCATCACTGTGTCCCCATCACTGTGCCCCATCACTGTGCCCCAATCACTGTGCCATCATCACTGTGCCTCCATCACTGTGCCCCATCACTGTGCCTCTATCACTGTGCCTCCATCACTGTGCCTCTACCACTGTGCCCCTATTACTGTGCCTCAATCACTGCGCCCCTATCACTGTGCCCCATCACGGTGCCACCGTCACTGTACCCCCCCTCACTGTGCCTCTATCACTGTGCCCCCATCATTGTGTCTCCATCACTGTGCCCTGATTGCAGTGCTTCCATCACTGTGCCTCTATCACTTGGCCTCCATCACCGTGCCCCCATCACTGCACCTCTACCACTGTGCTTCGATCACTGTGCCTCCATCTCTGTGCCTTTATCAATGTGCCTCCATCACTTTGCCCCTATCACTGTGCCACCTTCACTGTGCCCCCATCACTGTGCCATCATCACTGTGCCCTCATCACTGTGCCTCTATCACTGTGCCCCGATTACTGTGCCACAATCACTGAGCCCCATCACTTTTCCTCCATGACTATGCCTCCATCACTGTGCCTCCATCACTGTGCCCCCATCACTGTGCCCCCATTACTGTGCCCCAATCACTGTGCCCCCATTACTGTGCCCCAATCACTGTGCCATCATCACTGTGCCCCCATCACTGTGCCTCCATCACTGTGCCTCTACCACTGTGCCCCTATTACTGTGCCTCAATCACTGCGCTCCTATCACTGTGCCCCATCACTGTGCCACTGTCACTGTACCCCCCTCACTGTGCCTCTATCACTGTGCCCCCATCATTGTGCCTCCATCACTGTCCCCTGATTGCAGTGCTTCCATCACTGTGCCTCTATCACTGTGCCCCATTCACTGTGCAACCATCAGTGTGCCCCCATCACTGCCTCCATCACTGTACCTCTATCACTGTGCCTCTATCGCTGTTCCTCCATCACTGTGCATCCATCACTGTGCAACCATCAATGTGTCCCCATCACTGTGCCACCATCATTGAGCCCCCATCACTGTGCCTCTATTACTGTACCCACATCACTGTGCCCCCATCACTGTGCCTCCATCATTGTGCCCCATCACAGTGCCCCAATCACTGTGCCTCCCATCACAGTGCCCCCATCACTGTGCCCCTATAACTGTGCCCCCATGTCTGTGCCCCCAACACTGCGCCTCCATCTCTGTGCCTCCATCACTGTGCCTCCATCACTGTGCCCCCATCACTGTGGCTCTATAACTGTGCCCACATCACTGTGCCACCATCACTTTGCCACCATAATTGTGCCTCTATCACTGTGCCTCCATCACAGTGCCCCCAACACTGTGCCTCCATCAGTGTGCCTCTATCACTGTTCCTCCATCAATGTGCCCTCTTCATTGTAACTTCATCACTGTGCCCCCATCACTCTGCCTCCATCACTGTGCCCTCATCACTGTAACTTCAACACGGTGCCCCCATCACTGTGTCTCTATCACTGTGCCTCCATCAGTGTGCCCCCATCCCTGTGCCTCCATCAAAGTGCCTCTATCACTGTGACTCCAACACTGTGCCTCCATTACTATGCCGCCACCACTGTGACCCCATCACTGTACCACCATCACTTTGCCTAAATATCTGTGCCTCCATCACCGTGCCCCCATCACTGTACCACCATCACTTTGCCTAAATATCTGTGCCTCCATCACCGTGCCCCCATCACTGTGTCTTTATCATGTTGCCCCCCATCACTGTGCCTTCATCACTGTGTCCCCATCATTGTGCCCCTATCACTGTGCCTCCTTCACTGTGCCTCCATCACTCTGCCTCCATTACTATGCCTCCATCACTGTGCCTCCTTCACTATTCCTCCATCACTGTGCCTACTTCACTATGCCTCCATCACTGTGCCTCCATCACAGTGCCCCCATCACTGTGCCCCCATCACTGTGCCTTCATCACTGTGCCTCCATCACTTTGCCTCAATCACCGTGCCCCCATCACTGTGCCTCCATCACTGTGCCTCCATCACAATACCCCATCACTATGCTTCCATCACTGTGCCACATCACTATGCCCCATTACTGTGCCCCTATTACTTTGCCCTTATCACTGTTCCCCAATCACTGTGCCTCCATCACCGTGCCCCCATCACTGTGCCTCCATCACTGTGCCTCTATCACTGTGCCCCCATCACTGTGCCCCAGCACTGTGCCTCTATAACTGTGCCCCCATCACTGTGTCTCTATAACTGTGCCCTCATCACTGTGACTCTATCACTGTGCTTCTGTCACTTTTCCCCCATCACTGTGCCTCAATAACAGTGCCTCCATCACTGTGCCTCCATTACTATGCCGCCAGCACTGTGACCCCATCACTGTACCACCATCACTTTGCCTAAATATCTGTACCTCCATCACCGTGCCCCCATCACTGTGTCTCCATCATATTGCCCCCCATCACTGTGCCTTCATCACTGTGTCCCCATCATTGTGCCCCTATCACTGTGCCTCCATCACTGTGCCTCCATGACTGTGCCACCATGACTGTGCCTCCATCTCTGTGCCTTCATCACTGTGCCCCATCACTGTATCCCCATCACTGTACCCCCATGAATGTGCCCCCATCATTGTGGCTCCATCACTGTGCCCTATTACTGTACCTCCATCATTGTGCCCTATCACTGTGCCTCCATCAATGTGCCTCCATCACTGTGCCTCCATCACTGTGCCTCCATCACTGTGCCCCATCACTGTGCCACCATCACTGTGACCCCATCACAGTGCCTCCATCACTATGCCCCCATCACTGTTCCTCCATCATTCTTCCTCATTCTCTCTGCCGTGATCACTGTCCCTCCATCACTGTGCCACCATCACTGTGCCTCTGTCACTGTGCCCACATCACTGTGCCACCATCACTTTGCCACCATCACTGTGCCTCTATCACTGTGCCTCCATCACAGAACCCCAATCACTGTGCCTCCATCAGTGTGCCTCTATCACTGTGCCTCCATCACTGTGCCTCCATCACTATGCCTCCATCACTGTGCCTCCTTCACTATGCCTCCATCACTGTGCCTCCATCACTGTGCCCCCATCACTGTGCCTTCATCACTGTGCCTCCATCACTGTGCCTCAATCACCGTGCCCCCATCACTGTGCCTCCATCACTGTGCCTCTATCACAATGCCCCATCACTATGCTTCAATCACTGTGCCATATTACTATGCCCCATTACTGTGCCTCTATTACTTTGCCCCTATCTCTGTGCCACAATCACTGTGCCTCCATCACCGTGCCCCCATCACTGTGCCTCCATCAGTGAGCCTCTATCACTGTGCCTCCATCACTGTGCCCCCTTCATTGTAACTCCATCACTGTGCCTCCATCAGTGTGCCTCTATCACTGTGCCTCCATCACTGTGCCCCCTTCATTGTAACTCCATCACTGTGCCCCCATCACTGTGTCCCCATCATCCTTCCTCATTCACTGTGCCGCCATCACTGTCCCTCCATCACTGTACCACCATCACTGTGCCTCTGTCACTGTGCCCACATCACTGTGCCACCATCACTTTGCCACCATCACTGTGCCTCCATCACTGTGCCCCCTTCATTGTAACTCCATCACTGTGCCGCCATCACTGTGCCTCCATAAGTGTGCCTCTATCACTGTGCCTCCATCACTGTGCCCCCTTCATTGTAACTCCATCACTGTGCCCCCATCACTGTGTCCCCATCATCCTTCCTCATTCACTGTGCCGCCATCACTGTCCCTCCATCACTGTGCCACCATCACTGTGCATCTGTCACTGTGCCCACATCAGTGTGCCTCCATCACTTTGCCACCATCACTGTGCCTCTATCACTGTGCCTCCATCACAGTGCCCCAATCACTGTGCCTCCATCAGTGTGCCTCTATCACTGTGCCTTCATCACTGTGCCCCCTTCATTGTAACTTCATCACTGTACCCCCATCACTGTTCCTCTATCACTGTGCCTTCATCACTGTGCCCCCATCCCAGTGCCTCCATCATTGTGCCTCTATCACTGTGCCTCCATCACTATGCCCCCTTCATTGTGACTCAATCACTGTGCCCCCATCACTGTGCCTCTATCACTTCGCCTCCATCACTGTGCCTCCATCACTGTGCCCCCATCATTGTGCCTACATTACTGTGTTTCCAACATTGTGCCTACATCACTGTGCCCCCATCACTGTGCCCCCATCACTGCACCTGTATCACTGTGCATCCATCACTGTGCCTCCATCACTGTGCCTCCATCTCTGTGCCCCCATGTCTGAGCCCCCTTCATTGTGACTTCATCACTGTGGCCCCATCACTATGCCTCCATCACTGTGCCTCCATCTCTGTGCCTTTATCACTTTGCCTCCATCACTGTGCCCTCATCACTGTGCCTCCATCACCGTGCCACCATTACTGGGCCACCATCACCGCTCCCCCATCACCGTGCCCCCATCACTGCACCTCTACCACTGTGCTTCGATCACTGTGCCTCCATCTCTGTGCCTTTATCAGTGTGCCTCCATCACTGTGCCCCTATCACTGTTCCACCTTCACTTTGCCCCCATCACGGTGCCATCATCACTGTGCCCTCATCACTGTGCCTCTATCACTGTGCCCCGATCACTGTGAAACAATCACTGAGCCCCCATCTCTTTTCCTCTTTGACTATGCCTCCTTCACTGTGCCTCCATCATTGTGGCTCCATCACCGTGCCCCCATTTCTGGGCCACCAACACCGTGCCCCCATCACTGTGCCCCCATCACTGTGCCCCACCACTGTGCCTCCATCACTGTGCCTCCATCACTGTGCCCCCATCCCTGTGCCCCCATTACTGTGCCCCAATCACTGTGCCATCATCACTGTGCCTCCATCACTGTGCCCCATCACTGTGCCTCTATCACTGTGCCTCCATCACTGTGCCTCTACCACTGTGCCCCTATTACTGTGCCTCAATCACTGCGCCCCTATCACTGTGCCCCCATCACTGTGCCACCATCACTGTACCCCCATCACTGTGCCTCTATCACTGTGCCCCCATCATTGTGCCTCCATCACTGTGTACCCATCGCAGTGCTTCCATCACTGTGCCTCTATAACTGTGCCCCAATCACTGTGCCACCATCAGTGTGCCCCCATCACTGCCTCCATCACTGTACCTCTATCACTAAGCCTCCATCACTCTTCCTCCATCACTGTGCATCCATCACTGTGCAACCATCACTGTGTCCCCATCACTGTGCCACCATCATTGAGCCCCCTTAACTGTGCCTCTATCACTGTACCCACATCACTGTGCCACCATCACTGTGCCTCCATCATTGTGCCCCATCACAGTGCCCCAATCACTGTGCCTCCCATCACAGTCCCCCCATCACAGTCCCCCCATCACTGTGCCCCCATAACTGTACCCAAATGTCTGTGCCCCCATCACTGCGCCTCCATATCTGTGCCTCCTTCACTGTGCCTCCATCACTGTGCCCCCATCACTGTGGCTCAATCACAGTGCCCACATCACTGTACCACCATCACTTTGCCACCATAATTGTGCCTCTATCACTATGCCTCCATCACAGTGCCCCCATCACTGTGCCTCCATCAGTGTGCCTCTATCACTGTGCCTCCATCACTGCCCCCTTCATTGTAACTTCATCACTGTGCCCCATCACTGTGCCTCCATCACTGTGCCCCCATCACTGTAACTCCATCACTGTGCCCCCATCACTGTGTCTCTATCACTGTGCCACCATCACTGTGCCCTTATAACTGTGCCTCCATCACCGTGCCACCATTACTGGGCCACCATCACCGTGCCCCCATCACAGTGCCCCCATCACTGCACCTCTACCACTGTGCTTTTATCACTGTGCCTCCATCTCTGTGCTTTTATCAGTGTGCCTCCATCACTGTGCCCCTATCACTGTTCCACCTTCACTTTGCCCCCATCACGGTGCCATCATCACTGTGCACTCATCACTGTGCCTCTAACACTGTGCCCCGATCACTGTGCCACAATCACTGAGCCCCCATCTCTTTTCCTCCATGACTATGCCTCCTTCACTGTGCCTCCATCAATGTGGCTCCATCACCGTGCCCCCCATTACTGGGCCACCATCACCGTGCCCCCATCACTGTGCCCCCATCCCTGTGCCCCACCACTGTGCCTCCATCACTGTGCCTCCATCACTGTGCCCCCATCCCTGTGCCCCCATTACTGTGCCCCAATCACTGTGCCATCATCACTGTGCCTCCATCACTGTGCCCCATCACTGTGCCTCTATCACTGTGCCTCCATCACTGTGCCTCTACCACTGTGCCCCTATTACTGTGCCTCAATCACTGCGCCCCTATCACTGTGCCCCCATCACTGTGCCACCATCACTGTACCCCCATCACTGTGCCTCTATCACTGTTCCCCCATCATTGTGCTTCCATCACTGTGTCCCCATGGCAGTGCTTCCATCACTGTGCCTCTATAACTGTTCCCCAATCACTGTGCCACCATCAGTGTGCCCCCATCACTGCCTCCATCACTGTACCTCTATCACTGAGCCTCCATCACTGTTCCTCCATCACTGTGCATCCATCACTGTGCCCCCATCACTGTGCCTCTATCACTGTACCCACATCACTGTGCCTCCATCACTGTGCCTCCATCATTGTGCCCCATCACAGTGCCCCAATCACTGTGCCTCCCATCACAGTGCCCCCATCACTGTGCCCCCATAACTGTGCCCAAATGTCTGTGCCCCTATCACTGCGCCTCCATATCTGTGCCTCCTTCACTGTGCCTCCATCACTGTACCCCCATCACTGTGCCTCTATCACCGTGCCCCCATCACTGTGCCTCCATCACTGTGCCTCTATCACTGTGCCCCCATCACTGTGCCCCAGCACTGTGCCTCTATAACTGTGCCCCCATCACTGTGTCTCTATAACTGTGCCCTCATCACTGTGACTCTATCACTGTGCTTCTGTCACTTTTCCCCCATCACTGTGCCTCAATAACTGTGCCTCCATCACTGTACCTCCATTACTATGCCGCCAGCACTGTGACCCCATCACTGTACCACCATCACTTTGCCTAAATATCTGTACCTCCATCACCGTGCCCCCATCACTGTGTCTCCATCATATTGCCCCCCATCACTGTGCCTTCATCACTGTGTCCCCATCATTGTGCCCCTATCACTGTGCCTCCATCACTGTGCCTCCATGACTGTGCCACCATGACTGTGCCTCCATCTCTGTGCCTTCATCACTGTGCCCCATCACTGTATCCCCATCACTGTACCCCCATGACTGTGCCCCCCATGAATGTGCCCCCACCATTGTGGCTCCATCACTGTGCCCTATTACTGTACTTCCATCATTGTGCCCTATCACTGTGCCTCCATCAATGTGCCTCCATCACTGTGCCTCCATCACTGTGCCTCCATCACTGTGCCCCATCACTGTGCCACCATCACTGTGACCCCATCACAGTGCCTCCATCACTATGCCCCCATCACTGTTCCTCCATCATTCTTCCTCATTCTCTCTGCCGTGATCACTGTCCCTCCATCACTGTGCCACCATCACTGTGCCTCTGTCACTGTGCCCACATGACTGTGCCACCATCACTTTGCCACCATCACTGTGCCTCTATCACTGTGCCTCCATCACAGTGCCCCAATCACTGTGCCTCCATCAGTGTGCCTCTATCACTGTGCCTCCATCACTGTGCCTCCATCACTATGCCTCCATCACTGTGCCTCCTTCACTATGCCTCCATCACTGTGCCTCCATCACTGTGCCCCCATCACTGTGCCTTCATCACTGTGCCTCCATCACTGTGCCTCTATCACCGTGCCCCCATCACTGTGCCTCCATCACTGTGCCTCTATCACAATGCCTCATCACTATGCTTCAATCACTGTGCCATATTACTATGCCCCATTACTGTGCCTCTATTACTTTGCCCCTATCTCTGTGCCCCAATCACTGTGCCTCCATCACCGTGCCCCCATCACTGTGCCTCCATCAGTGAGCCTCTATCACTGTGCCTCCATCACTGTGCCCCCTTCATTGTAACTCCATCACTGTGCCGCCATCACTGTGCCTCCATCAGTGTGCCTCTATCACTGTGCCTCCATCACTGTGCCCCCTTCATTGTAACTCCATCACTGTGCCCCCATCACTGTGTCCCCATCATCCTTCCTCATTCACTGTGCCGCCATCACTGTCCCTCCATCACTGTGCCACCATCACTGTGCCTCTGTCACTGTGCCCACATCACTGTGCCACCATCACTTTGCCACCATCACTGTGCCTCCATCACTGTGCCCCCTTCATTGTAACTCCATCACTGTGCCGCCATCACTGTGCCTCCATCAGTGTGCCTCTATCACTGTGCCTCCATCACTGTGCCCCCTTCATTGTAACTCCATCACTGTGCCCCCATCACTGTGTCCCCATCATCCTTCCTCATTCACTGTGCCGCCATCACTGTCCCTCCATCACTGTGCCACCATCACTGTGCCTCTGTCACTGTGCCCACATCACTGTGCCTCCATCACTTTGCCACCATCACTGTGCCTCTATCACTGTGCCTCCATCACAGTGCCCCAATCACTGTGCCTCCATAAGTGTGCCTCTATCACTGTGCCTCCATCACTGTGCCCCCTTCATTGTAACTTCATCACTGTACCCCCATCACTGTTCCTCTATCACTGTGCCTTCATCACTGTGCCCCCATCCCAGTGCCTCCATCATTGTGCCTCTATCACTGTGCCTCCATCACTATGCCCCCTTCATTGTGACTCAATCACTGTGCCCCCATCACTGTGCCTCTATCACTTCGCCTCCATCACTGTGCCTCCATCACTGTGCCCCCATCATTGTGCCTACATTACTGTGTTTCCAACATTGTGCCCCCATCACCGTGCCCCCATCACTGTGCCTCCATCACTGTGCCTCTATCACTGTGCCCCCATCACTGTGCCCCAGCACTGTGCCTCTATAACTGTGCCCCCATCACTGTGTCTCTATAACTGTGCCCTCATCACTGTGACTCTATCACTGTGCTTCTGTCAATTTTCCCCCATCACTGTGCCTCAATAACAGTGCCTCCATCACTGTGCCTCCATTACTATGCCGCCAGCACTGTGACCCCATCACTGTACCACCATCACTTTGCCTAAATATCTGTACCTCCATCACCGTGCCCCCATCACTGTGTCTCCATCATATTGCCCCCCATCACTGTGCCTTCATCACTGTGTCCCCATCATTGTGCCCCTATCACTGTGCCTCCATCACTGTGCCTCCATGACTGTGCCACCATGACTGTGCCTCGATCCATCTCTGTGCCTTCATCACTGTGCCCCATCACTGTATCCCCATCACTGTACCCCCATGACTGTGCCCCCATCATTGTGGCTCCATCACTGTGCCCTATTACTGTACCTCCATCATTGTGCCCTATCACTGTGCCTCCATCAATGTGCCTCCATCACTGTGCCTCCATCACTGTGCCTCCATCACTGTGCCCCATCACTGTGCCACCATCACTGTGACCCCATCACAGTGCCTCCATCACTATGCCCCCATCACTGTTCCTCCATCATTCTTCCTCATTCTCTCTGCCGTGATCACTGTCCCTCCATCACTGTGCCACCATCACTGTGCCTCTGTCACTGTGCCCACATCACTGTGCCACCATCACTTTGCCACCATCACTGTGCCTCTATCACTGTGCCTCCATCACAGAACCCCAATCACTGTGCCTCCATCAGTGTGCCTCTATCACTGTGCCTCCATCACTGTGCCTCCATCACTATGCCTCCATCACTGTGCCTCCTTCACTATGCCTCCATCACTGTGCCTCCATCACTGTGCCCCCATCACTGTGCCTTCATCACTGTGCCTCCATCACTGTGCCTCAATCACCGTGCCCCCATCACTGTGCCTCCATCACTGTGCCTCTATCACAATGCCCCATCACTATGCTTCAATCACTGTGCCATATTACTATGCCCCATTACTGTGCCTCTATTACTTTGCCCCTATCTCTGTGCCACAATCACTGTGCCTCCATCACCGTGCCCCCATCACTGTGCCTCCATCAGTGAGCCTCTATCACTGTGCCTCCATCACTGTGCCCCCTTCATTGTAACTCCATCACTGTGCCTCCATCAGTGTGCCTCTATCACTGTGCCTCCATCACTGTGCCCCCTTCATTGTAACTCCATCACTGTGCCCCCATCACTGTGTCCCCATCATCCTTCCTCATTCACTGTGCCGCCATCACTGTCCCTCCATCACTGTACCACCATCACTGTGCCTCTGTCACTGTGCCCACATCACTGTGCCACCATCACTTTGCCACCATCACTGTGCCTCCATCACTGTGCCCCCTTCATTGTAACTCCATCACTGTGCCGCCATCACTGTGCCTCCATAAGTGTGCCTCTATCACTGTGCCTCCATCACTGTGCTCCCTTCATTGTAACTCCATCACTGTGCCCCCATCACTGTGTCCCCATCATCCTTCCTCATTCACTGTGCCGCCATCACTGTCCCTCCATCACTGTGCCACCATCACTGTGCATCTGTCACTGTGCCCACATCAGTGTGCCTCCATCACTTTGCCACCATCACTGTGCCTCTATCACTGTGCCTCCATCACAGTGCCCCAATCACTGTGCCTCCATCAGTGTGCCTCTATCACTGTGCCTTCATCACTGTGCCCCCTTCATTGTAACTTCATCACTGTACCCCCATCACTGTTCCTCTATCACTGTGCCTTCATCACTGTGCCCCCATCCCAGTGCCTCCATCATTGTGCCTCTATCACTGTGCCTCCATCACTATGCCCCCTTCATTGTGACTCAATCACTGTGCCCCCATCACTGTGCCTCTATCACTTCGCCTCCATCACTGTGCCTCCATCACTGTGCCCCCATCATTGTGCCTACATTACTGTGTTTCCAACATTGTGCCTACATCACTGTGCCCCCATCACTCTGCCCCCATCACTGCACCTGTATCACTGTGCATCCATCACTGTGCCTCCATCACTGTGCCTCCATCTCTGTGCCCCCATGTCTGAGCCCCCTTCATTGTGACTTCATCACTGTGGCCCCATCACTATGCCTCCATCACTGTGCCTCCATCTCTGTGCCTTTATCACTTTGCCTCCATCACTGTGCCCTCATCACTGTGCCTCCATCACCGTGCCACCATTACTGGGCCACCATCACCGCTCCCCCATCACCGTGCCCCCATCACTGCACCTCTACCACTGTGCTTCGATCACTGTGCCTCCATCTCTGTGCCTTTATCAGTGTGCCTCCATCACTGTGCCCCTATCACTGTTCCACCTTCACTTTGCCCCCATCACGGTGCCATCATCACTGTGCCCTCATCACTGTGCCTCTATCACTGTGCCCCGATCACTGTGAAACAATCACTGAGCCCCCATCTCTTTTCCTCTTTGACTATGCCTCCTTCACTGTGCCTCCATCATTGTGGCTCCATCACCGTGCCCCCATTTCTGGGCCACCAACACCGTGCCCCCATCACTGTGCCCCCATCACTGTGCCCCACCACTGTGCCTCCATCACTGTGCCTCCATCACTGTGCCCCCATCCCTGTGCCCCCATTACTGTGCCCCAATCACTGTGCCATCATCACTGTGCCTCCATCACTGTGCCCCATCACTGTGCCTCTATCACTGTGCCTCCATCACTGTGCCTCTACCACTGTGCCCCTATTACTGTGCCTCAATCACTGCGCCCCTATCACTGTGCCCCCATCACTGTGCCACCATCACTGTACCCCCATCACTGTGCCTCTATCACTGTGCCCCCATCATTGTGCCTCCATCACTGTGTACCCATCGCAGTGCTTCCATCACTGTGCCTCTATAACTGTGCCCCAATCACTGTGCCACCATCAGTGTGCCCCCATCACTGCCTCCATCACTGTACCTCTATCACTAAGCCTCCATCACTCTTCCTCCATCACTGTGCATCCATCACTGTGCAACCATCACTGTGTCCCCATCACTGTGCCACCATCATTGAGCCCCCTTAACTGTGCCTCTATCACTGTACCCACATCACTGTGCCACCATCACTGTGCCTCCATCATTGTGCCCCATCACAGTGCCCCAATCACTGTGCCTCCCATCACAGTCCCCCCATCACAGTCCCCCCATCACTGTGCCCCCATAACTGTACCCAAATGTCTGTGCCCCCATCACTGCGCCTCCATATCTGTGCCTCCTTCACTGTGCCTCCATCACTGTGCCCCCATCACTGTGGCTCAATCACAGTGCCCACATCACTGTACCACCATCACTTTGCCACCATAATTGTGCCTCTATCACTATGCCTCCATCACAGTGCCCCCATCACTGTGCCTCCATCAGTGTGCCTCTATCACTGTGCCTCCATCACTGCCCCCTTCATTGTAACTTCATCACTGTGCCCCATCACTGTGCCTCCATCACTGTGCCCCCATCACTGTAACTCCATCACTGTGCCCCCATCACTGTGTCTCTATCACTGTGCCACCATCACTGTGCCCTTATAACTGTGCCTCCATCACCGTGCCACCATTACTGGGCCACCATCACCGTGCCCCCATCACAGTGCCCCCATCACTGCACCTCTACCACTGTGCTTTTATCACTGTGCTTCCATCTCTGTGCTTTTATCAGTGTGCCTCCATCACTGTGCCCCTATCACTGTTCCACCTTCACTTTGCCCCCATCACGGTGCCATCATCACTGTGCACTCATCACTGTGCCTCTATCACTGTGCCCCGATCACTGTGCCACAATCACTGAGCCCCCATCTCTTTTCCTCCATGACTATGCCTCCTTCACTGTGCCTCCATCAATGTGGCTCCATCACCGTGCCCCCCATTACTGGGCCACCATCACCGTGCCCCCATCACTGTGCCCCCATCCCTGTGCCCCACCACTGTGCCTCCATCACTGTGCCTCCATCACTGTGCCCCCATCCCTGTGCCCCCATTACTGTGCCCCAATCACTGTGCCATCATCACTGTGCCTCCATCACTGTGCCCCATCACTGTGCCTCTATCACTGTGCCTCCATCACTGTGCCTCTACCACTGTGCCCCTATTACTGTGCCTCAATCACTGCGCCCCTATCACTGTGCCCCCATCACTGTGCCACCATCACTGTACCCCCATCACTGTGCCTCTATCACTGTTCCCCCATCATTGTGCCTCCATCACTGTGTCCCCATGGCAGTGCTTCCATCACTGTGCCTCTATAACTGTTCCCCAATCACTGTGCCACCATCAGTGTGCCCCCATCACTGCCTCCATCACTGTACCTCTATCACTGAGCCTCCATCACTGTTCCTCCATCACTGTGCATCCATCACTGTGCCCCCATCACTGTGCCTCTATCACTGTACCCACATCACTGTGCCTCCATCACTGTGCCTCCATCATTGTGCCCCATCACAGTGCCCCAATCACTGTGCCTCCCATCACAGTGCCCCCATCACTGTGCCCCCATAACTGTGCCCAAATGTCTGTGCCCCTATCACTGCGCCTCCATATCTGTGCCTCCTTCACTGTGCCTCCATCACTGTACCCCCATCACTGTGCCTCTATCACCGTGCCCCCATCACTGTGCCTCCATCACTGTGCCTCTATCACTGTGCCCCCATCACTGTGCCCCAGCACTGTGCCTCTATAACTGTGCCCCCATCACTGTGTCTCTATAACTGTGCCCTCATCACTGTGACTCTATCACTGTGCTTCTGTCACTTTTCCCCCATCACTGTGCCTCAATAACTGTGCCTCCATCACTGTACCTCCATTACTATGCCGCCAGCACTGTGACCCCATCACTGTACCACCATCACTTTGCCTAAATATCTGTACCTCCATCACCGTGCCCCCATCACTGTGTCTCCATCATATTGCCCCCCATCACTGTGCCTTCATCACTGTGTCCCCATCATTGTGCCCCTATCACTGTGCCTCCATCACTGTGCCTCCATGACTGTGCCACCATGACTGTGCCTCCATCTCTGTGCCTTCATCACTGTGCCCCATCACTGTATCCCCATCACTGTACCCCCATGACTGTGCCCCCCATGAATGTGCCCCCACCATTGTGGCTCCATCACTGTGCCCTATTACTGTACTTCCATCATTGTGCCCTATCACTGTGCCTCCATCAATGTGCCTCCATCACTGTGCCTCCATCACTGTGCCTCCATCACTGTGCCCCATCACTGTGCCACCATCACTGTGACCCCATCACAGTGCCTCCATCACTATGCCCCCATCACTGTTCCTCCATCATTCTTCCTCATTCTCTCTGCCGTGATCACTGTCCCTCCATCACTGTGCCACCATCACTGTGCCTCTGTCACTGTGCCCACATGACTGTGCCACCATCACTTTGCCACCATCACTGTGCCTCTATCACTGTGCCTCCATCACAGTGCCCCAATCACTGTGCCTCCATCAGTGTGCCTCTATCACTGTGCCTCCATCACTGTGCCTCCATCACTATGCCTCCATCACTGTGCCTCCTTCACTATGCCTCCATCACTGTGCCTCCATCACTGTGCCCCCATCACTGTGCCTTCATCACTGTGCCTCCATCACTGTGCCTCTATCACCGTGCCCCCATCACTGTGCCTCCATCACTGTGCCTCTATCACAATGCCTCATCACTATGCTTCAATCACTGTGCCATATTACTATGCCCCATTACTGTGCCTCTATTACTTTGCCCCTATCTCTGTGCCCCAATCACTGTGCCTCCATCACCGTGCCCCCATCACTGTGCCTCCATCAGTGAGCCTCTATCACTGTGCCTCCATCACTGTGCCCCCTTCATTGTAACTCCATCACTGTGCCGCCATCACTGTGCCTCCATCAGTGTGCCTCTATCACTGTGCCTCCATCACTGTGCCCCCTTCATTGTAACTCCATCACTGTGCCCCCATCACTGTGTCCCCATCATCCTTCCTCATTCACTGTGCCGCCATCACTGTCCCTCCATCACTGTGCCACCATCACTGTGCCTCTGTCACTGTGCCCACATCACTGTGCCACCATCACTTTGCCACCATCACTGTGCCTCCATCACTGTGCCCCCTTCATTGTAACTCCATCACTGTGCCGCCATCACTGTGCCTCCATCAGTGTGCCTCTATCACTGTGCCTCCATCACTGTGCCCCCTTCATTGTAACTCCATCACTGTGCCCCCATCACTGTGTCCCCATCATCCTTCCTCATTCACTGTGCCGCCATCACTGTCCCTCCATCACTGTGCCACCATCACTGTGCCTCTGTCACTGTGCCCACATCACTGTGCCTCCATCACTTTGCCACCATCACTGTGCCTCTATCACTGTGCCTCCATCACAGTGCCCCAATCACTGTGCCTCCATAAGTGTGCCTCTATCACTGTGCCTCCATCACTGTGCCCCCTTCATTGTAACTTCATCACTGTACCCCCATCACTGTTCCTCTATCACTGTGCCTTCATCACTGTGCCCCCATCCCAGGGCCTCCATCATTGTGCCTCTATCACTGTGCCTCCATCACTATGCCCCCTTCATTGTGACTCAATCACTGTGCCCCCATCACTGTGCCTCTATCACTTCGCCTCCATCACTGTGCCTCCATCACTGTGCCCCCATCATTGTGCCTACATTACTGTGTTTCCAACATTGTGCCCCCATCACCGTGCCCCCATCACTGTGCCTCCATCACTGTGCCTCTATCACTGTGCCCCCATCACTGTGCCCCAGCACTGTGCCTCTATAACTGTGCCCCCATCACTGTGTCTCTATAACTGTGCCCTCATCACTGTGACTCTATCACTGTGCTTCTGTCACTTTTCCCCCATCACTGTGCCTCAATAACAGTGCCTCCATCACTGTGCCTCCATTACTATGCCGCCAGCACTGTGACCCCATCACTGTACCACCATCACTTTGCCTAAATATCTGTACCTCCATCACCGTGCCCCCATCACTGTGTCTCCATCATATTGCCCCCCATCACTGTGCCTTCATCACTGTGTCCCCATCATTGTGCCCCTATCACTGTGCCTCCATCACTGTGCCTCCATGACTGTGCCACCATGACTGTGCCTCGATCCATCTCTGTGCCTTCATCACTGTGCCCCATCACTGTATCCCCATCACTGTACCCCCATGACTGTGCCCCCATCATTGTGGCTCCATCACTGTGCCCTATTACTGTACCTCCATCATTGTGCCCTATCACTGTGCCTCCATCAATGTGCCTCCATCACTGTGCCTCCATCACTGTGCCTCCATCACTGTGCCCCATCACTGTGCCACCATCACTGTGACCCCATCACAGTGCCTCCATCACTATGCCCCCATCACTGTTCCTCCATCATTCTTCCTCATTCTCTCTGCCGTGATCACTGTCCCTCCATCACTGTGCCACCATCACTGTGCCTCTGTCACTGTGCCCACATCACTGTGCCACCATCACTTTGCCACCATCACTGTGCCTCTATCACTGTGCCTCCATCACAGAACCCCAATCACTGTGCCTCCATCAGTGTGCCTCTATCACTGTGCCTCCATCACTGTGCCTCCATCACTATGCCTCCATCACTGTGCCTCCTTCACTATGCCTCCATCACTGTGCCTCCATCACTGTGCCCCCATCACTGTGCCTTCATCACTGTGCCTCCATCACTGTGCCTCAATCACCGTGCCCCCATCACTGTGCCTCCATCACTGTGCCTCTATCACAATGCCCCATCACTATGCTTCAATCACTGTGCCATATTACTATGCCCCATTACTGTGCCTCTATTACTTTGCCCCTATCTCTGTGCCACAATCACTGTGCCTCCATCACCGTGCCCCCATCACTGTGCCTCCATCAGTGAGCCTCTATCACTGTGCCTCCATCACTGTGCCCCCTTCATTGTAACTCCATCACTGTGCCTCCATCAGTGTGCCTCTATCACTGTGCCTCCATCACTGTGCCCCCTTCATTGTAACTCCATCACTGTGCCCCCATCACTGTGTCCCCATCATCCTTCCTCATTCACTGTGCCGCCATCACTGTCCCTCCATCACTGTACCACCATCACTGTGCCTCTGTCACTGTGCCCCCTTCATTGTAACTCCATCACTGTGCCGCCATCACTGTGCCTCCATAAGTGTGCCTCTATCACTGTGCCTCCATCACTGTGCCCCCTTCATTGTAACTTCATCACTGTACCCCCATCACTGTTCCTCTATCACTGTGCCTTCATCACTGTGCCCCCATCCCAGTGCCTCCATCATTGTGCCTCTATCACTGTGCCTCCATCACTATGCCCCCTTCATTGTGACTCAATCACTGTGCCCCCATCACTGTGCCTCTATCACTTCGCCTCCATCACTGTGCCTCCATCACTGTGCCCCCATCATTGTGCCTACATTACTGTGTTTCCAACATTGTGCCTACATCACTGTGCCCCCATCACTGTGCCCCCATCACTGCGCCTGTATCACTGTGCATCCATCACTGTGCCTCCATCACTGTGCCTCCATCTCTGCCCCCTTCATTGTGACTTCATCACTGTGGCCCCATCACTATGCCTCCATCACTGTGCCTCCATCTCTGTGCCTTTATCACTTTGCCTCCATCACTGTGCCCTCATCACTGTGCCTCCATCACCGTGCCACCATTACTGGGCCACCATCACCGCTCCCCCATCACCGTGCCCCCATCACTGCACCTCTACCACTGTGCTTCGATCACTGTGCCTCCATCTCTGTGCCTTTATCAGTGTGCCTCCATCACTGTGCCCCTATCACTGTTCCACCTTCACTTTGCCCCCATCACGGTGCCATCATCACTGTGCCCTCATCACTGTGCCTCTATCACTGTGCCCCGATCACTGTGAAACAATCACTGAGCCCCCATCTCTTTTCCTCTTTGACTATGCCTCCTTCACTGTGCCTCCATCATTGTGGCTCCATCACCGTGCCCCCATTTCTGGGCCACCATCACCGTGCCCCCATCACTGTGCCCCCATCACTGTGCCCCACCACTGTGCTTCCATCACTGTGCCTCCATCACTGTGCCCCCATCCCTGTGCCCCCATTACTGTGCCCCAATCACTGTGCCATCATCACTGTGCCTCCATCACTGTGCCCCATCACTGTGCCTCTATCACTGTGCCTCCATCACTGTGCCTCTACCACTGTGCCCCTATTACTGTGCCTCAATCACTGCGCCCCTATCACTGTGCCCCCATCACTGTGCCACCATCACTGTACCCCCATCACTCTGCCTCTATCACTGTGCCCCCATCATTGTGCCTCCATCACTGTGTCCCCATCGCAGTGCTTCCATCACTGTGCCTCTATAACTGTGCCCCAATCACTGTGCCACCATCAGTGTGCCCCCATCACTGCCTCCATCACTGTACCTCTATCACTAAGCCTCCATCACTCTTCCTCCATCACTGTGCATCCATCACTGTGCAACCATCACTGTGTCCCCATCACTGTGCCACCATCATTGAGCCCCCTTAACTGTGCCTCTATCACTGTACCCACATCACTGTGCCTCCATCACTGTGCCTCCATCATTGTGCCCCATCACAGTGCCCCAATCACTGTGCCTCCCATCACAGTCCCCCCATCACAGTCCCCCCATCACTGTGCCCCCATAACTGTGCCCAAATGTCTGTGCCCCCATCACTGCGCCTCCATATCTGTGCCTCCTTCACTGTGCCTCCATCACTGTGCCCCCATCACTGTGGCTCAATCACAGTGCCCACATCACTGTACCACCATCACTTTGCCACCATAATTGTGCCTCTATCACTATACCTCCATCACAGTGCCCCCATCACTGTGCCTCCATCAGTGTGCCTCTATCACTGTGCCTCCATCACTGCCCCCTTCATTGTAACTTCATCACTGTGCCCCATCACTGTGCCTCCATCACTGTGCCCCCATCACTGTAACTCCATCACTGTGCCCCCATCACTGTGTCTCAATCACTGTGCCACCATCACTGTGCCCTTATCACTGTGCCTCCATCACCGTGCCACCATTACTGGGCCACCATCACCGTGCCCCCATCACAGTGCCCCCATCACTGCACCTCTACCACTGTGCTTTTATCACTGTGCCTCCATCTCTGTGCTTTTATCAGTGTGCCTCCATCACTGTGCCCCTATCACTGTTCCACCTTCACTTTGCCCCCATCACGGTGCCATCATCACTGTGCACTCATTACTGTGCCTCTATCACTGTGCCCCGATCACTGTGCCACAATCACTGAGCCCCCATCTCTTTTCCTCCATGACTATGCCTCCTTCACTGTGCCTCCATCAATGTGGCTCCATCACCGTGCCCCCCATTACTGGGCCACCATCACCGTGCCCCCATCACTGTGCCCCCATCACTGTGCCCCACCACTGTGCCTCCATCACTGTGCCTCCATCACTGTGCCCCCATCCCTGTGCCCCCATTACTGTGCCCCAATCACTGTGCCATCATCACTGTGCCTCCATCACTGTGCCCCATCACTGTGCCTCTATCACTGTGCCTCCATCACTGTGCCTCTACCACTGTGCCCCTATTACTGTGCCTCAATCACTGCGCCCCTATCACTGTGCCCCCATCACTGTGCCACCATCACTGTACCCCCATCACTGTGCCTCTATCACTGTGCCCCCATCATTGTGCCTCCATCACTGTGTCCCCATGGCAGTGCTTCCATCACTGTGCCTCTATAACTGTGCCCCAATCACTGTGCCACCATCAGTGTGCCCCCATCACTGCCTCCATCACTGTACCTCTATCACTGAGCCTCCATCACTGTTCCTCCATTACTGTGCATCCATCACTGTGCCCCCATCACTGTGCCTCTATCACTGTACCCACATCACTGTGCCTCCATCACTGTACCTCCATCATTGTGCCCCATCACAGTGCCCCAATCACTGTGCCTCCCATCACAGTGCCCCCATCACTGTGCCCCCATAACTGTGCCCAAATGTCTGTGCCCCTATCACTGCGCCTCCATATCTGTGCCTCCTTCACTGTGCCTCCATCACTGTGCCCCCATCACTGTGGCTCAATCACAGTGCCCACATCATTGTACCACCATCACTTTGCCACCATAATTGTGCCTCTATCACTATGCCTCCAACACAGTGCCCCCATCACTGTGCCTCCATCAGTGTACCTCTATCACTGTGCCTCCATCACTGCCCCCTTCATTGTAACTCCATCACTGTGCCCCATCACTGTGCCTCCATCACTGTGCCCCCATCACTGTAACTCCATCACTGTGCCCCCATCACTGTGTCTCTATCACTGTGCCTCCATCAGTGTGCCCTCATCACTGTGCCTCCATCAATGTGCCTCTATCACTGTGCCTCCATCACTGTGCCCCCATCACTGTATCCCCATCACTGTACCCCTATGACTGTGCCCAACATGAATGTGCCCCTATCATTGTGGCTCTATTACTGTGCCCTATCACTGTACCTCCATCATTGTGCCCTATCTCTGTGCCTCCATCAATGTGCCTCCATCACTGTGCCTCCATCACTGTGCCTCCATCACTGTGCCTCATCACTGTGCCACCATCACTGTGCCTCCATCACCGTGTGCCCATCACTGTGCCACCATCACTGTGCCTCCATCACAGTGCCACAATAACTATACCTAAATCACTGTGCCCCCATCATTCTTCCTCATTCAATGTGTCGTCATCACTGTGCCTCCATCACTGTGCCTCCATCACTATGCCTCCATCACAGTGCCCCCATCACTGTGCCTCCATCAGTGTGCCTCTATCACTGTGCCTCCATCACTGTGCCTCCTTCACTATGCCTCTATCACTGTGCCTCCATCACTGTGCCCCATCACTGTGCCTTCATCACTGTGCCTCCATCACTGTGCCTCAATCACCGTGCCCACATCACTGTGCCTCCATCACTGTGCCTCCATCACAATGCCCCATCACTATGCTTCCATCACTGTGCCACATCACTATGCCCCATTACTGTGCCCCTATTACTTTGCCCCTATCACTGTGCCCCAATAACTGTGCCTCCATCACCGTGCCCCCATCACTGTGCCTTCATCACTGTGCCCCTATCACTGTGCCCCCATCACTGTGCCCCAGCACTGTGCCCCAGCACTGTGCCTCTATAACTGTGCCCCCATCACTGTGCCTCTATAACTGTGCCCTCATCACTGTGACTCTATCACTGTGCCTCTATCACTTTTCCACCATCACTGTGCCTCAATAACTGTGCCTCCAACACTGTGCCTCCATTACCATGCCGCTATCACTGTGACCCCATCACTGTACCCCCATCACTTTGCCTAAATATCTGTACCTCCATCACCGTGCCCCCATCACTGTGTCTCCATCATGTTGCCCCCCATCACTGTGCCTTCATCACTGTGTCCCCATCAATGTGCCCCTATCACTGTGCCTCCATCACTGTGCCTCCATGACTGTGCCACCATGACTGTGCCTCCATCTCTGTGCCTTCATCACTGTGCCCCATCACTGTATCCCCATCACTGTACCCCTATGACTGTGCCCCCATAAATGTGCCCCCATCATTGTGGCTCCATCACTGTGCCCTATCACTGTACCTCCATCATTTTGCCCTATCACTGTGCCTCCATCAATATGCCTCTAAACTTTGCCTCCATCACTGTGCCTCCATCACTGTGCCCCATCACTGTGCTACCATCACTGTGCCTCCATCACCGTGTCCCCATCACTGTGCCACCAACACTGTGCCCCCATCACAGTGCCACTATCACTATGCCCCCATCACTGTGCCCCCATCATTCTTCCTCATTCACTGTGCCGCCATCACTGTGCCTCCATCACTGTGCCACCATCACTGTGCCTCTGTCACTGTGCCCACATCACTGTGCCAGCAACACTTTGCCACCATCACTGTGCCTCTATCACTGTGCCTCCATCACAGTACCCCCATCACTGTGCCTCCATCAGTGTGCCTCTATCACTGTGCGTCCATCACTGTACTCCCTTCATTGTAACTCCATCACTGTGCCCCCATCACTGTTCCTCTATCACTGTGCCTCCATCACTGTGCCCCAATCCCTGTGCCTCCATCATTGTGCCTCTATCACTGTGCCTCCATCACTATGCCCCCTTCATTGTGACTCAATCACTGTGCCCCCATCACTGTGCCTCTATCACTTTGCCTCCATCACTGTGCCCCCATCACTGTGCCTCCATCATTGTGCCTACATCACTGTGCCTCTATCACTGTGCCTCCTTCATTGTGCCTCCATCACTGTGCCACCATCACCGTGTCCCCATCACTGTGCCACCATCACTGTGATCCAATCACTGTGCCCCCATCACTGTGCCCCCATCACTGTGCCCCCATCACTGTGCCTCCATCTCTGTGCCCCCATGTCTGAGCCCCCTTCATTGTGACTTCATCACTGTGCCCCCATCACTGTGCCACCATCACTGTGCCTCCATCACTGTGCCTCCATCTCTGTGCCCCCATGTCTGAGCCCCCTTCATTGTGACTTCATCACTGTGCCCCCATCACTGTGCCTCCATCGCTGTGCCTCCATCTCTGTGCCTTCATCACTGTGCCTCCATCACTGTGTCCCTAGCACTGTGCCACTTTCACTGTGCCCCATTCACTGTGCCCCCATCACTGTGCCCCCATCACTGTGCCCCAATCACTGTGCCTCCATCACTGTGCCTCCTTCACTGTGCCTCCATCACTGTGCCACCATCACCGTGTCCCCATCACTGTGCCACCATCACTGTGATCCAATCACTGTGCCTCAATCACTGCGCCCCTATCACTGTGCCCCCATCACTGTGCCACCATCACTGTGCCTCTATCACTGTGCCCCAATCACTGTGCCACCATCAGTTTGCCCCCATCACTGCCTCCATCACTGTACCTCTATCACTGTGCCTCCATCACTGTTCCTCCACCACTGTGCATCCATCACTGTGCAACCATCACTGTGTCCCCATCACTGTGCCACCATCATTGAGCCCCCATCACTGTGCCTCTATTACTGTACCCACATCTCTGTACCCACATCTCTGTGCCTCCATCACTGTGCCTCCATCATTGTGCCCCATCACAGTGCACCAATCACTGTGCCTCCCATCACAGTGCCCCCATCACTGTGCCCCCATAACTGTGCCCCCATGTCTGTGCCCCCATCACTGCGCCTCCATCTCTGTGCCTCCATCACTGTGCCTCCATCACTGTGCCCCCATCACTGTGGCTCTATCACTGTGCCCACATTACGGGGCCACAATCACCGTGCCCCCATTACCGTGCCCCCATCACTGTGCCCCCAACCCTGTGCCTCCATCAATGTGCCTCTATCACTGTGCCTCTATCACTATGCCCCCTTCATTGTGACTCAATCACTGTGCCCCCATCAATGTGCCCCCATCACTGTGCCTCCATCACTGTGCCTACATCACTGTGCCTCTATCACTGTGCCTCCATCACAGTGCCCCCATCACTGTGCCTCCATCAGTGTACCTCTATCACTGTGCCTCCATCACTGTGCCCCCTTCATTGTAACTTCATCAATGTGCCCCCATCACTGTGCCTCCATCACTGTGCCCCCATCACTGTAACTCCATCACTGTGCCCCCATCACTGTGCCTCTTTCACTGTGCCTCCATCAGTGTGCCCCCATCCCTGTGCCTCCATCAATGTGCCTCTATCACTGTGCCTCCATCACAGTGCCCCCATCACTGTATCCCCATCACTGTACCCCCATGATTGTGCCCCCATGAATGTGCCCCCCATCATTGTGGCTCCATCACTGTGCCCTATCACTGTACCTCCATCATTGTGCCCTATCACTATGCCTCCATCAATGTGCCTCCATCACTGTGCCTCCATCACTGTGCCTCCATCACTGTGCATCATCACTGTGCCCCATTCACTGTGCCCCCATCACTGTGCCCCCATCACTGTGCCCCAATCACTGTGCCTCCATCACTGTGCCTCCTTCACTGTGCCTCCATCACTGTGCCACCATCACCGTGTCCCCATCACTGTGCCACCATCACTGTGATCCAATCACTGTGCCTCAATCACTGCGCCCCTATCACTGTGCCCCCATCACTGTGCCACCATCACTGTGCCTCTATCACTGTGCCCCAATCACTGTGCCACCATCAGTTTGCCCCCATCACTGCCTCCATCACTGTACCTCTATCACTGTGCCTCCATCACTGTTCCTCCACCACTGTGCATCCATCACTGTGCAACCATCACTGTGTCCCCATCACTGTGCCACCATCATTGAGCCCCCATCACTGTGCCTCTATTACTGTACCCACATCTCTGTACCCACATCTCTGTGCCTCCATCACTGTGCCTCCATCATTGTGCCCCATCACAGTGCACCAATCACTGTGCCTCCCATCACAGTGCCCCCATCACTGTGCCCCCATAACTGTGCCCCCATGTCTGTGCCCCCATCACTGCGCCTCCATCTCTGTGCCTCCATCACTGTGCCTCCATCACTGTGCCCCCATCACTGTGGCTCTATCACTGTGCCCACATTACGGGGCCACAATCACCGTGCCCCCATTACCGTGCCCCCATCACTGTGCCCCCAACCCTGTGCCTCCATCAATGTGCCTCTATCACTGTGCCTCTATCACTATGCCCCCTTCATTGTGACTCAATCACTGTGCCCCCATCAATGTGCCCCCATCACTGTGCCTCCATCACTGTGCCTACATCACTGTGCCTCTATCACTGTGCCTCCATCACAGTGCCCCCATCACTGTGCCTCCATCAGTGTACCTCTATCACTGTGCCTCCATCACTGTGCCCCCTTCATTGTAACTTCATCAATGTGCCCCCATCACTGTGCCTCCATCACTGTGCCCCCATCACTGTAACTCCATCACTGTGCCCCCATCACTGTGCCTCTTTCACTGTGCCTCCATCAGTGTGCCCCCATCCCTGTGCCTCCATCAATGTGCCTCTATCACTGTGCCTCCATCACAGTGCCCCCATCACTGTATCCCCATCACTGTACCCCCATGATTGTGCCCCCATGAATGTGCCCCCCATCATTGTGGCTCCATCACTGTGCCCTATCACTGTACCTCCATCATTGTGCCCTATCACTATGCCTCCATCAATGTGCCTCCATCACTGTGCCCCCATCACAGTGCCACCATCACTCTACCCCCATCACTGTGCCCCCATTATTCTTCCTTATTCACTGTGCCGCCACCACTGTGCCTCCATCACTGTGCCACCATCACTGTGCCTCAGTCACTGTGCCTACATCACTGTGCCACCATCACTTTGCCACCATCACTGTGCCTCTATCACTGTGCCTCCATCACAGTGCCCCCATCACTGTGGCTTAATCAGTGTGCCTCTATCACTGTGCCTCCATCACTGTGCCTCCTTCACTATGCCTCCATCACTGTGCCTCCATCACTGTGCCCCCATCACTGTGCCTTCATCACTGTGCCTCCTTCACTGTGCCTCAATCACCGTGCCCCCATCACTGTGCCTTCATCACTGTGCCTCCATCACAATGCCCCATCAATATGCTTCCATCACTGTGCCACATCACTATGCCCCATTACTGTGCCCCTATTGCTTTGCCCCTATCACTGTGCCCCAATAACTGTGCCTCCATCACCGTGCCCCTATCACTGTGCCTCCATCACTGTGCCCCTATCACTGTGCCCCCATCACTGTGCCCCAGCACTGGGCCTCTATAACTGTGCCCCCATCACTGTGCCTCTACAACTGTGCCCTCATCACTGTGACTCTATCACTGTGCCTCTATCACTTTTCCCCCATCACTGTGCCTCAATAACTGTGCCTCCAACACTGTGTCTCCATTACCTTGCCGCCATCGCTGTGACCCCATCACTGTACCACCATCACTTTGCCTAAATATCTGTGCCTCCAACACCGTCCCCCCATCACTGTGTCTCCATCATGTTGCCCCCCATCACTGTGCCTTCATCACTGTGTCCCATCAATGTGCCCCTATCACTGTGCCTCCATCACTGTGCCTCCAACACTGTGCCGCCATGACTGTGCCTCCATCTCTGTGCCTTCATCACTGTGCCCCCATCACTGTATCCCCATTACTGTACCCCTATTACCGTGCCCCCATGAATGTGCCCCCATCATTGTGGCTCCATCACTGTGCCTTATCACTGTACCTCCATCATTGTGCCCTATCACTGTGCCTCCTTCAATGTGCCTCCATCACTGTGCCTCCATCACTGTGCCTCCATCACTGTGCCCCATCACTGTGTCACCATCACTGTGCCTCCATCACCGTGTCCCCATCACTGTGCCACTATCACTGTGCCCCCATCACAGTGCCACCATCACTATGCCCCCATCACTGTGCCCCCATCATTCTTCCTCATTCACTGTGCCGCCATCACTGTGCCTCAATCACTGTGCCACCATCACTGTGCCTCTGTCACTGTGCCCACATTACTGTGCCACCATCACTTTGCCACCATCACTGTGCCTCTATCACTGTGCCTCCATCACAGTGCCCCAATCACTGTTCCTCCATCACTGTGCCCCCTTCATTGTAACTCCATCACTGTGCCCTTATCACTGTTCCTCTATCACTGTGCCTCCATCACTGTGCCCCCATCCCTGTGCCTCCATCATTGTGCCTCTATCACTATGCCTCCATCACTATGCTTCCTTCATTGTGACTCAATCACTGTGCCCCCATCACTGTGCCTCTATCACTTTGCCTCCATCACTGTGCCCCCATCACTGTGCATCCATCATTGTGCCTACATCACTGTGCCTCCATCACTGTGCCTCCTTCACTGTGCCTGAATCACTGTGCCACCATCACCGTGCCCCCATCACTGTGCCACCATCACCGTGCCCCCATCACTGTGCCACCATCACTGTGATCCAATCACTGTGCCCCCATCACTGTGCCCCCAACACTGCGCCTGTATCACTGTGCCTCCATCACTGTGCCTCCATCACTGTGCCTCCATCTCTCTGCCCCCATGTCTGAGCCCCCTTCATTGTGACTTCATCACTGTGCCCCCATCACTGTGCATCCATCACTGTGCCTCCATCTCTGTGCCTTTATCACTGTGCCTCCATCACTGCGCCCCCTTCATTGTAACTCCATCACTGTGCCCTTATCACTGTTCCTTTATCACTGTACCTCCATCACTGTGCCCCCATCCCTGTGCCTCCATCATTGTGCCTCTATCACTGTGCCTCCATCACTATGCCCCCTTCATTGCGACTCAATCACTGTGCCCCCATCACTGTGCCTCTGTCACTTTGCCTCCATCACTGTGCCCCCATCACTGTTCCTCCATCATAGTGCCTACATCACTGTGCCTCCATCACTGTGCCTCCTTCACTGTGCCTCCATCACTGTGCCGCTATCACCGTGCCCTCATCACTGTACCACTATCACTGTGATCCAATCACTGTGCCCCCATCACTGTGCCCTCATCACTGTGCCCCATCACTGCGCCTGTATCACTGTGCCTCCCTCACTGTGCCTCCATCACTGTGCCTTCATCTCTGTGCCCCCATGTCTGAGCCCCCTTCATTGTGACTTCATCACTGTGCCCCCATCACTGCGCCTGTATCACTGTGCCTCCTTCACTGTGCCTCCATCAATGTGCCTCCATCACCGTGCCCCCATTACTGGGCCACCATCACCGTGCCCCCATCACCGTGCCCCCATCACTGCACCTCTACCACTGTGCTTCGATCACTGTGCCTCCATCTTTGTGACTTTATCAATGTGCCTCCATCACTGTGCCCCTATCACTGTGCCACCTTCACTGTGCCCCCATCACTGTGCCATCATCACTGTGCCCTCATCACTGTGCCTCTATCACTGTGCCCCGATCACTTTGCCACAATCACTGAGCCCCCATCACTTTTCCTCCATGACTATACCTCCTTCACTCTGCCTCCATCAATGTGCCTCCATCACCGTGCCCCCATTACTGGGCCACCATCACCGTGCCCCCATCACCGTGCCCCCATCACTGTGCCCCACCACAGTGCCTCCATCACTGTGCCTCCATCACTGTGCCCCCATCACTGTGCCCCCATCACTGTGCCCCAATCACTGTGCCATCATCACTGTGCCTCCATCACTGTGCCCCATCACTGTGCCTCTATCACTGTGCCTCCATCACTGTGCCTCTACCACTGTGCCCCTATTACTGTGCCTCAATCACTGCGCCCCTATCACTGTGCCCCCATCACTGTGCCACCATCACTGTACCCCGTCACTGTGCCCCCATCATTGTGCCTCCATCACTATGCCCCCATTGCATTTCTTCCATCACTGTGCCTCTATCACTGTGCCCCAATCACTGTGCCACTATCAGTGTGCCCCCATCACTGCCTCCATCGCTGTACCTCTATCACTGTGCCTCCATCACTGTTCCTCAATCACTGTGCATCCATCACTGTGCAACCATTATTGTGTCCCCATCACTGTTCCACCATAATTGAGCCCCCATCACTGTGCCTCTATTACTGTACCCACATCACTGTGCCTCCATCACTGTGCCTCCATCATTGTGCCCCATCACAGTGCCCCAATCACAGTGCCCCCATCACTGTACCTCCATCAGTGTGCCTCTATCACTGTGCCCCCATCACTGTGCCTCCATCACTGTGCCCCCATCACTGTAACTCCAACACTGTGCCTCCATCACTGTGTCTCTATCACTGTGCCTCCATCAGTGTGCTCCCATCCCTGTGCCTCCAACAATGTGCCTCTATCACTGTGACTCCAACACTGTGCCTCCATTACTATGCTGCCATCACTGTGACCCCATCACTGTACCACCATCACTTTGCCTAAATATTTGTGCCTCCATCACCATGCCCCTATCACTTTGTCTCCATCATGTTGCCCACCATCACTGTGCCTTCATCACTGTGTCCCCATCAATGTGCCCCTATCACTGTTCCTCCATCAATGTGCCTCCATCATTGTACCTCCATCACTGTGATCCCTTAACTGTGCCCCATCACTGTGTCACCATCACTGTGCCTCCATCACCGTGTCCCCATCACTCTGCCACCATCACTGTGCCCCCATCACAGTGCCACCATCACTATGCCCCCATCACTGTGCCCCATCATTCTTCCTCATTCACTGTGCCACCATCACTGAGCCTCCATCACAGTTCCAGCATCACTGTGCCTCTGTCACTGTGCCCACATCACTGTGCCACCATCACTTTGCCACTATCACTGTGCCTCAATCACTGTGGCTCCATCACTGTGCCCCCTTCATTGTAACTCCATCACTGTGCCCCCATCACTGTTCCTCTATCACTGTGCCTTCATCACTGTGCCTCCATCCCTGTGCCTCCATCATTGTGCCTCTAACACTGTGCCTCCATCACTATGCCCCCTTCATTGTGACTCAATCACTGTGCCCCCATCACTGTGCCTCTATCACTTTGCCTCCATCACTGTGCCCCTATCACTGTGCCTCCATCATTGTGCCTACATCACTGTGCCTCCATCACTGTGCCTCCTTCACTGTGCCTCCATCACTGTGCTACCATCACCGTGACCCCATCACTGTGCCACCATCACTGTGATCCAATCACTGTGCCCCCATCACTGTGCCCCCATCACTGTGCCCCCATCACTGCGCCTGTATCACTGTGCCTTCATCACTGTGCCTCCATCACTGTGCCTCCATCTCTGTGCCCCCATGTCTGAGCCCCCCTTCATTGTGACTTCATCACTGTGCCCCCATCACTGTGCCTCCATCACTGTGCCTCCATTTCTGTGCCTTTATCACTGTGCCTCCATCACTGTGCCCCTATCACTGTGCCACTTTCACTGTGCCCCCATCACTGTGACACCATCACTGTGCCCTCATCACTGTGCCTCTATCACTGTGCCCCGATCACTGTGCCACAATCACTGAGCCCCCATCACTGTTCCTCCATGACTATGCCTCGTTCACTGTGCCTCCATCAATGTGCTTCCATCACCGTGCCCCCATTACTGGGCCACCATCACCGTGCCCCCATCACCGTGCCCCCATCACTGCACCTCTACCACTGTGCTTCGATCACTGTGCCTCCATCTCTGTGCCTTTATCATTGTGCCTCCATCACTGTTCCCCTATCACTGTGCCACTTTCACTGTGCCCCCATCACTGTGCCACCATCACTGTGCCCCGATCACTGTGCCACAATCACTGAGCCCCCGTCACTTTTCTCCATGTCTATGCCTCCTTCACTGTGCCTCCATCAATGTGCCTCCATCACCGTGCCCCCATCACTGTACCACCATCACTGTGATCAAATCACTGTGCCCCCATCACTGTGCCCTCATCACTGTGCCCCATCACTGCGCCTGTATCACTGTGCCTCCATCACTGTGCCTCCATCACTGTGCCTCCATCTCTGTGCCCCCATGTCTGAGCCCCCTTCATTGTGACTTCATCACTGTGCCCCCATCACTGTGCCTCCATCACTGTGCCTCCATCTCTGTGCCTTTATCACTGAGCCCCCATCACTGTTCCTCCATGACTATCCCTCCTTCACTGTGCCTCCATCAATGTGCCTCCATCTCCGTGCCCCCATTACTGGGCCACCATCACCGTGCCCCCATCACCGTGCCCCCATCACTGCACCTCTACCACTGTGCTTCGATCACTGTGCCTCCATCTTTGTGACTATCAATGTGCCTCCATCACTGTGCCCTTATCACTGTGCCACCTTCACTTTGCCCCCATCACTGTGCCATCATCACTGTGCCCTCATCACTGTGCCTCTATCACTGTGCCCCGATCACTTTGCCACAATCACTGAGCCCCCATCACTTTTCCTCCATGACTATACCTCCTTCACTCTGCCTCCATCAATGTGCCTCCATCACCGTGCCCCCATTACTGGGCCACCATCACCGTGCCCCCATCACCGTGCCCCCATCACTGTGCCCCACCACTGTGCCTCCATCACTGTGCCTCCATCACTGTGCCTCCATCACTGTGCCCCCATCACTGTGCCCCCATCACTGTACCCCAATCACTGTGCCCCATCACTGTGCCTCTATCACTGTGCCTCCATCACTGTGCCTCTACCACTGTGCCCCTATTACTGTGCCTCAATCACTGCGCCCCTATCACTGTGCCCCTATCACTGTGCCACCATCACTGTACCCCGTCACTGTGCCCCCATCATTGTGCCTCCATCACTATGCCCCCATTGCAGTGCTTCCATCACTGTGCCTCTATCACTGTGCCCCAATCACTGTGCCACTATCAGTGTGCCCCCATCAATGCCTCCATCACTGTACCTCTATCACTGTGCCTCCATCACTGTTCCTCCATCACTGTGCATCCATCACTGTGCAACTATTATTGTGTCCCCATCACTGTTCCACCATAATTGAGCCCCCATCACTGTGCCTCTATTACTGTACCCACATCACTGTGCCTCTATCACTGTGCCTCCATCATTGTGCCCCATCACAGTGCCCCAATCACTGTGCCTCCCATCACAGTGCCCCCATCACTGTACATCCATCACCGTGTCCCCATCACTGTGCCACCATCACTGTGTCCTCATCACAGTGCCACAATCACTATGCCCCCATCACTGTGCCCCCATCATTCTTCCTCATTCACTGTGCCGCCATCACTGTGCCTCAATTACTGTGCCACCATCACTGTGCCTCTGTCACTGTGCCCACATCACTGTGCCACCATCACCTTGCCACCATAATTGTGCCTCTATCACTGTGCCTCCATCACAGTGCCCCCATCACTGTACCTCCATCAGTGTGCCTCTATCACTGTGCCCCCATCACTGTGCCTCCATCACTGTACCCCCATCACTGTAACTCCAACACTGTGCCTCCATCACTGTGACTCTATCACTGTGCCTCCATCAGTGTGCTCCCATCCCTGTGCCTCCATCAATATGCCTCTATCACTGTGACTCCAACACTGTGCCTCCATTACTATGCCGCCATCACTGTGACCCCATCACTGTACCACCATCACTTTGCCTAAATATTTGTGCCTCCATCACCGTGCCCCCATCACTTTGTCTCCATCATGTTGCCCCCCATCACTTTGCCTTCATCACTGTGTCCCCATCAATGTGCCCCTATCAATGTGCCTCCATCACTGTGCCTCCATCACTGTGCCACCATGACTGTGCCTCCATCTCTGTGCCTTCATCACTGTGCCCCCATCACTGTATCCCCATCACTGTACCCCTATGACTGTGCCCCCATGAATGTGCCCCTATCATTGTGGCTCCATCACTGTGCCACCATCACTCTGCCTCTGTCACTGTGCCCACATCACTGTGCCACCATCACCTTGCCACCATAATTGTGCCTCTATCACTGTGCCTCCATCACAGTGCCCCCATCACTGTACCTCCATCAGTGTGCCTCTATCACTGTGCCCCCATCACTGTGCCTCCATCACTGTGCCCCCATCACTGTAACTCCAACACTGTGCCTCCATCACTGTGTCTCTATCACTGTGCCTCCATCAGTGTGCCCCCATCCCTGTGCCTCCATCAATGTGCCTCATCACTGTGACTCCAACACTGTGCCTCCATTACTATGCCGCCATCACTGTGACCCCATCACTGTACCACCATCACTTTGCCTAAATATTTGTGCCTCCATCACCGTGCCCCCATCACTTTGTCTCCATCATGTTGCCCCCCATCACTGTGCCTTCATCACTGTGTCCCCATCAATGTGCCCCTATCACTGTTCCTCCATCAATGTGCCTCCATCATTGTACCTCCATCACTGTGCCTCCATCACTGTGCCCCATCAACGTGTCACCATCACTGTGCCTCCATCACCGTGTCCCCATCACTGTGCCACCATCACTGTGCCCCCATCACAGTGCCACCATCACTATGCCCCCATCACTGTGCCCCCATCATTCTTCCTCATTCACTGTGCCACCATCACTGGGCCTCCATCACTGTGCCAGCATCACTGTGCCTATGTCACTGTGCCCACATCACTGTGCCTCTGTCACTGTGCCCACATCACTGTGCCACCATCACTTTGCCACTATCACTGTGCCTCAATCACTGTGGCTCCATCACTGTGCCCCCTTCATTGTAACTCCATCACTGTGCCCCCATCACTGTTCCTCTATCTCTGTGCCTCCATCACTGTGCCTCTATCCCTGTGCCTCCATCATTGTGCCTCTAACACTGTGCCTCCATCACTATGCCCCCTTCATTGTGACTCAATCACTGTGCCCCCATCACTGTGCCTCTATCACTTTGCCTCCATCACTGTGCCCCCATCACTGTGCCTCCATCATTGTGCCTACATCATTGTGCCTCCATCACTGTGCCTCCTTCACTGTGCCTCCATCACTGTGCTACCATCACCGTGTCCCCATCACTGTGCCACCATCACTGTGATCCAATCACTGTGCCCCATCACTGTGCCCCCATCACTGTGCCCCCATCACTGTGCCCCCATCACTGTGCCCCCATCACTGCGCCTGTATCACTGTGCCTTCATCACTGTGCCTCCATCACTGTGCCTCCATCTCTGTGCCCCCATGACTGAGCCCCCTTCATTGTGACTTCATCACTGTGCCCCCATCACTGTGCCTCCATCACTGTGCCTCCATTTCTGTGCCTTTATCTCTGTGCCTCCATCACTGTGCCCCTATCACTGTGCCACTTTCACTGTGCCCCCATCACTGTGACACCATCACTGTGCCCTCATCACTGTGCCTCTATCACTGTGCCCCGATCACTGTGCCACAATCACTGAGCCCCCATCACTGTTCCTCCATGACTATGCCTCCTTCACTGTGCCTCCATCAATGTGCTTCCATCACCGTGCCCCCATTACTGGGCCACCATCACCGTGCCCCCATCACTGCACCTCTACCACTTTGCTTCGATCACTGTGCCTCCATCTCTGTGCCTTTATCATTGTGCCTCCATCACTTTGCACCTATCACTGTGCCACTTTCACTGTGCCCCCATCACTGTGCCACCATCACTGTGCCCTCATCACTGTGCCTCTATCACTGTGCCCCGATCACTGTGCCACAATCACTGAGCCCCCGTCACTTTTCTCCATGTCTATGCCTCCTTCACTGTGCTTCCATCAATGTGCCTCCATCACCGTGCCCCCTTCACTGTACCACCATCACTGTGATCCAATCACTGTGCCCCCATCACTGTGCCCTCATCACTGTGCCCCATCACTGCGCCTGTATCACTGTGCCTCCATCACTGTGCCTCCATCACTGTGCCTCCATCTCTGTGCCCCCATGTCTGAGCCCCCTTCATTGTGACTTCATCACTGTGCCCCCATCACTGTGCCTCCATCACTGTGCCTTTATCACTGAGCCCCCATCACTGTTCCTCCATGACTATGCCTCCTTCACTGTGCCTCCATCAATGTGCCTCCATCACCGTGCCCCCATTACTGGGCCACCATCACCGTGCCCCCATCACCGTGCCCCCATCGCAGCACCTCTACCACTGTGCTTCGATCACTGTGCCTCCATCTTTGTGACTTTATCAATGTGCCTCCATCACTGTGCCCTTATCACTGTGCCACCTTCACTGTGCCCCCATCACTGTGCCATCATCACTGTGCCCTCATCACTGTGCCTCTATCACTGTGCCCCGATCACTTTGCCACAATCACTGAGCCCCCATCACTTTTCCTCCATGACTATACCTCCTTCACTCTGCCTCCATCATAGTGCCTCCATCACCGTGCCCCCATTACTGTGCCCCCATCATTCTTCCTCATTCACTGTGCCACCATCACTGGGCCTCCATCACTGTGCCAGCATCACTGTGCCTCTGTCACTGTGCCCACATCACTGTGCCACCATCACTTTGCCACTATCACTGTGCCTCAATCACTGTGGCTCCATCACTGTGCCCCCTCCATTGTAACTCCATCACTGTGCCCCCATCACTGTTCCTCTATCACTGTGCCTCCATCACTGTGCCTCCATCCCTGTGCCTCCATCATTGTGCCTCTAACTCTGTGCCTCCTTCACTATGACCCCTTCATTGTGACTCAATCACTGTGCCCCCATCACTGTGCCTCTATCACTTTGCCTCCATCACTGTGCCCCCATCACTGTGCCTCCATCATTGTGCCTACATCACTGTGCCTCCATCACTGTGCCTCCTTCACTGTGCCTCCATCACTGTGCTACCATCACCGTGCCCCCATCACTGTGCCACCATCTCTGTGATCCAATCACTGTGCCCCCATCACTGTGCCCCCATCACTGTGCCCCCATCACTGCGCCTGTATCACTGTGCCTTCATCACTGTGCCTCCATCACTGTGCCTCCATCTCTGTGCCACCATGTCTGAGCCCCCTTCATTGTGACTTCATCACTGTGCCCCCATCACTGTGCCTCCATCACTGTGCCTCCATTTCTGTGCCTTTATCTCTGTGCCTCCAACACTGTGCCCCTATCACTGTGCCACTTTCACTGTGCCCCCATCACTGTGACACCATCACTGTGCCCTCATCACTGTGCCTCTATCACTGTGCCTCTATCACTGTGCCCCGATCACTGTGCCACAATCACTGAGCCCCCATCACTGTTCCTCCATGACTATGCCTCCTTCACTGTGCCTCCATAAATGTGCTTCCATCACCGTGCCCCCATTACTGGGCCACCATCACCGTGCCCCCATCACTGCACCTCTACCACTGTGCCTCCATCTCTGTGCCTTTATCATTGTGCCTCCATCACTGTGCCCCTATCACTGTGCCACTTTCACTGTGCCCCCATCACTGTGCCACCATCACTGTGCCCTCATCACAGTGCCTCTATCACTGTGCCCCGATCACTGTGCCACAATCACTGAGCCCCCGTCACTTTTCTCCATGTCTATGCCTCCTTCACTGTGCCTCCATCAATGTGCCTCCATCACCGTGCCCCCATCACTGTACCACCATCACTGTGATCAAATCACTGTGCCCCCATCACTGTGCCCCATCACTGCGCCTGTATCACTGTGCCTCCATCACTGTGCCTCCATCACTGTGCCTCCATCTCTGTGCCCCCATGTCTGAGCCCCCTTCATTGTGACTTCATCACTGTGCCCCCATCACTGTGCCTCCATCACTGTGCCTCCATCTCTGTGCCTTTATCACTGAGCCCCCATCACTGTTCCTCCATGACTATCCCTCCTTCACTGTGCCTCCATCAATGTGCCTCCATCACCGTGCCCCCATTACTGGGCCACCATCACCGTGCCCCCATCACCGTGCCCCCATCACTGCACCTCTACCACTGTGCTTCGATCACTGTGCCTCCATCTTTGTGACTATCAATGTGCCTCCATCACTGTGCCCTTATCACTGTGCCACCTTCACTTTGCCCCCATCACTGTGCCATCATCACTGTGCCCACATCACTGTGCCTCTATCACTGTGCCCCGATCACTTTGCCACAATCACTGAGCCCCCATCACTTTTCCTCCATGACTATACCTCCTTCACTCTGCCTCCATCAATGTGCCTCCATCACCGTGCCCCCATTACTGGGCCACCATCACCGTGCCCCCATCACCGTGCCCCCATCATTGTGCCCCACCACTGTGCCTCCATCACTGTGCCTCCATCACTGTGCCTCCATCACTGTGCCCCCATCACTGTGCCCCCATCACTGTACCCCAATCACTGTGCCCCATCACTGTGCCTCTATCACTGTGCCTCCATCACTGTGCCTCTACCACTGTGCCCCTATTACTGTGCCTCAATCACTGCGCCCCTATCACTGTGCCCCTATCACTGTGCCACCATCACTGTACCCCGTCACTGTGCCCCCATCATTGTGCCTCCATCACTATGCCCCCATTGCAGTGCTTCCATCACTGTGCCTCTATCACTGTGCCCCAATCACTGTGCCACTATCAGTGTGCCCCCATCAATGCCTCCATCACTGTACCTCTATCACTGTGCCTCCATCACTGTTCCTCCATCACTGTGCATCCATCACTGTGCAACTATTATTGTGTCCCCATCACTGTTCCACCATAATTGAGCCCCCATCACTGTGCCTCTATTACTGTACCCACATCACTGTGCCTCTATCACTGTGCCTCCATCATTGTGCCCCATCACAGTGCCCCAATCACTGTGCCTCCCATCACAGTGCCCCCATCACTGTACATCCATCACCGTGTCCCCATCACTGTGCCACCATCACTGTGTCCTCATCACAGTGCCACAATCACTATGCCCCCATCACTGTGCCCCCATCATTCTTCCTCATTCACTGTGCCGCCATCACTGTGCCTCAATTACTGTGCCACCATCACTGTGCCTCTGTCACTGTGCCCACATCACTGTGCCACCATCACCTTGCCACCATAATTGTGCCTCTATCACTGTGCCTCCATCACAGTGCCCCCATCACTGTACCTCCATCAGTGTGCCTCTATCACTGTGCCCCCATCACTGTGCCTCCATCACTGTACCCCCATCACTGTAACTCCAACACTGTGCCTCCATCACTGTGACTCTATCACTGTGCCTCCATCAGTGTGCTCCCATCCCTGTGCCTCTATCAATATGCCTCTATCACTGTGACTCCAACACTGTGCCTCCATTACTATGCCGCCATCACTGTGACCCCATCACTGTACCACCATCACTTTGCCTAAATATTTGTGCCTCCATCACCGTGCCCCCATCACTTTGTCTCCATCATGTTGCCCCCCATCACTTTGCCTTCATCACTGTGTCCCCATCAATGTGCCCCTATCAATATGCCTCCATCACTGTGCCTCCATCACTGTGCCACCATGACTGTGCCTCCATCTCTGTGCCTTCATCACTGTGCCCCCATCACTGTATCCCCATCACTGTACCCCTATGACTGTGCCCCCATGAATGTGCCCCTATCATTGTGGCTCCATCACTGTGCCACCATCACTCTGCCTCTGTCACTGTGCCCACATCACTGTGCCACCATCACCTTGCCACCATAATTGTGCCTCTATCACTGTGCCTCCATCACAGTGCCCCCATCACTGTACCTCCATCAGTGTGCCTCTATCTCTGTGCCCCCATCACTGTGCCTCCATCACTGTGCCCCCATCACTGTAACTCCAACACTGTGCCTCCATCACTGTGTCTCTATCACTGTGCCTCCATCAGTGTGCCCCCATCCCTGTGCCTCCATCAATGTGCCTCTATCACTGTGACTCCAACACTGTGCCTCCATTACTATGCCGCCATCACTGTGACCCCATCACTGTACCACCATCACTTTGCCTAAATATTTGTGCCTCCATCACCGTGCCCCCATCACTTTGTCTCCATCATGTTGCCCCCCATCACTGTGCCTTCATCACTGTGTCCCCATCAATGTGCCCCTATCACTGTTCCTCCATCAATGTGCCTCCATCATTGTACCTCCATCACTGTGCCTCCATCACTGTGCCCCATCAACGTGTCACCATCACTGTGCCTCCATCACCGTGTCCCCATCACTGTGCCACCATCACTGTGCCCCCATCACAGTGCCACCATCACTATGCCCCCATCACTGTGCCCCCATCATTCTTCCTCATTCACTGTGCCACCATCACTGGGCCTCCATCACTGTGCCAGCATCACTGTGCCTATGTCACTGTGCCCACATCACTGTGCCTCTGTCACTGTGCCCACATCACTGTGCCACCATCACTTTGCCACTATCACTGTGCCTCAATCACTGTGGCTCCATCACTGTGCCCCCTTCATTGTAACTCCATCACTGTGCCCCCATCACTGTTCCTCTATCTCTGTGCCTCCATCACTGTGCCTCTATCCCTGTGCCTCCATCATTGTGCCTCTAACACTGTGCCTCCATCACTATGCCCCCTTCATTGTGACTCAATCACTGTGCCCCCATCACTGTGCCTCTATCACTTTGCCTCCATCACTGTGCCCCCATCACTGTGCCTCCATCATTGTGCCTACATCACTGTGCCTCCATCACTGTGCCTCCTTCACTGTGCCTCCATCACTGTGCTACCATCACCGTGTCCCCATCACTGTGCCACCATCACTGTGATCCAATCACTGTGCCCCATCACTGTGCCCCCATCACTGTGCCCCCATCACTGTGCCCCCATCACTGTGCCCCCATCACTGCGCCTGTATCACTGTGCCTTCATCACTGTGCCTCCATCACTGTGCCTCCATCTCTGTGCCCCCATGACTGAGCCCCCTTCATTGTGACTTCATCACCGTGCCCCCATCACTGTGCCTCCATCACTGTGCCTCCATTTCTGAGCCTTTATCTCTGTGCCTCCATCACTGTGCCCCTATCACTGTGCCACTTTCACTGTGCCCCCATCACTGTGACACCATCACTGTGCCCTCATCACTGTGCCTCTATCACTGTGCCCCGATCACTGTGCCACAATCACTGAGCCCCCATCACTGTTCCTCCATGACTATGCCTCCTTCACTGTGCCTCCTTCAATGTGCTTCCATCACCGTGCCCCCATTACTGGGCCACCATCACCGTGCCCCCATCACTGCACCTCTACCACTTTGCTTCGATCACTGTGCCTCCATCTCTGTGCCTTTATCATTGTGCCTCCATCACTGTGCACCTATCACTGTGCCACTTTCACTGTGCCCCCATCACTGTGCCACCATCACTGTGCCCTCATCACTGTGCCTCTATCACTGTGCCCCGATCACTGTGCCACAATCACTGAGCCCCCGTCACTTTTCTCCATGTCTATGCCTCCTTCACTGTGCTTCCATCAATGTGCCTCCATCACCGTGCCCCCTTCACTGTACCACCATCACTGTGATCCAATCACTGTGCCCCCATCACTGTGCCCTCATCACTGTGCCCCATCACTGCGCCTGTATCACTGTGCCTCCATCACTGTGCCTCCATCACTGTGCCTCCATCTCTGTGCCCCCATGTCTGAGCCCCCTTCATTGTGACTTCATCACTGTGCCCCCATCACTGTGCCTCCATCACTGTGCCTTTATCACTGAGCCCCCATCACTGTTCCTCCATGACTATGCCTCCTTCACTGTGCCTCCATCAATGTGCCTCCATCACCGTGCCCCCATTACTGGGCCACCATCACCGTGCCCCCATCACCGTGCCCCCATCGCAGCACCTCTACCACTGTGCTTCGATCACTGTGCCTCCATCTTTGTGACTTTATCAATGTGCCTCCATCACTGTGCCCTTATCACTGTGCCACCTTCACTGTGCCCCCATCACTGTGCCATCATCACTGTGCCCTCATCACTGTGCCTCTATCACTGTGCCCCGATCACTTTGCCACAATCACTGAGCCCCCATCACTTTTCCTCCATGACTATACCTCCTTCACTCTGCCTCCATCATAGTGCCTCCATCACCGTGCCCCCATTACTGTGCCCCCATCATTCTTCCTCATTCACTGTGCCACCATCACTGGGCCTCCATCACTGTGCCAGCATCACTGTGCCTCTGTCACTGTGCCCACATCACTGTGCCCCCATCACTGTGCCTCCATCATTGTGCCTACATCACTGTGGCTCCATCACTGTGCCCCCTCCATTGTAACTCCATCACTGTGCCCCCATCACTGTTCCTCTATCACTGTGCCTCCATCACTGTGCCTCCATCCCTGTGCCTCCATCATTGTGCCTCTAACTCTGTGCCTCCTTCACTATGACCCCTTCATTGTGACTCAATCACTGTGCCCCCATCACTGTGCCTCTATCACTTTGCCTCCATCACTGTGCCCCCATCACTGTGCCTCCATCATTGTGCCTACATCACTGTGCCTCCATCACTGTGCCACCATCTCTGTGATCCAATCACTGTGCCCCCATCACTGTGCCCCCATCACTGTGCCCCCATCACTGCGCCTGTATCACTGTGCCTTCATCACTGTGCCTCCATCACTGTGCCTCCATCTCTGTGCCACCATGTCTGAGCCCCCTTCATTGTGACTTCATCACTGTGCCCCCATCACTGTGCCTCCATCACTGTGCCTCCATTTCTGTGCCTTTATCTCTGTGCCTCCAACACTGTGCCCCTATCACTGTGCCACTTTCACTGTGCCCCCATCACTGTGACACCATCACTGTGCCCTCATCACTGTGCCTCTATCACTGTGCCTCTATCACTGTGCCCCGATCACTGTGCCACAATCACTGAGCCCCCATCACTGTTCCTCCATGACTATGCCTCCTTCACTGTGCCTCCATAAATGTGCTTCCATCACCGTGCCCCCATTACTGGGCCACCATCACCGTGCCCCCATCACTGCACCTCTACCACTGTGCCTCCATCTCTGTGCCTTTATCATTGTGCCTCCATCACTGTGCCCCTATCACTGTGCCACTTTCACTGTGCCCCCATCACTGTGCCACCATCACTGTGCCCTCATCACTGTGCCTCTATCACTGTGCCCCGATCACTGTGCCACAATCACTGAGCCCCCGTCACTTTTCTCCATGTCTATGCCTCCTTCACTGTGCCTCCATCAATGTGCCTCCATCACCGTGCCCCCATCACTGTACCACCATCACTGTGATCCAATCACTGTGCCCCCATCTCTGGGCCCTCATCACTGTGCCCCATCACTGCGCCTGTATCACTGTGCCCCCATCACTGTGCCTCCATCACTGTGCCTCCATCTCTGTGCCCCCATGTCTGAGCCCCCTTCATTGTGACTTCATCACTGTGCCCCCATCACTGTGCCTCCATCACTGTGCCTCCATCTCTGTGCCTTTATCACTGAGCCCCCATCACTGATCCTCCATGACTATGCCTCCTTCACTGTGCCTCCATCAATATGCCTCCATCACCGTGCCCCCATTACTGGGCCACCATCACCGTGCCCCCATCACCGTGCCCCCATCACTGTGCCCCACCACTGTGCCTCCATCACTGTGCCTCTATCACTGTGCCCCCATCACTGTGCCCTTATCACTGTGCCCCAATCACTGTGCCATCATCACTGTGCCTATATCACTGTGCCCCATCACTTTGCCTCTATCACTGTGCCTCCATCACTGTGCCTCTACCACTGTGCCCCTATTATTGTGCCTCAATCACTGCGCCCCTATCACTGTGCCCCCATCACTGTGCCACCATCACTGTACCCCCTCACTGTACCCCCATCATTGTGCCTCCATCACTATGCCCCCATTGCAGTGCTTCCATCACTGTGCCTCTATCACTGTGCCCCAATCACTGTGCCACGATCAGTGTGCCCCCATCACTGCCTCCATCACTGTACCTCTATCACTGTGCCTCCATCACTGTTCCTCCATCACTGTGCATCCATCACTGTGCAACCATTACTGTGTCCCCATCACTGTGCCACCATAATTGAGCCCCCATCACTGTGCCTCTATTACTGTACCCACATCACTGTGCCTCCATCACTGTGCCTCCATCATTGTGCCCCATCACAGTGCCCCAATCACTGTGCCTCCCATCACAGTGCCCCCATCACTGTACATCCATCACCGTGTCCCCATCACTGTGCCACCATCACTGTGTCCCCATCACAGTTCCACCATCACTATGCCCCCATCACTGTGCCCCCATCATTCTTCCTCATTCACTGTGCCGCCATCACTGTGCCTCAATCACTGTGCCACCATCACTGTGCCTCTGTCACTGTGCCCACATCACTGTGCCACCATCACCTTGCCACCATAATTGTGCCTCTATCACTGTGCCTCCACCACAGTGCCCCCATCACTGTACCTTCATGAGTGTGCCTCTATCACTGTGCCCCCATCACTGTGCCTCCATCACTGTGCCCCCATCACTGTAACTCCAACACTGTGCCTCAATCACTGTGTCTCTATCACTGTGCCTCCATCAGTGTGCCCCCATCCCTGTGCCTCCATCTATGTGCCTCTATCACTGTGACTCCAACACTGTGCCTCCATTACTATGCCGCCATCACTGTGACCCCATCACTGTACCACCATCACTTTGCCTAAATATTTGTGCCTCCATCACCGTGCCCCCATCACTTTGTCTCCATCATGTTGCCCCCCATCACTGTGCCTTCATCACTGTGTCCCCATCAATGTGCCCCTATCACTGTGCCTCCATCACTGTGCCTCCATCACTGTGCCACCATGACTGTGCCTCCATCTCTGTGCCTTCATCACTGTGCCCCCATCACTGTATCCTCATCACTGTACCCCTATGACTGTGCCCCCATGAATGTGCCCCCATCATTGTGGCTCCATCACTGTGCCCTATCACTGTACCTCCATCATTGTGCCCTATCACTGTTCCTCCATCAATGTGCCTCCATCACTGTACCTCCATCACTGTGCTTCCATCACTGTGCCCCATCACTGTGCCACCATCACTGTGCCTCCATCACCGTGTCCCCATCACTGTACCACCATCACTGTGCCCCCATCACTGTGCCACCATCACTATGCCCCCATCACTGTGCCCCCATCATTCTTCCTCATGCACTGTGCCGCCATCACTGGGCCTCCATCACTGTGCCAGCATCACTGTGCCTCTGTCACTGTGCCCACATCACTGTGCCACCATCACTTTGCCACTATCACTGTGCCTCAATCACTGTGGCTCCATCACTGTGCCCCCTTCATTGTAACTCCATCACTGTGCCCCCATCACTGTTCCTCTATCACTGTGCCTCCATCACTATGCCTCCATCCCTGTGCCTCCATCATTGTGCCTCTAACACTGTGCCTCCATCACTATGCCCCCTTCATTGTGACTCAATCACTGTGCCCCTATCACTGTGCCTCTATCACTTTGCCTCCATCACTGTGCCCCCATCACTGTGCCTCCATCACTGTGCCTCCATCACTGTGCCTCCATCACTGTGCCTCCTTCACTGTGCCTCCATCACTGTGCTACCATCACCGTGCCCCCATCACTGTGCCACCATCACTGTGATCCAATCACAGTGCCCCCATCACTGTGCCCCCATCACTGTGCCCCCATCACTGGGCCTGTATCACTGTGCCTTCATCACTGTGCCTCCATCACTGTGTCTGTGCCCCCATGTCTGAGCCCCCTTCATTGTGACTTCATCACTGTGCCCCCATCACTGTGCCTCCATCACTGTGCCTCCATTTCTGTGCCTTTATCACTGTGCCTCCATCACTGTGCCCCTATCACTGTGCAACTTTCACTGTGCCCCCATCACTGTGACACCATCACTGTGCCCTCATCACTGTGCCTCTATCACTGTGCCCCGATCACTGTGCCACAATCACTGAGCCCCCATCACTGTTCCTCCATGACTATGCCTCGTTCACTGTGCCTCCATCAATGTGCTTCCATCACCGTGCCAACATTACTGGGCCACCATCACCGTGCCCCCATCACCGTGCCCCCATCACTGCACCTCTACCACTTGCTTCGATCACTGTGCCTCCATCTCTGTGCCTTTATCATTGTGCCTTCATCACTGTGCCCCTATCACTGTGCCACTTTCACTGTGCCCCCATCACTGTGCCACCATCACTGTGCCCTCATCACTGTGCCTCTATCACTGTGCCCAGATCACTGTGCCACAATCACTGAGCCCCCGTCACTTTTCTCCATGTCTATGAATCCTTCACTGTGCCTCAATCAATGTGCCTCCATCACCGTGCCCCCATTACTGGGCCTGCATCACCGAGCCCCCATCACCGTGCCCCCATCACTGTGCCCCAGCACTGTGCCTCCATCACTGTGCCTCCATCACTATGCCCCCATCACTGTGCCCCCATCACTTTGCCCCCATCACTGTGCCATCATCACTGTGCCTCCATCACTGTGCCCCATCACTGTGCCTCTATCACCGTGCCCCCATCACTGCACCTCTACCACTGTGCTTCGATCACTGTGCCTCCATCTCTGTGCCTTTATCAATGTGCCTCCATCACTGTGCCCCTATCACTGTGCAACCTTCACTGTGCCCCCATCTCTGTGCCATCATCACTGTGCCCTCATCACTGTGCCTCTATCACTGTGCCCCGATTACTGTGCCACAATCACTGAGCCCCATCACTTTTCCTCCATGACTATGCCTCCTTCACTGTGCCTCAATCAATGTGCCTCCATCACCGTGCCCCCATTACTGGGCCACCATCACCGTGCCCCCATCACCGTGCCCCCATCACTGTGCCCCAATACTGTGCCTTCATCACTGTGCCTCCATCACTGTGCCCCCATCACTGTGCCCCCATCACTGTGCCCCAATCACTGTGCCATCATCACTGTGCCTCCATCACTGTGCCCCATCACTGTGCCTCTATCACTGTGCTTCCATCACTGTGCCTCTACCACTGTGCCCCTATTACTGTGCCTCAATCACTGCGCCCCTATCACTGTGCCCCATCACTGTGCCCCCGTCACTGTACCCCCTCACTGTGCCTCTATCACTGTGCCCCAATCATTGTGGCTCTATCACTGTGCCCTGATTGCAGTGCTTCCATCACTGTGCCCTGATTGCAGTGCTTCCATCACTGTGCCTCTATCACTGTGCCCCAGTCACTGTGCCACCATCAGTGTGCCCCCATCACTGCCTCCATCACTGTACCTCTATCACTGTGCCTCCATCACTGTTCCTCCATCACTGTGCATCCATCACTGTGCAACCATCAATGTGTCCCCATCACTGTGCCTCCATCATTGAGCCCCCATCACTGTGCCTCTATTACTGTACCCACATCACTGTGCCTCCATCACTGTGCCTCCATCATTGTGCCCCATCACAGTGCCCCAATCACTGTGCCTCCCATCACAGTGCCCACATCACTGTGCCCTATAACTGTGCCCCCATGTCTGTGCCCCCAACACTGCGCCTCCATCTCTGTGCCTCCATCACTGTGCTTCCATCACTGTGCCCCCATCACTGTGGCTCTATCACTGTGCACACATCACTGTGCCACCATCACTTTGCCACCATAATTATGCCTCTATCACTGTGCCTCCATCACAGTGCCCCCATCACTGTGCCTCCATCAGTGTGCCTCTATCACTGTGCCTCCATCACTGTGCCCCCTTCATTGTAACTCCATCACTGTGCCCCCATCACTGTGCCTCCATCACTGTGCCCTCATCACTGTAACTCCAACACTGTGCCCCCATCACTGTGGCTCTATCACTGTGCCTCCATCAGTGTGCCCCCATCCCTGTGCCTCCATCAATGTGCCTCTGTCACTGTGACTCCAATACTGTGCCTCCATTACTATGCCGCCATCACTGTGACCCCATCACTGTACCACCATCACTTTGCATAAATATCTGTGCCTCCATCAACGTGCCCCATCACTGTGTCTCCATCATGTTGCCCCCCATCACTGTGCCTTCATCACTGTGTCCCCATCAATGTGCCCCTATCACTGTGCCTCCATCACTGTGCCCCCATCACTGTGCCACCATGACTGTGCCTCCATCTCTGTGCCTTCATCACTGTGCCCCCATTACTGTCTCCCCATCATTGTACCCCTATGACTGTGCCCCTATGAATGTGCCCCCGTCATTGTGGCTCCATCACTGTGCCCTATCACTGTACTTCCATCATTGTGCCGTATCACTGTGCCTCCATCAATGTGCCTCCATCACTGTGCCTCCATCACTGTGCCTCCTTCACTGTGCTCCATCACTGTGCCACCATCATTGTGCCTCCATCACCGTGTCCCTATCACTGTGCCACCATCACTGTGCCCCATCACAGTCCCACCATCACTATGCCCCCATCACAGTGCCCCCATCATTCTTCCTCATTCTCTGTGCCTTTATCACTGGGCCTTCATCACTGTGCCACCATCACTGTGCCTCTGTCACTGTGCCCACATCACTCTGCCACCATCACTTTGCCACCATCACTGTGCCTCTATCACTGTGCCTCCATCACTGTGCCCTCATCCCTGTGCCTCCATCATTGTGCCCTATCACTGTGCCCCCATCCCTGTGCCTCCATCATTGTGCCTCCATCACTGTGCCCCCATCACTGTGCCCCCATCACTGGGCCTCCATCATTGTGCCTACTTCACTGTGCCTCCATCACTGTGCCTCCATTTCTGTGCCTTTATCAATGTGCCTCCATCACTGTGCCCTCATCACTGTGCCTCTATCACTGTGCCCCGATTACTGTGCCACAATCACTGAGCCCCCATCACTTTTCCTTCATGACTATGCCTCCATCACTGTGCCTCCATCACTGTGCCACCATGACTGTGCCTCCATCTCTATGCCTTCATCACTGTGCCCCAATCACTGTATCCCCATCACTGTACCCCTATGACTGTGCCCCCATGAATGTGCCCCCATCATTTTGGCTCCATCACTGTGCCGCCATCACTGGGCCTCCATCACTGTGCCACCATCACTGTGCCTCTGTCACTGTGCCCACATCACTGTGCCTCCATCACTGTGCCTCCATCACTATACCTCCATCACTGTGCCCCAGCACTGTGCCTCCATCATTGTGCCTCCATCACTGTACCTATATCACTGTGCCTCCATCACTGTGCCTCCATCACTGTGCCTCCATCACTGTGCTTCCATCACTGTGCCTCCATCGCTGTACCTCCATCACCGTGCTCCAGCAACAAATAGTCACACTAAATGATTGTAGAAAAAAAAATGGTGCTCCTGGTGATTTTCTTATTAATATATATGACGTTAATTTGATTTCCCTGCGTGTGTTTGTTTATACTCTGGAGCATGAGGGCTCAGGGTGCTCTTTTACAGCCACCCTGAGCCCTGACAGTCACACACTGGAGCATGAGGGCTCAGGGTGCTCTTTTTCAGCCACCCTGAGCCCTGACAGTCACACTCTGCAGCATGAGGGCTCTGGGTGCTCCTTTACAACCACCCTGAGCCCTGACGGTCACACACTTAATCATGAGGGCTCAGGGTGCTCCTTTACAGCCACCCTGAGCCCTGACAGTCACACGCTGAAGCATGAGGGCTCAGGGTGCTCCTTTGCAGCCAATCTGAGCCCTGACGGTCACACACTGGAGCATGAGGGCTCAGGGTGCTCCTATACAGCCACCCTGAGCCCTGACGGTCACACACCGGAGCTTGAGGGCTCAGGGTGCTCCTTTACAGCCACCCTGAGCCCTGACGGTCACACACTGGAGCATGAGGGCTCAGGGTGCTCCTTTACAACCACCCTGAGCCCTGACGGTCACACACCGGAGCTTGAGGGCTCAGGGTGCTCCTTTACAGCCACCCTGTGCCCTGACGGTCACACATTTGAGCATGACGGCTCAGGGTGCTTCTTTAAAACCACCCTGAGCCCTGATGGTCACACACACACACACCTTAGCCCTGACGGTCACACACACACACACACACACACCTGAGCCCTGATGGTCACACACACACACACACCTTATCCTTGACGGTCACACACACACACACACACACACACACACACACACACCTGAGCCCTGATGGTCACACACCTGAGCCCTGACGGCCACACACACACATACACACCTGAGCCCTGACGGCCCACAGCCCACGCACACACCAATAACACCTGGTGCCGCTGAAGGATTTCCCTTTGGGCTGTAATTGATCATTTTTACTTTGGGGGAAAACATAATTACTAAATAAAAAAGTTAAAATACACAAAACACAACAATAACTCCCAAGTTTCCAACTTTAACTACTAAAAATGCCGTGTCACATTTTCCTGCAGTCACGCGAATGCGTTGACGTGCAGTTTGTTCTATTAGAGAGAACATATTGTGGGAACCGACCTGTGAGATTTATATTTATTTAATTTATATGAATTTATATAGAATTTATATTTACGTTAATTTGTATACTTCGATAGCAATTTGTATGATGTTAAGTGGACTGTATTTCTGCAATAATCTCATAATCTCACAAATCGATCCTCTACACATTAGGGGGGTTTATATTAATTGTATATATATGCAGCCAATCAAACTACAGTATTAACTACACATTATTAAACATTGAAGAGGTTCCTTATCTTATTTGTACAGCAGGCCTTAGTCCACCAGGTATAACCAGGATGTAGACACCACATTTTCCCTCTTTGAGGTAGCTTCCATCACCCTGGTAACTGATGCACAAAGCATGCTTCCTCGTCTTGACCTGTCAAAAGGGCGCTAGCTATGAAGCCAGAATCCTAGTATATGACAAGCTATATCAGAGAAAACACTGTACATGGAACCATATAGACCTGGGCTAATTACCTTTAGTATGAGGCTATCTCGTGCTCTTAACGGTTCACCCTACCTAATGACATTAATGGCCACTAATGATAGATAAATGGGTTTCGGTAGAACACTTAACTTGAATTTGTTGACAGCGTGTTGATAATGGTACACCTTTGGTTTCCATAACACTTCGTCCAAGTAAAATTAACAGGAGCCGTATTTGCTCCCGTGAGCCTCTCTGGTCTCAGTACAAACAATGGCTGCCCCTCCCTCACCCCTGACGCCTGGCTTACATTGTCCAGATGACAGAAAGTGATAGAAGGGTCACATTTACTCTACTTTAATATTGATAATAAAGTTAATTTATATGAAATGTTTTATGATGGTAAAGTCCAAAGACTAATGTATTTAAGAATAATTCCCAGCAGAATAGCTGGTGAATTTATAATAGTATGTGGTGATGATATCCCGTTTTCTATAGATGGTAATTCCACTACAAGTTACGTTTTCTATGGGTTAACTTGTTTATACAACACAGCTATTATTATCTGTCTGTATGATATTATTATATGGTGTCGGATTTTCCGACATAATTCCCCAGGGGGATGCTCACGGGTCGAAGTCCTCTTTAGAACAGACGAACACCGATACTCCTCCTTCGAATTATTAGATTAATTTGATGTTAGTAGTTAGTAATCACACATTTGTGCGTCTGTTCGTACAGGACGGATGTCCCGTACTAGAGTTGCAGGGGTTAGAAGTCTAATGCGATTTCATTTCCCTGTCAACTCTTGAAAGGCTAATATTCAAGCCTAATTACATATTATTTAACCCAGAAGACTGGATTTGATCAAGTACTACAGTCAAGTATGATTCAGGGACTGCAGTGAGATCAGTGACATTAGATATAACTTGAAGTTTGTTCAGGTAACTTGTCACTGATATATAAACACTGAGGCCCATGGAATACATCTTGAATAAATAATAAATGTATCAAATCAGTCATCAGATTTATTGGGGTTTAATTTAGTTAATTGATTCAGAAGATTGAATAGCTCATCATTGAAGTAAAGTATGGTTCTGAGACTGCAGTGGGTTCAGTGACATTGGTCGCAGTGACTTGTAGCTGTTTAGGCTACTGTTCACTGATTTGCCACTGAGGCCTCATGAACTCATCTTCAGCTTCAAATGATGATACTGACATCAACCTCTGTTGGTATAGTCAGCTGTAATCTCCTTAGTATAATGCTACTGGAGAAATATAATCAGCTGACAAATTCAGATTTCTATTGGTATTGTTTATCTGCAGGCATAGGTCTCCTCAGGCTTGATACTGGGCCTGAGAGTAATTTACCTCCTGCAGAGTTTAACATGGTTATACCCTGATATTTAGTAGGGCTACCGATGAATCGATGACAATAGTCTGTCCCTACAAGGAGACCGAAGTCGGTGAGGTGATCAGACTTAATATTATCTGACAATTTTATTCCTCTATTTCTCAGGAATTTGGCTGTTGCTCTCAGACCTTGAACTTGTAGGTCTACTGGTATTTTGTCCACCACAATGGCTTGTACTCTACAGACGTACCTGCCTAAACGTACTGATGGTTGTACCACCTGGTAGACTTGAGGTCCTGCATCTGTTACAAACCCTGAGATATTGAATGACATCTGGGCTACAGGCCTTAATTGTAGTTCATCTGCCAACTTTTTAGTGACATATGTTCTCTGGGATCCTTGGTCAAACAACCCACGGGTATGGACCTTGGCCCTATTATTCAGGATGGTAATTTGGGCAGTAGGCAAAGTCGTATTACCTTTAGACTTTGCCGATTGGACACTCTTTGTTTGTTGCACCTTGCAGTACTGTACTGTGGTGGGAATGCTATCTTCCACCTTGGGTCTTGAATACGTTAATTTCGTATATTTGCACAGTGCTGCATGGTGCCTACCTCTTCTACACCTGTTACAGGTGTTGAATTGGGTATCACAATAGTCTATGTTGTGTGACTTGAGACACCTTGAACATCTCCCTAATTCCTGGAGTCGCTCAATACGAGTGTCTCTGGTTGGATAATTAGCACAACGGTATGTTGAATGTTTCTTTTTGCAGAACATACATGTCCCCCAGCCTACTGCACGTTTGGAAGTTACCGGTTTGGGTGAACTAGTAACAGTAGGTTTGGAGGATGCTGCTGCATTGCCAGATTTTCTGCAACTTGATGTTAGAGTAATTGGTTGATGTTTATTTGGGGTAGTTGTTTTACCCTTTAATTGACTTTTATTTTCTATTTCTGAAAGCTTGCAAGAGGCTTTAACTTCCTCATTTGCACGTCGTTTGTTTATGATGAAATGCAAACCTTCATTGATGTCCTGTACTGTCAGGATGGTGTTATGTTGATGTGCATATAATTCATCTAGTATATCGCTGGACAATTTTCGTTGAAGGACTACTTTGGTCATCCATTCACTAGTAGTTCACCTTAAGACTGAATGTTCTTAGTAGTGACTCAAACTCCATGCTGAAGGATTGTAATGAGTCAGCAGTCTGATCAGGTTGAGGTAAATCCAGCAATTGTAGTACTAGATGTATGACAGTTTTCTCATTGCCAGCATTATCCCTAGGAAGCTGGACTGGGAAATTAGTGCTGTCGCTATTTTCATTTACATTTTCTACTACTGGTTCAGCTTCACCTCTAGCTTGGAGGCATGTTAACTTAGTAGCCTCAGGTATTGGGTTTTCAGAAACTACAGAGACTGTGGATAAATTGTCTGAGAACTGCTTAATTTCTGGTGGTATAATATTAGGTGAAGCTGTAGTGGGTGAAGCTTTACTGGGTGAAGCTTTACTGGGTGAAGCTTTATCCTTGTTGATTAAAGGATCTAATCTGGCTTTACATTTATTCTCAAAAAGATCCAGATCATCCATAACATTATCTACTTTATTTGATGTACTTGCTAATTGTTCTGTTTCAATTATCCTGTGTAAATGTTCCAACCTGCCTTGAGTTTCTTCTTCATATTGTGCTAGGTCAGACAGGAATGGTTCCACATCTTCAACTACTACGTCGTCGTGGACTTGATTTTGGTAAGATTTCCTATTTGCTTTCAATATATGCAATTGGGTTTGAATCTGTAACAGTGGTATTTTCAACCGACGATAATTAATTACAGGCTCATATAACAACTGTTCATATTGGTCGAGATCTCTTGTCAGTTGACGTTTACTTGCTACTAAAGCACGCTTTGCTTTCTGTGGATTAGTCATGGTGACTTGTTAATTGGGCACCACTGGCTCATAAATTGTGAGCAAGTACTGATGGTAGCCTAGGATAAAATTTCTGCAATCGCTAGGCTGTAATCCTACCTCTATTATAGGTTAGTACTTAAAATGAATACACATTATATATATATACAATCATACACACTAATGATTTGAGTGATAAACCAGTGTCTCTGGAAGTACCTTTAGGTTAGCTCTTCTATATCACCCTAGGATGGAATAGACACTAATTAATCACTCAAAGGTGTAATGATCATAAGTAAATTATTATATATGCACAACTCAACTCGAGTTGATAAAAATTACACCCATAATAGGGTCTGCACCATTCATTAATGGCGCTAGGTTGTTGAATACAGTACAACTGACTATGGTAATAATGGGACTAGGATGAACGATAATAGTTCAACTAGTCCCTGGTAATATCCTACCCTGTTGTGGGTTGGCAATTAATAATATTATATTGAGAACACTAGTGCAGTATATATTAAATAATTCTCTATTTTGGAGAAATAATATACACAATTATTGATAATAGCCTCTTAATTGCCTCTATGAAACTTCTAATATTATCAAGAAGTATTAAATATTATTAGTGACCTCGCAAAATAAAGTCCACAAAATTCGTAAATAATCTCTCGCGAAATTTAACACCACGAAATCCGTGAACAATCTCGCGAAACCACAGCCACTACTTTGGCTGGCTTCAATATTAGCGCTGTCATTTCACAGAATAACACGCCACAAAATATCTGTGGGTGTGCATGAAACCGCTGACGAGGCTGATCTGAACTGAGCGGGGCTCGTGAACTTCGCTTGAGGCAACGCCGCCGTCTTTGACTGCTGGCCTTTGTTTAAATCACACTGCACTAGTTTATTTAATGAATCCACTGGTTAACTGGTTCATCCGGTACTAAGATGACCAAATGTGGTTCAAAGGATCAAATAATCCGTCATCCCGTTCGAAGATGACCAAATAATGTGGGAACCTACCTGTGAGATTTATATTTATTTAATTTATATGAATTTATATAGAATTTATATTTATGTTAATTTGTATACTTCGATAGCAATTTGTATGATGTTAAGTGGACTGTATTTCTGCAATAATCTCACAAATCGATCCTCTACACATTAGGGGGGTTTAAATTAATTGTATATATATATGCAGAAAATCAAACTACAGTATTAACTACACATAATTAAACATTGAAGAGGTTCCTTATCATATTTGTACAGCAGGCCTTAGTCCACCAGGTATAACCAGGATGTAGACACCACATTTTCCCTCTTTGAGGTAGCTTCCACCACCCTGGTAACTGATGCACAAAGCATGCTTCCTCGTCTTGACCTGTCAAAAGGGCGCTAGCTATGAAGCCAGAATCCTAGTATATGACAAGCTATATCAGAGAAAACACTGTACATGGAACCATATAGACCTGGGCTAATTACCTTTAGTATGAGGCTATCTCGTGCTCTTAACGGCTCACCCTACCTAATGACATTAATGGCCACTAATGATAGATAAATGGGTTTCGGTAGAACACTTAACTTGAATTTGTTGACAGCGTGTTGATAATGGTACACCTTTGGTTTCCATAACACTTCGTCCAAGTAAAATTAACAGGAGCCGTATTTGCTCCCGTGAGCCTCTCTGGTCTCAGTACAAACAATGGCTGCCCCTCCCTCACCCCTGACGCCTGGCTTACATTGTCCAGATGACAGAAAGTGATAGAAGGGTCACATTTACTCTACTTTAATATTGATAATTAAGTTAATTTCTATGAAATGTTTTATGATGGTAAAGTCCAAAGACTAATGTATTTAAGAATAATTCCCAGCAAAATAGCTGGTGAATTTATAATAGTATGTGGTGATGATATCCCGTTTTCTATAGACGGTAATTCTACTACAAGTTACGTTTTCTATGGGTTAACTTGTTTATACAACACAGTTATTATTATCTGTCTGTATGATATTATTATATGGTGTCGGATTTTCCGACACATATATGTTCATGAGGTGTGAGAAGCCTTGTCATAACACTCCTGCTTATAACTCTTCTGACGTTGTAATCTTCTGTAATTATGTCAGCACAGTTTAGTTGTTGTCATAGATACCAGGAATAAAAATTAATTAGTGGAGAATTTTTGTCAGTTTTAATTTATATTCAGCTAAAGTGGGTGATGATCTCTGCTGTAACGGCAGGATGACAGCGGCTGGTCGTGAGGTGTTACATTCACGGGGGCTTGTGTGCTTGTTGGTGTCTTTGTTGCCGGGAGAGTGTGTGTGTGTGTGTGTATTTATTACGAGGGGTGAATGTGTGTTTGGAAGAAATTGTCTGTGTGTGTTTGTTACAGGGAGTGTGTGTGTGTTTTTTCCACGGCAAAACCTTTGCTCCCACATCTCCCACTAAACTCTTCTCCATGAAACTGTTTCCTAACGTCCCACTTGTTACAGTGCCCTCTCCTATTTCTTTCGTTTGCCGGCTTAAGGAGTCATATCAGCTCTCCCTACTGATTCTCTGAGGTTCAGGGAGTCTATTGATATATGTGGCGACCAGTCCGGCTGCCAGTTAAGGGAGAACGTTACATTATAAGTTGTAAGTAAGGGGAAATTGGCGCCCTGATATAAAATGAAAGAGTATCCCCTACTGCAGATATGATGTTTTGGAAGGGACACTAGCCAATCGCGGATTGGCCGACTTAGGTCGCGGGCGACCAATCAGGGCCCGCCGTGACATCACCGAGTGCCCCGGGCGGCGCCAACGTCAGAGTTGACCTGGCCTTGGAAGCGAGAGGACGCACCTCGGTCAGCTCTCAAGGATTAGAGGCTGTACAAGCCTTTCTTAGTGGATTAGCGCAAGCTATCGCAGCCCATCTGATGTATTGGACACCCCGCGCTTCTGGGAAGCAAAAAGGAACCAAGTTTATTGAGCGAAAGAGTGCCAAACTTGGAAAATATTCGGCGACGACGCTGGACGTTGAGGGCCTGGAAAGGTGTGGCGGGCAAGCCTAGCTGTGACCGGGTCACATCCACTGAGGGTTTTGGAAGGACTACACCGTGCCTAGGACAAGGAGCAACGCCTTGTGGAAGGGGCGAGTGTGGGAAAATAGTGATTAGCTCAGCGCCTATCGATGAACCAGGATTGGGGTAGCTGAATCTCAGGGATTGGAACGGCGACGACGCGAAGGCTCCACGACACCTGAGGACCTGTGGAACGTCCTGGATCGTCAATGATTGACTCAGGAAGCGTGGGAACCTCACACCATCGAGGGACAGGCGTCGTGTGCCAGGAATGTAAGGTAGATCATTTTCCCTCCCATTACCCCTTGTGTGAGTAGGCTAGTTAGGCCACAATATTTACTTATGTATGTGGCAATAGGACGTTAATACTTTAGTAGTAGAATAGGCTGCAAGGCAGCTTGTGTCCAGGACTGTCAGAGGGGACAGTGTGTATGGATGGCAGGACAGTGAAGGAGAGGCGCCGACGTGGTGAAGAGGCCCTCCTGTGAGAGAGTGTGGGACTCCTGTCTTTCTGCCCAGTTGAAGGAGTGTTGGAGGTAGTGGAAGAAGAGGCTGACGATCTCCAGACTTATTATCCTTATTTCCATATTCATGTATTATTTGTGATTGTATGTGTGTTCATGTAATTTGCGTCAGTAAATTCACACATTTTATCATTGTGTTTAAGTGTGCCTCTATTTATAATATTTCTCTATGAGCATACACGAAGGTTATCTTAGTACCACCTAGGGAACACTACGTTCTCTATAGAAGTTCTTATTGCCTGGAGAGTGGTAAAGACAGCACAGACTTACATAAAAGTGTACCCTTAGCCATCCGATCAGTATCAGTGCCTGAATGGTGGCAACTATTAACGTAGTGGCTATAGAGAGGTAAAGCCACACAGACCTTCCTGGGAGAGTACCCTGGGCCAACAGTCTAGCAGCAGATCTATGGGAGTAGCAATCTTCTGGCTACAAATAATATATAATACACCCACTGAACTGCATTGCTGGGGTGCAGATATAATAACCCAGCTGGCGACCTTGTTAAGAAGAAGATAGAGAAGACAGGCGGGAAAGGAGTTCCTGCAACCTTTTTGTCTGGCAGGCAAGATTCAGGGAGGTTATTGTTATAAGGTAAGCCTGAGTCTTCCTTCACTCCTCCACGGGTCTAGGCCGGAACTGTTAACAGCAGTTTCCCCGTGTTTGACTGAGGGGCTTCCAGGGTGAATCAGTGGCACCCCCTTTTGTGGTGGAAGCAAAGACCTGCGGAGGTGGGCATTGTTGGTCCTCTCCTGTGTGACCAAGGAGACTCCGGTGAATCCCGGGAGTCGGAGGGGCTGACTATTCAGCCTTTTGAGCCCCTAGCAGCCGAGTGCTAGCAGAGCCCCGGCCCAACCTCCACGTGACACACTGCAGAAATACTTTGTAATTATGGAACTTTCTCACAACGTTTTCGGTGTTGTAGTTTTCACTTCCCCTTTAGAATGCTCCAACCATAATATATATGTAAATTGTTAGTGATGGAAGTATATCGGAGGAGACGAGGAGATTTGTTCTTGATCCTCTGATCATTGCTTGGCACATTGTTGTTGTTGACTGTGAGGTGCTCTTACCTTCTGTGTTATTGTTTCATGAAATGTCTCTGGCCCCCCTCTCTCTCACTCTCTCTCTCTCTCTCTCTCTCTCTCTCTCTCGAGAGAGAGAGAGAGAGAGAGAGAGAGAGAGAGAGAGAGAGAGAGAGAGAGAGAGAGAGGGAGAGATGTACAGATTCCTTAGCCTACTGGGCTCTATCATGTCTACATTTAAATCTGTGTATGGAGTTAGCCTCCACCACATCACTGCCTAATGCATTCCATCGGTTAACTACTCTGACTCGCAAAACGTTCTTTCTAACGTCCATGTGGCTCATTTGGGTACTCACTTTCCACCTGTGTCCCGTTGTTCGCGTAACACCCTTGTTAAACAGTTTCTCTTTATCTACCCTGTCAATTCCTCTGAGAATTTTATAGGTAGTGATCCTGTCCCCCCTTACTCTTCTGTCTTCTATTGTCGTGAGGTGCATTTCTCGCAGCCTTTCTTCGTAAATCATTCCTCTTAGTTCTGGGACTATGTTCCCAGAATAAGTTCTGGGACATGCCTAGTGGCATATCTCTAAACTTTTTCAAGATTCACCTTGAGCTTGACAAGGTTGTAACGGGGGGTGGGGGAAATAGCTCTATCTTGTCCATTATTCCACCCCCCAGTTAACTAACGAGGCCGGGGGAAACAGCTCTCTCTAGTCCGTTATCCCGTCCCCAGTTAGCTAACTATTCTAGAGCACCTCCAGAGATCCTAAGGCAACCTCTCTCGTTCAACACCTTGTAACCTAGTTATTTGACTACCTAGGTGCTAAGACTACAAGGCGCCGTAACTGGATCAGCTACCCGAAACTCTAGAGAGAACTCTAGAACACTTTTCTCTGCCACAAACGTATAAGAGAAAACGAAAGGAAAGAAATGAATAGTGAAGTAATTAGTGAGGGTTTGGGGTGAGAGGTAGAGAGGTGGGAGGAGCGAGGAGGGTCATTAGTTGAAAGTGAGAGTCTGCAGAGGGGTGGAGGGAGAGGGGTAGATAGGTAGAAGTAGAAGAGTAGAAAGTAGAAGAGTAGATAGTAGAAGACGAAATGCTGCCACCATCCTGGTTGATACCTGGTTGATGGGGTTCTGGGAGTTCTTCTACTCCCCAAGCCCGGCCCGAGGCCAGGCTTGACTTGTGAGAGTTTAGTCCACCAGGCTGTTGCTTGGAGCGGCCCGCAGGCCCTTCTAGACCATTCTATACCATTCTAATCCATTCTAGACCATTACATACAAGACAAGGAATGGAACTTGTCTGTATCACAATATTCTCAAAAGATGTTATCAAGAGGTCATTATTAGTATGTCCCATCTTTATCATGTACTCATTAAATCATGAAACCAGTAATCACAGAGGTTTTCTCACCTCAACTCAAACTCTAGGGGACACAGTTAAAGGATATTTAAATAATAAATTCAATTATATTTCACATACTAAGTATCATAATTTAAGAAATTTTCAAAATCTATATATGTAAAATTAGTCATCCTCCAAGAATCTGAGAACACTACAACTGACTCCCCCTGATCATCACACAACACTTGTAAAACACGACCAAGTCACCTTAATGTTCAACTCACCAAGTGTCTGCCTTTAGCTGGATAGAGGGGGGGGGGTCTGTAGTTGACAGAGACGGTCCCGCCCTGCCGGCCGACAGCCTCCCTGCTAGGCCGTCTTCTCTCCTCTGCTGGCTGCTGTTCTGTTAATGCTCTCGAATCGATAGCTCTCCGAGTATATATTGGGGAACCTAGTAACTAACTCCACCCACAAGTAGATAGCCTCAGGCTCTCTACCAAGCCACTCCTTAAACGTCGGCATGTTTGAAGGCTACCAGGCTACAATTATATGATTAGTAGAAGTAAGGTGAAATTCGCATGATCTGACTTCAGGTCACTTGGTGGTCATTAACTCTTAGAGGTGTGAAACTCCGGCCGACAACTTGGCTCCTTCTCAAATCCCTGTCTGTGACTCATGTACTCTATGTATGTATTAAATACAACTAAACCAAACACTTTTACAGTGTTACAAGGTACGGGCTCCATGCTGGGGCCGCATACTCCAGAATTGGTCTTACATATGTAGTATACAAGGTTCTGAATGATTCCTTACACAGGTTCCTGAAGGCAGTTCTGATGTTAGCCAGCCTCGCATTCCATGCAGATGTTATTCTTTTGATGTGGGCTTCAGAAGACAGGGTTGGTGTGATATCAACTCCTAGATCCTTCTATCTGTCCGTTTCATGAAGGACTTCATCTCCCATTCTGTAACCTGTGTCTGGCCTCCCATTTCCACTGCCTAATTTCATTACCTTACATTTACTCGGGTTGAACTTTAGTAGCCTTTTGTTGGACCATTCATGCAGTCTGTCTAGGTCCTCATGTAGTCTCATACTGTCTTCCTCTGTCTTAATTCTCCTCATAATTTATGCATCATAAGCAAACAATGAGAGGAATGATTCTATACCATCTGGAAGATCATTTGCATATATAAGAAACAGTATGGGTCCAAGGACTGAACCCTGCGGGACCCCACTGGTGACGTCTCGCCAATCTGATACCTCACCCTGCACAGTGACTCGCTGCCTGCTCTTACATAGGTACTCCCTTATCCAATGGAGTACCTTCTCTTTCACTCCTGCCTGCATCTCCAGCTTTCGCCTTAGTCTCTGGTGTGGAACTGTGTCAAAGGCTTTCTGGCAATCCAAAAATATGCAGTCTGCCCACCCTTCTCTTTCTTGCCTGATCCTTGTTGCATCATAATTGTTGCCCGATCGTAGAATTCAATTAATCCTGTGAGGCATGACTTGCCATCCCTCAAACCATGTTGGTGTTGTGACACAAAGTTCCTTCGCTCCAGATGTTCGAATAGCTTTTTTCGCACACTTCTCTCCATTAGCTTGCATGGTATGCAAGTTAGGGACACTGGCCTGTAGTTCAGTGCCTCCTGTCTATCCCTCTTCTTGTATATCGGGACTACGTTTGCCGCCTTCCAAATTTCTGGCAGTTCATCTGTTACCAGTGATTTGTTATACATCATGGAAAAGAGCCATATACAAAGTCTGACTGAAAAATAGTGTCAGACAATTAGACAGACAAGCAGCGATATAGAATGTCTTGTGTTCTCAATCCAATTATAAACAAACGATAGCTTTCTGTTCCCAATCAACCACGTTAAATAAATATTAATTTAAAGATTACCTTTGAAGCAAGAGTACACGAAGTTTGCATTTAATGAAAAGCAAACACAGCACTGGAGTAAACAATGAAACGTTTATTGGTAAATATCAGAATTCTGCATACTCTCTGATGCCAACCTTCCCTCCCCTTCATAAGCTGCTGCCAGGTTAAAAAAAACCTGCAATGTTATTCACATCTGTATTTACACACATACATGCAAACGTTCATATCTTCGTGAATAAAATAAATTTTCCTTCATTTAGTATTACCAGCCAAGCACTCCATGATCCATTTTTCTCTTGCTGCTTTCTCTAAAAATAGTAACTATTAAGGAATGTGTCTAGTGTCTCAGAATATTTGAGTTTGCGAATTTTAAAATGAGCAAAAACGATTGTAAGGCAAACATGCTAACTACTCCCAGAAAACTCTAGTGCATTGTGTGTGAGCTTCTCCGAGGCAATGGTTCCCCTTCTTCTAGCTAGAGGTGGTTATATATATATAAATATATATATATATATATATATATATATATATATATATATATATATATATATATATATATATATATATATATACATATTAGTATATTTTTGTAGCAGTCTTTCCTGTAGACATATATTATTAAATATGACCGAAAAAGTAAGATTAATAATTCTAACACGAATTTTCTCAATCTTTCGTACATTACGCTTCACTGTTGGAGGTAAATCAAAAATAACTTCTCCAAAATTCATTTTTATTTCTAGTCTGACGCGACACGGGCGCGTTTCGTAAAACTTATTACATTTTCAAAGACTTCACAAATACACAACTGATTAGAACTTGCGTATCTCTGATTTTATATCTACATTTGAGTGAGGTGGGAGGGGTGATGTGGCATTAACACAAGACAGAACAAGAGGGGATATTAATAGGGTATTAAAAGTATCAACACAAGACAGAACAGAAACAATGGGTATTGAATAGAAGTGTTTGTAGAAAGCCTATTGGTCCATATTTCTTGATGCTTCTATATTGGAGCGGAGTCTTGAGGTGGGTAGAATATAGCCAATTATTGCACAACTATTGAACGTTACTCACGTTGCTCCATTCAGAGCAGTGGGTAAGCGCTCGACGAATATAAGCATTGAGAACACTGGCTTTGTATCTTTGGGGGAACTCACTTCTACCGTTCAGGCATAATCCTATGTTGGTGGGCTTGGTATATACGTTGGTGCTTAAACCTGATAATATTCTACAAAACCAAGAAGACTTCCGAACTCCTTATCAAAAACAGCCCGAAGCCGACGGAGAACCCTCTACAGCAGTCAAGCGTTGTATACATGTACACTTGCCCCCACAAAGGATGTAACCTTCAATGTAAGTACATAGGTATGACGTCGACCAAGCTGACGAGGCGTTTGACATGCCATCTTCAATCTGGTGCCCCTAGGAATCACATGAGACAAGCCCATGACATTACTCTAACAAGAGAAATGTTGAACAAGAATACTTGCATAATAGACAAAACCCAAGATTCAAGAAGATTACAAATTCTTGAGGCAATTCACATAAGAATAGAGCGACCTACCATGAACACCCAAATCACGGAACTATTTACTCTACCCACCATGAGAGTAAGGACAAGACAAGAACATATCGATGCCAACACAGAAGACAATGTCCAACATATCAGGCCAATTACACTGGATTAATCTTTGTGTTTAGATAGGAGATGCCTCGTATGGGCCAATAAGCCTTCTGCAGCCCCTATGTTTATCCCTTATGTATCCCCCCATGTTTTCACCTTCATTGTATTATCACCTGACCTAATGCGGGTATAAAATCAACTAGTATTGTAAGATCTGTTCACTTGAGAATGAACCATGGAGGTTCGAAACGTCGTGCAAATTATACAAATAAGTGTAATACACTCTATAGTAAATCACTTCTTTTCTTCACCTTAAAAGTACGAAAATGAGTTTTGGAGAACTCCTATTTCAATTAAGCCCTGATGCTAAGAAAATAGTTAGAGGGATAGAAGCCCTAAACCAGAAAATAATAAATACAGAATATGCGGTCATATTCAATGAAATATATGAAATATATATATATATATATATATATATATATATATATATATATATATATATATATATATATATATATATATATATATAAATATATATATATATATATGTCGTACCTAGTAGCCAGAACGCACTTTTCAGCCTACTATGCAAGGCCCAATTTGCCTAATAAGCCAAGTTTTCATGAATTAATTGTTTTTCGACTACCTAACCTACCTAACCTAACCTAACCTAACTTTTTCGGCTACCTAACCTAACCTAACCTATAAAGATAGGTTAGGTTAGGTTAGGTAGGGTTGGTTAGGTTCGGTCATATATCTACGTTAATTTTAACTCCAATAAAAAAAAATTCACCTCATACATAATGAAATGGGTAGCTTTATCATTTCATAAGAAAAAACTTAGAAAAAATATAATAATTCAGGAAAACTTGGCTTATTAGGCAAATCGGGCCTTGAATAGTAGGCCAAAAAGTGAGTTCTGGCTACTAGGTACGACATATATATATATATATATATATATATATATATATATATATATATATATATATATATATATATATATATATATATATATATATATATATATATATATATATTAGTATATTTTTGTAGCAGTCTTTCCTGTAGACATATATTATTAAATATGACCGAAAAAGTAAGATTAATAATTCTAACACGAATTTTCTCAATCTTTCGTACATTACGCTTCACTGTTGGAGGTAAATCAAAAATCACTTCTCCAAAATTCATTTTTATTTCTAGTCTGACGCGACACGGGCGCGTTTCGTAAAACTTATTACATTTTCAAAGACTTCACAAATACACAACTGATTAGAACTTGTGTATCTCTGATTTTATATCTACATTTGAGGTAGGTGGGAGGGGTGATGTGGCATTAACACAAGACAGAACAAGAGGGGATATTAATAGGGTATTAAAAGTATCAACACAAGACAGAACAGAAACAATGGGTATTGAATAGAAGTGTTTGTAGAAAGCCTATTGGTCCATATTTCTTGATGCTTCTATATTGGAGCGGAGTCTTGAGGTGGGTAGAATATAGCCAACTATTGAACGTTACTCACGTTGCTCCATTCAGAGCAGTGGGTAAGCGCTCGACGAATATAAGCATTGAGAACACTGGCTTTGTATCTTTGGGGCACTCACTTCTACCGTTCAGGCATAATCCTATGTTGGTGGGCTTGGTATATACGTTGGTGCTTAAACCTGATAATATTCTACAAAACCAAGAAGACTTCCGAACTCCTTATCAAAAACAGCCCGAAGCCGACGGAGAACCCTCTACAGCAGTCAAGCGTTGTATACATGTACACTTGCCCCCACGAAGGATGTAACCTTCAATGTAAGTACATAGGTATGACGTCGACCAAGCTGACGAGGCGTTTGACATGCCATCTTCAATCTGGTGCCCCTAGGAATCACATGAGACAAGCCCATGACATTACTCTAACAAGAGAAATGTTGAACAAGAATACTTGCATAATAGACAAAACCCAAGATTCAAGAAGATTACAAATTCTTGAGGCAATTCACATAAGAATAGAGCGACCTACCATGAACACCCAAATCACGGAACTATTTACTCTACCCACCATGAGAGTAAGGACAAGACAAGAACATATCGATGCCAACACAGAAGACAATGTCCAACATATCAGGCCAATTACACTGGATTAATCTTTGTGTTTAGATAGGAGATGCCTCGTATGGGCCAATAAGCCTTCTGCAGCCCCTATGTTTATCCCTTATGTATCCCCCCATGTTTTCACCTTCATTGTATTATCACCTGACCTAATGCGGGTATAAAATCAACTAGTATTGTAAGATCTGTTCACTTGAGAATGAACCATGGAGGTTCGAAACGTCGTGCAAATTATACAAATAAGTGTAATACACTCTATAGTAAATCACTTCTTTTCTTCACCTTAAAAGTACGAAAATGAGTTTTGGAGAACTCCTATTTCAATTAAGCCTTGATGCTAAGAAAATAGTTAGAGGGATAGAAGCCCTAAACCAGAAAATAATAAATACAGAATATGCGGTCATATTCAATGAAATATATATATATATATATATATATATATATATATATATATATATATATATATATATATATATATATATATATATATATATATATATATATGTCGTACCTAGTAGCCAGAACGCACTTTTCAGCCTACTATGCAAGGCCCAATTTGCCTAATAAGCCAAGTTTTCATGAATTAATTGTTTTTCGACTACCTAACCTACCTAACCTAACCTAACCTAACTTTTTCGGCTACCTAACCTAACCTAACCTATAAAGATAGGTTAGGTTAGGTTAGGTAGGGTTGGTTAGGTTCGGTCATATATCTACGTTAATTTTAACTCCAATAAAAAAAAATTGACCTCATACATAATGAAATGGATAGCTTTATCATTTCATAAGAAAAAAATTAGAGAAAATATATTAATTCAGGAAAACTTGGCTTATTAGGCAAATCGAGCCTTGAATAGTAGGCCGAGAAGTGCATTCTGGCTACTAGGTACGACATATATATATATATATATATATATATATATATATATATATATATATATATATATATATATATATATATTTTTTTTTTTTTAAGTTTGTGAGGGTACCACATCTGGTGCCAATGTGGGGACCCATAGCCTCGGAGAAGAAAATAAAAAGTATTCAGAGGAGACCTTGTGGTTTCTCACTGAACACTAATATTATCTTCTCCTACCACCCCCATTCTTTTGTATGTACACATATATATTTACTTTATTTGAACTTTGTTACAAAAAAGGAGTTACATATGGGTTACATAGATGGTTATCATAGGTTGTCGAGTTCCTCCAGCTCCTCAGATGGCGGGCAGGAACCCTGGATGCAGTGCGCATTTCCCCTCTATATCGCCACCCTGAGGCGCTGGAAAAGAAAGCTTGCAGCTCTTGGGTCCCTTGTTGTTTCAATGAGCCTAGAACCCAGTTCCTTAAAAAAACTGGTAGCACTTTTACCCCAGGCGCCGAGTGTCTCAGAAGCAATGGGGACAAAATTGTAGTAGTGATCCAGTTCTCTATACTTACGGGATTTGGTTGCTTCCCTGTGGGTGGCAGCCCCACCTGGTTGTGCAACACTGAGGTTAATTTAGGTGTTAGCCAGGGTTGATACGCACGTGTAGTCCCATACCAACTGCTTGCCATTCTTCCAGGGGTTCACTGTGATACCATCCGGGCGACCAATAAGAGCGTCAGAGTTACATGGCGTTAGGTAACGGGGCTCTCTTTCAGCTGGGCATCCAGCTGTGGTGAGGTTCCTCTTGATGATGTCGTTAACTTCACTGTGCCTCGAGTGCCATCCCCCTGTACTTTGGCAGAGTAAGCCATGGTGGTCGTACCTGTCAGCCACCACCTCGCCGCAAATACACCTATATCTGGTGTAGATTGGGGCAGCAAGGCGGAGGGCCACAGCAATTCGGAGGGCGTGTGGTGTGAGACGCGTGCCAGTTGCCGACATTGGGGTTGTTAACAGGAAATCCCCTGCATGTGGTGCTGCTACTGCTGTGAGGCGAGCAATGTCGTGTTGTGTTGTTGCAGCACCCAGGCACTCTGCAGCAACTTGGTCTACAATGGGGCCATCCCAGCTGGATTACTTGTTTGCTTTTGGGGATGGTGGTTGAGGTGATGGGCCTGCACGAGAGGCCCACTCTGTGGCACAGCGTGTAAAATTGGGATCATGTACACCTGCCAGCTGATGTAAGTGGGCAGGTAGAATTTCCTTCACAAGGTCGTCGGATGCTGATAAGGAGGACAGGAAGGCTGGAACAGCGATTTGCGTTGCTGTTCGAACTCCGAGGCTCCCAAGTCTTACGGGAAGAGAGGCTTGTTTCCACTGTAGGTCATCGAGAGAGAGGTTAAGGGCTTTTTCTAGCATTGATTTCAGTAACCGGTCATACTCACTTAGTTTTTGGCTACTGTAAGATGGTGAACACCTCAGAAAGTAGGTTAACCTGGGAAGGGACAGACATCTGGTGATGAGGTAGAGTGCATCATGAGCATCAATATCCTCAATCCTTCCATCCATCCTCTTAAGGTCGGCGATTTTCTTATCAAGGACCTCTTCGATGGTTTTCAACCCCAGGGGAGCTCCTAGGAGTCTGCTGTCTTCATGTTTAGTTTTATGGATATTTGGCAGAAGACCCTCTATTCTCTCTACGATGCCCTGGTTGGAACATATTATTTCAAATTTAGAAGGGTTCAGGGTGAGGCCTAAAACTGCACCTTGCTCCTGGATTTTTCTGATGTCCTCCAGGAGGGAGTCTTGGGAACCAGCTAGGGTACCATCATCCAAGAACCAGATGTTAAGCTCGCTGGACAGGACCTCTGTGACTTGTTTGATGACTAAGCAGAAAAGGAGAGGAGCAAGGGGGTCACCCTGTTGGACGCCATCTCACGAGTCAATTTCATGTTCGCCAAAAAGTAGCTTAAGATCCATACTGTAGCATGAATGTACAAAAGGGTAGAGTGAAGGGAAATGACTATGAACCGCACGGAGAACAGCATCCCTCCGCACCAAATTGAAGGCATTTTTGAAATCTAGCTTGATAAGGGCCTTTTCGTCTGTGATGTTGGCGATGAAGGCTCGAGCTGCATGGGCTGCCGCCTCACACCCTTGTGGAATGCCAAACCCGAGCTGTTTTGGCTTCAGCATGTTGGCCGCTGCATCACTAACTGTTCTTGCAGCTGCCTTTGCGACGAGACGCCGGAGAGAATTGCCCACAGCTATTGGCCTGATCCCTCCATCCTTTTTGTTTAGAGCACAGAGAGATGAGATATATATATATATATATATATATATATATATATATATATATATATATATATATATATATATATATATATATATATATATATATATTGGTGTATACTGGCAGCAGGTTTTCTTTCAAACATGTTTCATTGAATATGACCGCATATTCTGTATTAATTATTTTCTGGTTTAGGGCTTTTATCCCTCTAACTATTTTCTTAGCATCAGGGCTTAATTGAAATAGGAGTTCTAGAACTCCTATTTCAATTAAGCCCTGATGCTAAGAAAATAGTTAGAGAGATAGAAGCCCTAAACCAGAAAATAATTAATACAGAATATGCGGTCATATTCAATGAAACATATATATATATATATATATATATATATATATATATATATATATATATATATATATATATATATATATATATATATATATATATATATATATATATATATATATATATATATATTATTAAATATGACCGAAAAAGTAAGATTAATAATTCTAACACGAATTCTCTCGATCTTTCTTACGTTTCTTTTCACTGTTGATGGTAATTCAAAAATCAATTCTCCAAAATGCATTTTTATTTCTAGTCTGACGCGACACTTCAGCGCGTTTTGTAAAACTTATTACATTTTCAAAGACTTTAATTTACACTCACACACAACTTTAACTGAATAGAGCTTAACCCTACCTAACCTAACCTAACCTATATTTATAGGTAAGGTTAGGTTAGGTAGCCAAAAAAGCTAGGTTAGGTTAGGTTAGGTAGGTTAGGTAGACGAAAAAACATTAATTCATGAAAACTTGGCTTATTAGGCAAATCGGGCCTTGAATAGTAGGCTGAGAAGTGCGTTCTGGCTATTAGGTACGACATATATATATATATATATATATATCTATATGTCGTACCTAGTTGCCAGAACGCACTTCTCATCCTACTATGCAAGGCCCGATTTGCCTAATAAGCCAAGTTTTCATCAAATTATGTTTTTTCGACTACCTAACCTCACCTAACCTAACTTTTTCTGCTACCTAACCTAACCTATAAAGATAGGTTAGGTTAGGTTAGGTAGGGTTGGTTAGGTTCGGTCATATATCTATGTTAATTTTAACTCCAATAAAAAAAAATTGACCTCATACATAATGAAATGGGTAGCTTTATCATTTCATAAGAAAAAAATTACAGAAAATATATTAATTCATGAAAACTTGGCTTATTATGCAAATCGGGCCTTGCATAATAGGCTGAGAAGTGCGTTCTGGCTACTAGGTACGACATATATATATATATATATATATATATATATATATATATATATATATATATATATATATATATATATATATATATATATATATATATATGTTGTACCTAGTAGCCAGAATGCAGTACTTGGCCTACTATGCAAGGCCCGATTTGCTTAATAAGCCAAGTTTTCATGACTTTTATATATTGTAATGTTTTTCTTATGAAATTATAAAGTTATCCACTTCATTATGTATGAGTTAATTTTTTTAAATTTGAGTTAAAACTAACGTAGATATATGACTGAATCTAACCAACCCTACCTAACCTAAACTAGCCTATCCTATCCTAACCTAAACTAACACAACAAGGTCAATAACTTATGTTCTTAATATAATATAAAAATAATAATTTAAAAACACTAATTGGAAACAATTTAATGAAAATAAAGAAAATCACTCGGCCTATTAGGCAAATCGGGCCTTGCATAGTAGGCCAAGTACTGCATTCTGGCTACTAGGTACAACATATATATATATATATATATATATATATATATATATATATATATATATATATATATATATATATATATATATATATATATATATATATGTCGTACCTAGTAGCCAGAACGCACTTCTCAGCCTACTATGCAAGGCCCAATTTGCCTAATGAGCCAAGTTTTCATGAAATAATTGTTTTTCGACTACCTAACCTACCTAACCTAACCTAACCTAACTTTTTCGGCTACCTAACCTAACCTAGCCTATAAAGATAGGTTAGGTTAGGTTAGGTAGGGTTGGTTAGGTTCGGTCATATATCTACGTTAATTTTAACTCCAATAAAAAAAATTGACCTCATACATAATGAAATGAGTAGCTTTATCATTTCATAAGAAAAAAATTAGAAAACATATATTAATTCAGGAAAACTTGGCTTATTAGGCAAATCGGGCCATGTATAGTAGGCTGAGAAGTGCGTTCTGGCTACTAGGTACGACATATATATATATATAACTTTAGAACACTTTCCCACCAGGAGACTCGAACCCTAGCCAGCACAGAAGCCTTCCAGCAACTGGCATAACAGGTACGCCTTAACCCACTCCACCACCTGCTCAGACCCTTAAAAGAGATGGTAATTTCGGAGTATTTATGGGAGGTGGTGATCTTGGGAGGTGGTGATCTTTGGAGTGTATAAATACTCCGAAATTTCCATCTCTTTTAAGGGTCTGAGCAGGTGGTGGAGTGGGTTAAGGCGTACCTGTTATGCCAGTTGCTGGAAGGCTTCTGTGCTTGCTAGGGTTCGAGTCTCCTGGTGGGAAAGTGTTCTAAAGTTGTATACTTCACTCTCGTGTTTAGGAGAGTTGTGCCTTAAGCATTGACACAGTGTTCTCCCATATTAACAGGGACTTGATGAAAAAACGTAAAAATGACCCCTCACTTGCTCTAGTGCTCTTGGGAGGTGGTGATCTTTGGAGTGTATAAATACTCCAAAATTACCATCTCTTTTAAGGGTCTGAGCAGGTGGTAGAGTGGGTTAAGGCGTACCTGTTATGCCAGTTGCTGGAAGGCTTCTGTGCTGGCTAGGGTTCGAGTCTCCTGGTGGGAAAGTGTTCTAAAGTTGTATACTTCACTCTCGTGTTTAGGAGAGTTGTGCCTTATATATATATATATATATATATATATATATATATATATATATATATATATATATATATATATATATTTATATATATATATATATATATATATATATATATATATATATATATATATATATATATATATATATATATATATATATATACAAACAAGCCTGAATGGTCCCCAGGACTATATGCGACTGAAAACTCACACCCCAGAAGTGACTCGAACCCATACTCCCAGGAGCAACACAACTGGTAACTACAGGACGCCTTAATCCGCTTGACCATCACGACCAGACATAAGGAAGTGATAGCCGAAGCTATTTGAACCACTTCCCCGCCGGCACTCAGATGGTAATCTTGGGCATGGCATTTTATCAAATCTTCCTCATTCTTCTCATTCAGAGTACCACCTCTGGCTGGATGAAGGGGGACTCATAGCTTCGGAGGAAACCACACATAACGCATTGGAGGGAATGTAGCTCCCCTCCAACACAGTTTCTGTGTGCTTTTCTCCTACCACCCCTTCCTTTTTTTTTTTTTTTTTGCTTTATTGTGTACTTAAAGGTTACAAAACATACAAGACAAATGCCTAAAGGTTATGGATCTCTTGAAGCTCCTCTGCTTCCGGACAGGAACCGAGGACGCAGCAAACATTTCCCCTCTGGATCGCCACACTGAGGTGCTGAAACAAAAAAACTGGAAGACCTTGGGTCTCTGGTGACGTCAATGAGCTTGGAACCCAATTCCTGGAGAAATCCCAAGGCACTCTTGCCCCAGGGGCCATGCATCTCAGACGCTATGGGAACAAAGAGGTATTGACCTTCCAGTCGCCTGTACTTGAGTGATTTTGCTGTTTCCCTGTGGTTGGCCGCCCCACCTGCTTGATCAGCTCCGAAGTGTACATAGGTGTCAGCCAGGGTGGATACACATGTGTAGTCCCACACCAACTGTCTACCCTCCTTCCATGAGTATATGGTGATGCCATCAGGGCGAAGTGCGGGGAAATCCGGGTTTTGGACCCCTAGGATGCGAGGTTCTCTCTCCGCTGGGCACCTAGCTGAGACGAGGCTTCTCTTGATGATGTCATTGACCTCGTTGTGTCTTGCATGCCAGCCATTTGTGCTTCCGCAATGCAACCCATGCAGTCCGTATTGGTCTGCTTCCACCCTGTTGCAAATACACTTGTATTCAGTGTGAATTGGGGCACCAAGGCGGAGGGCCACTGCTACGCGAAGGGATTCTGGATCTAGGTGCGTGCCCATTGCTGCCATGGGTACTGCCAGGAGGAAGTCACTGGGGGAAACGCACTGCTCTGAGGCGGGCTTTCTCCTTGTCTGATGTTGCGGCGCTGAGCATGGCATCAGCTACTGTTTCCACTAGAGGGTGGTCCCAGCCAGACTGTTTGTGTTGTTTTGTTGGCTCTATAATGGTTGCTGGGGCTGCAAGAATATCCCACTGATTTGAACATTCAGTGAAAGCAGGATCGTGTATTCCTGCTGAATCTCTCAGGGTTGCAGGTAAGATATCCCTGATGAGGTTGTGCAATGCGTGGGAGGAGGAAAGGAAGGCTGGTAGAGCAATTTGGGAGGCTGTGTGGACACCAAGGCCGCCGAGTCTTACAGGAAGGGTTGCTTGCTCCCACTGAGAGTCGTCCAATGGCAGGTTCAGGACTTTCACCAGCATGGACCTCAGAAAGGTGTCATACACATTTAACTTAGGGCTGCTGTAGGATGGACAACATATCAGAAAGTAGGTCAACTTAGGGAGAGACAGGCATCTTGTGAGAAGAAAGAGAGCATCATGGGCATCAATCTTGTCAATCCTGTCCAGCATTCTCTTTAGATCAGTGATTTTTGCAGCCAGGACCTCCTCGATTGCTCGTGGGCCAATGGGGGCACCCAGGAGAGTGCAGTCCGGTGGCTCGACAACGAGAATGTCTGGAAGAACATTTTGTATTTGCCCAGTGATGTCTGGGTTGCTGGAGATTATTTCACATTTGGATGCATTGAGAATGAGGCCTAAGGCTGCTTCCTGCTCCTGGATTTTCCTTATGTCCTCCAAAATGATTTCTGGGGTTCCAGCGAGAGTGCCATCATCCAGGTACCAGATGTTTAGCTCGCTTGACAGACTATCAGTGACCTCTTTGATAGCTAGGCAGAAAAGGAGGGGGGCTAAGGGGTCACCTTCTTGGACACCTTCACAGGAGTTTATTTCATGCTCCCCAAAAAGAAGCTTAGAGTCCCCACTGTAGCACGGTCGGATGAACGGGTAAAGGGGACGGAAATGGTTGTGTACAGCCCTGAGGACAGCGTCTCGTCTGACTTGATTGAAAGCATTTTTGAAGTCAAGCTTTACTAGTGCCTTCTGGTTCGGGAGATCAGCAATGTAAGCCCGCGCTGAATGTGCTGCAGCTTCACAACCTAGGGGAATCCCAAACCCGAGCTGATGAGGTTTCAGCAAGGTGGCTGCTTCCTGGCTGATAGATCTCACTGCAGCCTTAGCTATGAGGCGTCGGAGGGTGTTGCCAACGGCAATGGGCCTGATACCCCTATCCTTCTTCTTTAGAGCACAGAGTGCTGCTCCATAAAAGACAGGCCTGATGTCCTCAGGGATGCCGCCAGCCAAACACATGTTGGAGAATCTGGTAAGTTCCACTAGAAGGTCCTTTGCAGCATCTCCAAACACCGGGTTCAGCATTTGTTTGATGTGTTGGGGTCTTAGGCCTGTAAAGCCCCCTGCTGAACCTGTTGGGAAAGACATGGCTGCTTTGTACACCTCAGATTCTCGAACAGTCAAGGGTTCTATGCCAGCATTGTTTTCCTGGGGATCCCTGCTGCTGTCGAGGGCTCTGGGTGGGTATTTGTCTTGAAGAGCCTCTGCTGTCGTGGCGTTCCTGGGGGCAATAGTGTTATCGATGGTCATGATTCTGATGGCACCTGTGGTATTGCCATCTTCTATTTTCCTGGTGATCTGTGCTCTCATTTGTGATTCTCAGATGAGTTATTGTTGGTCGTTCTGCGGCTGGTGTTCTTGGCACGAGGGGGGAGGCGGACCAGGTTGTCTGCTCTGGGGAATTCATTAAGTGCCCTGATTACAGAGGTTGCTAATGACTTGTCTCTCCTGGGCGGTAATGCTAGGCATGCATTCCCAAATAGAAGGAGATTGTGCCACGATCCAGAGGTTCTGGGAGCATTGTTGACCTTTGTCAGCAGACTGGTGAGTTTGGCTGCTGCTTGGTGATGGGCAGCCTTGGGGATGTGGGGCAAGGTCCTGGTGGACGTCGCTTTGACTGCTTCAAGCAGATTATCTGCTGAAATGAAGTTGAGGGAGGTATTGTTCCTCGCTCCTGCAGCAGGTTGTCCATCGTCACTGCCCCGGGGCAGGCGCCTAGACCCTAGACAACCACCTGAATTGACAGAATGATAGCGGACAGTTCCATTTGCATTCAGACGATACCGCCTGTCACACACTTGACAGTTTCCTCTTGGGTGGTCATCTTCTTGGCTGGAAAGAGGTTGTGTGTCAGGTGCGACATGTGCCATGCCTAGATGTGATGACGCCTGGCTGCCCGCTGAGTGCACCCTCTCCTTCCCAGGTGGAGAGTAACACGGCAATCATTACCCTCATCATCAGTGTGATGATGGGCGGCTGGCTGGGTCAAGCGCAGGTAGCGGGGTGGGGGAAGATGGCGGGCGGGGGTGGTGGAGGGGGGGCACGCGAAGAAGGCCGCCGTCACACTTGTTACACACTATCAACACTCGGGGAAATCACTAGTGCCCTTTGCACACTAGTGCTTTGTGCACCCAAATGCAGGTATAAAATCCAAGCTGTTTAAACTCTGTTTAGTGTTTGCAGGTTATAGTTGTGTGTATGTAAACTAAAGTCTTTGAAAATGTAATAAGTTATTACGAAACGTGTTCAAGTGTCGCTTCAGACTAGAAATAACAATTAATTTTTGAGAATTGATTGTTCAATTACCATCAACAGTGAAAAGAAATATAAGAAATATTGAGATAATTCGTGTTAGAATTATTAATCTTACTTTTTCGGTCATATTTAATAATATATGTATATATATATATATATATATATATATATATATATATATATATATATATATTAATGACAATGTCAGGCCACGGAGGAAAATGAAACAGGAATTTCCTTAAGTACTTTCGTATATTCATACATCTTCAGAAGGAAGGATTCCTTCTGAAGATGTATTTAATATACGAAAGTACTTAAGGAAATTCCTGTTTCATTTTCCTCCGTGGTCTGACATTGTCACATTCTTAATCACGTGTTTATTTTCGTGATACACACATATATATTAATATATATATATATATATATATATATATATATATATATATATATATATATATATATATATATATATATATATATATATATATATATATATATATATAAAATTTCCCCTGTGGGCGCCTCAGGGAACGGACGCTGGGAGGAGGCTCTGCCAGCCATGTGCCATTATCTTGTGACATCCTGACCTCACCGGACCCAGACTCAACAGTGTGCAGTGTGAACATCCTGGGAAGGTGTGAGAGTGGCGGGAAGTGTCCAGGGTGAACTATCGCAAGCAAAAACAATCAAACAAGTGGATTGGCAGTGTGGAATCGTTTGAACTGCAGTGAGGGCCAACAAGGGCGCCCTGAGGGGCTCCCTCGGTTATGGTGGTTGGGGTGGGGGGTGGGGGGTGGTGGGGATGGGGTGTTGTTGTGCGGTCAGTCGAGGGGGGTGACCAGTGTGTAAGTGTTTATGAAAATATCAATGAAAAATAGATACCTCGGCTCTCGGGAAACTGGTATCGTGTTTTAAGTGCATCGAGTCCACAGTGAACCAGTTTATATTGTGCAGTGATATATCACGAGATTATACAAACGTGTTAGTGTCACCCCTCTGAACCCCCCCCCCCCCTCCCCATACCCGCCAGTGTGTACCGTCACCCAACCCAAGAGTCACCCTCTTCCCCCTGCCCCACCCCCAACCGCGACCGCTACCTCCCTGTGTCCACCCCCTCACGCTACTTCCGCCCAGCGCCCACCCAGCGCCCGCCCAGAGCCCGCCCAGCGCCCGCCCAGCGCCCGCCCAGCGCCCGCCCAGCGCCCGCCCAGCGCCCAACCAGCGCCCGCTGATGTCGCAGGTCACGACTGACAGCCAGGCTTCTCTCAGCCAAGAGGAGCCATCAATCGACGACAGGTATGGCACATGCCAAGTGTGTGACAAGGTGTGGAGACTCAAGCGTAACGGAGATGTGCGCAAGCATGCTCACAACGGAACCGATTGTCCGGGTATGTGGCGCCCTCCCAAAGAGGGTATCAATCAAGGCCCCACTCCAGCAGTCAGGGAAAACACCTCTAACAGCTTCATTTCGACTGAAAATCTACTAGAAGCCATCAAAGCAACATCGGTTGGAACCCTGCAGCACATCCCCAAAGCTGCCCGGCCCCAGGCAGCAGCCAAACTATCCAGCCTCTTGAAAAAGGTCAATGACTCCCCCGGAACTATCCAAGCATGGCACAACCTTCTCCTGTTTGGAAACATATGCCTAGCTGTCCCTGCAAGGAGAGACAAATCACTAGCTTCCTCGGTCATTATGGCTATAAATAGTTTTCCTAGAGAGGACAACCAGGCACCCCTCCCCACCCGTGCTAAAAACACCCACCGCAGGAAAGGTATCAACAGCAGAACCGAGGCATCCAAAATCAGAGCAACAGTCAGCAAGAAAATAGAAGAAGGCAACACAATAGGGGCGATCAGAGTCATCACCAGTGAAGACACAGTTGCCACCAGGGAATGCCGATACAGCACAAGCCCTGAGGGAAAAACACCCACCCAGAGCTCCTCGTGACGACAGTGTTCCCTAGTCGGTGTCACCAGAGCAGAACCCCTGTGTGTGCTCGAATCCATGGTGCACAAAGCAGCTTTATCCTTCCCACCAGGATCAGTAGGTGGGTTCACAGGACTACGACCCAACCACATCAAACAAATGCTCAACCCTGCACTGGGAGACATTGCACAGGGCCTCCTGGTGGAACTAACTAGATTCGCCAACACATGTCTAGCTGGCAACATACCAGAGACCATACGGCCTCTCTTTTTTGGCGCTACCCTCTGTGCCCTGAGGAAAAAAGATGGAGGAATCAGACCGATAGCTGTCGGCAATTCACTCCGGCGTCTCGTCGCTAAGGCTGCTGCTAGAGCAGTTAGTCAGGCAGCAGCCGACATGCTGAAGCCAAAACAGCTTGGGTTTGGCATTCCCCAAGGGTGTGAGGCAGCGGCTCATGCAGCTAGAGCCTACATTGCCAACATTACGAATGAAAAAGCCCTGATAAAGCTGGACTTCAAAAATGCTTTCAATCTGGTTAGAAGGGATGCAGTACTCAGTGCAGTTCATCGCCTTTTTCCTTCCCTCTACCCGTTTGTAAACTCATGCTACAGCAAGAATCTAACCCTGCTTTTTGGGGAACATGAAATTGAATCACAAGAAGGTGTCCAACAAGGTGACCCCCTTGCTCCTTTTCTGTTCTGCCTAGTTATCAAGGAAGTCACCGATAACCTGTCCAGTGAGCTCAACATTTGGTTTTTGGATGATGGTACTCTAGCCGGCTCCCCAGCCTCACTCTTGGACGACATAAGAATAATCCAGGAGCAAGGAGCAAGCCTAGGCCTCACCCTGAACCCTTCCAAGTGCGAAATAACCTCCACCAACCAGCACATAATAGAGCAAATAAAGGTTGTTTTGCCTGACATTCATACAACCAACCTTGAGGACAGCACACTCCTAGGTGCTCCTCTTGGAAGGAATGCCATCGACGGGGTCCTTGGTAAGAAGATCACTGACCTGAAGAGGATGAACGAGAGGATTGAAGACATCGATGCTCATGATGCACTTTACCTCATCACCAGATGCTTGTCCCTTCCCAGGCTGACCTACTTTCTAAGATGTTCGCCATCTTTCAACAATATTAAATTAGAAGAGTATGACAGCTTGCTGAAATCAACACTAGAAAAAGCCCTCAATCTTTCCCTCAGCGACTCACAGTGGAAACAGGCCTCCCTTCCTGTCAGACTCGGGGGCCTTGGCGTGCGCACAGCAACACAAATTGCTGTACCAGCATTCCTGTCCTCTTCAGTGGGGTCTGACAACCTGGTGAAGGAAATCCTACCTGAGCACCTAGTTCAACAGGCAGGAGTGCATGATCCCAGCTTCACAGACTGCACAACCAAATGGGTCTCTCTCGCAGGACCAGCACCCCAACCACCGCCTCCTGAAGCCCATAAGCAATCCAGCTGGGATCGCCCCATTGCTGACCAAGAAGCTGCAACTTTGCTAGAAGCTGCGACGACACCACATGACACTGCCCGACTTAGAGCTGTAGCAGCTCCCCATGCAGGTGATTTCCTATTAGCAACCCCAATGTCAGCAACCGGCACCCGTCTCACACCGCAGGCCCTCCGAATTGCCGTGGCTCTCCGCCTAGCTGCCCCAATCCACACCGAATACAGGTGTATTTGCGGCGATGCAGAGGCCGACAGATATGGACGGCATGGCCTTCTTTGCCAAAGGACCGGAGGATGGCATGCAAGACACGGCGAGGTTAATGATATTATTAAGAGAAGCCTTACCACAGCCGGTTGTCCAGCAGAGAGAGAGCCCCGTTACCTAATGTCCCGCAACTCTGATGAGCCTGTCGGTCGCCCAGACGGAATTACGGTGAACCCCTGGAAGAATGGCAGACAGTTGGTGTGGGACTACACTTGCGTTTCAACTTTAGCCAATACCTATGTTGACTTCAGTGCTACACAAGCAGGAGGAGCTGCCAATCACCGGGAAGCGGCCAAGTCACGTAAATACAGAGACCTTGAGCACCACTACAATTTTGTCCCCATTGCCTCAGAGACGCTTGGTGCCTGGGGTAAAAGTGCTGCTAGCTTTTTAAAGGAGTTGGGGTCTAAGCTAATCGAAACAACTAGAGACCCCAGAGCTGCCAGTTTTCTTTTTCAGCGCCTTAGTGTGGCAATACAGAGAGGAAATGCTCACTGCATCCATGGTTCCTGCCCGCCATCTGAGGAGCTGGAGGAGCTATTCAACTTGTGACAAGCAGCCTTGTATCCTGTATGTAATCAATATTGTAACTTTTTTTGTGTAATGACATTTTCAAATAAAGTTAGATAAATATACACACTTAACAAAAGAATAGGGGTGGTAGGAGAAGAAAATATCAAAGTGTTCAGTGAGGATCCACAAGGTCTTCTCTGAGTACTCTTTATTTTCTTCTCCGAGGCTATGGGTCCCTACATTTGCACCAGAGGTGGTACCCCTTCTAGGTTTTAAAAAAAAAAAAAAAAAAATATATATATATATATATATATATATATATATATATATATATATATATATATATATATATATATATGTATATATATATATATATATATATATATATATATATATATATATATTTATATATATAAATATATATATAGTGTGATTCCGTCTGGTCGGCCAGCAAAGCTAACAGAGTCACGGTTCAGTAGGTTGCGGGGCTCTCTCTCCGCTGGACACTGAGCAGAGGTAAAGCTTCTTTTAATGATGTCATTGACTTCGTCGTGTCTAGTGTGCCAACCACCAGATTTTCCACAGTGCAGGTCATGCAATCCACAGCACACAGGTCACGGGTTGATACATACAGGTTGAGTTAAAGTAAAAAACCTAAGGCGAACAACCTAATTTAGTATAAGTATAGTGTTTGAGTGAATGTTTTGTTGACAGCGTTTATGGGTTGAACACTCAGGTGGTGACTCAACCTCACCATAGGAGTGTGTTGCATAAAGGAAATACACAGGCTATTATAGATGTCAGATAATTGGCTAATGAAGAATAACTCTAGCAATTGTATAGCTATATGATCAAGAATGAAGACTTAATTCCGGAACAGCAATAGAGGCTGAGAGGAAAGCTGAGAACTGAGACAGGTCAGATAAATGATAATGCCAAAGAAATTAGCAGTATTTTGAATATTTTGTCTCTATATTTTCATAAGAACTAAACATTATGTCTTCAGCCGAATCAGTCTATATTAGTGGTGCAGAGAACGAACTGAATACTTTAGTGGTTAACAGGGAAGAAGTTATTAAACAAAATAAGATTTAAAGATAAACAAGTTCCCAGGGGTCTGGCAGGGTGATAGGGTGCTTCAAGAATGCAAAGAACTTTGTGAGTACTTGTCCAGTACATTCACTAAAGCAATAAAGTCAGGCAGAGTACTGGAATCTTGGACGGTTGGTAATGTGGCATCAGTTTTTAAGAAAAGACATAGATCACCAACATCGAACTATAGCTCAAGAATCTTAACGTCTATTAATTAGGCGTTAAGAAATTAACGTCTGTTAATTAAGATGGTATGAAATATATCTATACTAAATAGAACACGAGTCGATGTATATAAATTGGATACGTTTAGTTTGGAAAGACCTGGGTAAATACTGCTTTGCAAACAAAGTTGTTGTTTTCATGGAACAGATTACTGGGTAACGTAGAAGACATGGATTCACTTTCTTGTTTCAAGTGTAGGTTAGACATATATATGAATAAATTTGGTGAGATATAAATAGGATCTAAGATCAATTGTCTTCGTGAGATAATTGCATTCGTTATTTCGTCGAGAGAGCCCTAAAAATTGAGTGCCAGAAGTAATTAAGCTTCTTCATAGCAATTAACTCAAGTGATTGTAGTCATTAGGCCTTCAGCTAAGGTTAATGTTTTGTTAATAACCTTGAAACGTTGCTAATGACTCATTCGAATGACCACCTTTTGTATTTA